>NC_136494.1:85384504-85744504 GCF_053919585.1 Euprymna scolopes | reverse complement strand
TTTGCTATGTGATGCTATACAAATAATTATGTCATGTGATGCTTTACAAACAACTATGTTATATGATGTAAAAAAAACAATTATCCTATATGATGCTATACAAACAGTTATGCTATGTGATGCTATACAAATAATTATGATGTGATGCTAAACAGATAATTACGTCATGTAATCTTACAAAAATAATTCTGTTATGTGATGCTATACAAATAATTATGTTATGTGATACAATAAAAATATGCTACGTCATGTTTGACAAACAATTATGTTATGTGATGCTATACAAATAATTACGGTATGTGATGCTATGAAAAATTGTGTTATGTTATGCTATACGAAGAATTATCTTATCTTAGGCTATACAAAGGATTTTGTTATATAATGCTATACAAACTATTATGCTATGTGATGCTATACAAATAATTATCTCGTCAGATGCTATACAAAAAAATTCTTATGTGATGCTATACACAAAATTATGCAATATGAGTCTATAGAAACAATTATGCCATCTGATGGTATACAAACAATGTTGCTATGTGATTCTATAAAAAATATTATGCTATGTGATGTCATACAAATAATTATGTTATGTTATTCTATACAAATATAAATGCTATATGATGCTACACAAATGCATACCGTGTATAATGCTATAAAATAATTACGTTATGTGATGCTATACAAACAATTATGCTACGTGATTCTATACAAATAATTATGCTATATGATAGTATACAAACAATAATTTCATGTAATGCTTTACAAATAATTATGTTATCTGATGAACTAGAAAAATATGCTATGTGATGCTAAACAAACAATATGACTATGTGATGCTATACAAAAAATTATTCTATGTGATGCTATACAAATGATTATGTTATGTGATGATACACAACAAATTATGATATGTGATGCTATGAAACAATTATACTATGTGATACTATACAAAACATTATGTTATATGATGCTATACAAACAATTATGGCATGTGATGGTATACAAATAATTACCTTAAGTAATGCTATAAAATAATTATGCTATGTGAAGAAATATATATAAAATGTGATGCTATACCAATAATTATGTTATGTAATGCTATGGCAACAATTACGCCGTGTTATTGTATTCAAACAATTGCGTTATGTAATGCTTAGCAAATAATAAGGCTATGTGATTCTACACAAACAATAATGTTATATGATGCTATACAAATAATTATGTAACATAATACTATAAAAATAATTACGTTATTTGATGTTATCCTAACAATTATGCTATGTGATAATTACAAATAATTGTGCCATGTGATGCTATACAAATAATTATGCTATGTAATTCTATACAAACATTTATTCTATATAATGCTATAAAACTTATTACGTTATGTGATGCTAGACAAACAAATACGCCATGTGATGCTATAAAAACAATTATGCTTTCCAAATAATTATGCTATGTGATTCTATATAAACAATTATGCTATGTTATGCTATACAAAAATTTATGCTAGTTATGGTTTGTGATGCTATAAAAATAATTATGCAATACAAATAATTATGTTATGTGACGCTTTACAAATAATTATGCTATGTGATGCTATACAAACAATTATGCTATATGATGCTATACTAATAATTATATTATCTGATGCTATACAAATAATTATATTATATAATGCTACACAAATAATTATGTTATGTGATGCAATAAAAATAATTATGGTATGTGATATAATAAAAACAATTATACTATGGGATGCTATACAAATAATTATGCTATGCGATGGTTTACAAACAATTATGTGATGGGATGCTATAAAAATGATTATGTAAGGTTTCGATATTCAAACAAGTACGCTATGTGACGCTATGAAACAATTATACTATGTGATACTATGCAAAACATTGTGTTATATGATGCTATAAAAATAATTATGTTATCTGATGCTATACAAAAAAATGTATTTGATACTGAGGCCGTCAATTTATATTCGTAGTTGCTGTTCTTACTACATATTACTATAAATTACTACACATTCATGCAGATCACTTTGTATATATATATATATATATATATATATATATATATATATATGTGTATATATATATATATATATATATAATATAGTTATGTCTCGGAGGTAGAGTGGAAAGCACATCTTATTCTTCTTTTATTAATATTATTTTTCCTTGTACACATTTTGGTGAATTATTCCATGAATTTCTGCCTCTGGATTATTATAGACCATCTTCTTCCAATTACGGGATTTCTTTGGAGTTTACTTATACAAATGGAAATTCTTTTAACTTTCTTGAAGTTTTACATTTGGATTTTACTGTCACTGAATTTTTTTATCTTCCACCAGACTATCCATTAATGTGCAAACACCTTTCCCTTTACCATATTCCCCCTGCTTAACTTATTTTGTTTTCAAGTAAGATCTTTGACTTATTTGTTGTTTCATCAAATACTTCTACATGCAAAATCCGATCCCGCATTTTGCTAATTCCTACCTTCTGATGAGAAGGAGAGTATTTCTTCGAAACTCCGCGGAATAAGGACCATCCATTATCTAGTGTTTCCTTTTCAGATTAAATATGTTTTAACTCATTTCAAAGTGTTTTTTAACATATTTCATTCACTTTTTGCTCATATATATATATATATATATATATATATATATATATATATATATATATTAAAAGCGTAGTGGGGCATTGTTTTTCTTTTTTTTTTAACCTATAAAATAGATCGACTATAATGTAAAAAGAAACAGGATCGACTAAAATTAAGAGAAATAAATTGAAAAGGAATAAGATCAATTTATTTTTCTTACTTTTAGTCGATCCTGTTTCTTTTTTCATTATAGTCGATCTTTTTTATAGGTCTAAATAAAAAAAATAAAATAATGGCCCACTTCGCTTTTAAACTATTACAATTCTGTTGTACTTCGAATTTAATATATATATATACATACATATATATATATATATATGTATATATATATGTGTGTGTGTGTGTGTGTTGTTTCCAAAGTAAGGCTTCCATATGTTTGAACTATAAAACTAAAACGGTGGAAAGTTACGGAAACAGGAGTTATTCAATTGAAACAAGGGACCTATATTGCTGTAGAATTTGTATTTTACATAGACCACAGCATTCTTAGTGCACTTTTGCTAGCCTCTTTTGATGACTTGGTTTTAAAAGTCTGAATCTGGCTTTGTCACTCACATTGCTGATGACACTCTGAAATCTACGAACCAAGCTCATAACTCTGATATGATCAACTACACACGTTTTATTAACGTTCAACAGCCCCCGCTTAATGTTGATAGATACATTTATTCTGCATGTAAACATTCAATGACGCATTGCTGCTTTTGAGACAAGTCGACGACATGAATTATTTTTAGAGTCTCACATTGTCAAAATCTGCAAATATGAGATGAAAGTATCCTGTCATAGATGCATTAATTCAGGGAGAATAATTTCCTATAATCCATCTGGGATGAAAAAAACATAAAGGCAATTGTTTTCGAATTTTTTTCGTAATGCCTCATTACTTTTTAAAACGATTCTTCAAGTACGAAACGCATTAAAAACGTCAGTAGATACATCGGTGGAAAATATTTGAGAATAAAATTCAAAATGGGAATAGTAGTCTGTAGAAACCAATTGTTTATACTCATTTATATTATATACAATAAGGTCGTCAGTGTCTGTCTATGTCTATTTATTAACCATCAACTCCAAAGGCTGGATAAATGCAGGTGATCTTGCCTCTGTTAAGATGATTTAGAGGAGCCAGGTTAAGATATGAATTCATATTAAGTTATTTATGCAATTTTTAAGAGTTGTATTCGTCCTACATTATGCATATTGTTCCATGCACAAGCAAGCATGATGAAGCCGGGAACAGCATTTAATTTGCAAGCAGAGCTCTCCAAATTATAGCAATATGATGAACTGTATCTCCATTTGTATGATAACCATTCGTCTAGACAACAACTTGGAGATCTCTATGACTTGGCGCTGTACCGTACACACAGCGCCTAGACTTCCCAAATGGTCACTCATCTGGTACTGGCTAGGCTCACCGTCACTTAACTTCGGTGATCTGGCGGGAATCGGTGTTTTAACGTGATTGGGTCGTATCTATACACATAATTCGGTGGAAATTTATGTAAAAAAATGATTTTAAAACACGATGTCTGTTACTAACTACCTAAGAGTATAGAGTTAAACCACAATAACACATTGATAGAACAAACATATTTTATTGAAGTATTATGCGGCGTCTCTTTATCGAGTATCTATTTTAATACATTTGGGAAAGTATTTCATGTATTACTCACAAATACGAGATAATTCTTTTTTAATGACTAGCAATATGCACCAAAAGATGGCATTCCTTTATTTGCTACATTTCTGCGGTCCTCCATTTATTTTAATCACACATCGCATATTTGCAAATATGTATCTTGAAGCACTAAAGCGAAATAGGTACTCGTTATATTCAGAAAAATGACAAAACTGGCACGCCCTTAGAAAAAAATGTGGTAAAATGAAATGAAAAATGTCGCACTGCGTTTAACCGAAAATTCAATGCGAAAATTTTTATTGGAATATTCAAAATTGACAAATAACCACAAGAACTATTCCTTTGTTTAATCGTTTAGAACAATAACAATTTTTATTGAGAAACTATATATATATATATATATATATATATATTCGTGTATATATATATATATATATATATATATATGCGTGTGTGTATCTAGATATATGTATATATGTAATATTATTATTTAAGTTCGGTGCCCGTAATATAACGCATTGAATTTTTATAATGTGAAATACAAAGAAATCAAATATTACAGCATGAATTCTCTCCTATTTAATGTTTATAATGTTACAAGCTACTATGCATGCTGATCATATTTTAGAAGATAAGTATTTTGGAAATAATTAGCATTGTTTCCAATACCAGTGCATCGTTAGTGATTAATATTGTTTGCTCAGCATTTGTTGTTTCTATGTGTACAATGTTTTCATATTTAATTACAAAATAATTGCAAACAGCATTTTCTAACATTACCTTTTCAGACATCTTATGTTAAATGGTAACAATATATGTTTATGACAAAGAAAAATGTCTGAAATGGAAACTGTATTAAATAGAACAGATAAAAGAAGCCATGATTTTTAGATGAGTACACTTAATATATGCATTAAGAAATTTAACACTTTATTTGCTTTCTAATTTGGTTTGCCACTGAAACAGTCAAAAGGAACTGGGAAATACATTTTAATAAAACAGAATGATGGCGACCTGAAATATAATAAACATCATTCATATGCAAATATTGCATTATTTAGAATATTCAGAGTCCTGTTCACATAGTTCGTATAATTCTAACGACGTTTCGGTCACGGTAACATTCGAGCTTCTTAAAGTATATCTCGATGAACAATGGGATCTTTCTGCTGAAGTCTGTAATGAATTTAAAAATGAAACTTTTGATTTTGATCTCCTGGAGAGCATTCCCTTTGTTTGTGAACTATGGCCGAGTAAATGTATTAATTAATTCTTAAATGTATTTTTAATATCACAAGAACCAGAAGTATGTCCCTTCTCATTGAATATTTCTTTCTAATTTCACGGTTATATCAAGAGTTCTAGCATACAATTCTTGTAAAACTTTATTGGTGTTTTAAATATGTTCTTGTTTTGTACAACTATAGAACAGTATTATTAGTACATAATATTATATATATATATATGTATATATATATACATATATATTCTAATGATTATTTATATATCATTTTTAATTTTCATTAATTATATTTATAAAAATTCAATTCAATGACATTATATTGCATTTGTATTGCGTGTAAATCAGTTCGTTAAAAGTGTTCGTTTACATACGAGCACGTTTTATTGAGAGCATAACCAGTTTTGCGGTAATATATTCCACGTTGCATACAATAGAAGTCTTATTCGTTCTTTTGTAAAAGGGCGAGGCCGTGTTGTGAATATGTTACAAGGAGAGACGAAAAAATATATCTCATTCAAACTCCAAAAGTGTAAGCCATGTTTAGTTTCAGAATAGTTTCCTATGGTGCGTTGTTCTTAACAAGTCTTGAGAGGTGACTGGTTTGCAGTAGACAGTTCCACAGAGCAAAATATTCTTACCGTGTCAAGACAGAAAAAACATGCGCAATTGCTACAGAAAAGGTTTAATATTTATGGGGCAATTCTGGTTTCTGATTTGTTGGTAGCAGAACGTGAATTAATTCGATTCGTCAGTTTCTAGCAGCATCGTTTATAAATAGAATCGCCCGACTGTGTGGGATCATACCCAATTATACTTCCAAAATATTGCAACATCCCCCCCTATTTTTTATTATGGAGAAGCCTGCTCAAAAGTAAATATATATATATATAAATATATATATATATATATTTATATTCAATTATACATAACAAAAATTATAAATCATTTGGATCTTAGAATTCTAGCATGTAAAAACGCCATTTTAATTGTGTTCAGATGCCAAGGCAGATATATATGTGAACAGAGAAGATAAATAAAAGAAATGGAAGGTACTTTAGCCATTAAAAGGGGAGGTTATGTGAAAACGAAGTCATTTCTTACATTTGATTATGCAGTTGTGTAAAAACAAGAAGAGCAAAAAACGCATACATATAAATAAATATATATAAAAATAAACATACATGCAATATGGACCCGTTTAAAGAGTTTTTTTGTTTTGTTTGTTTTCTTTTGTTGTATTTTTTTGTTAATTAAAACAATACAAAAAATAATAAGACATTTTTGAAAAATAAGAAAGAAAACTAATGTGCACAAAATAAAATAAATAAAAGTCAATTGTAATTTCTGTGTGCCTTAAAATAAGCATGCAAAAAGTATTTTGTCGAAAAGGAAAATTACAAAGAGGTATTTAAAAAAAAGGGATTTAATTTTTTTTTTTGTTTTATTTCAGCAAAAGTATTAACTACGCATTAGTAGGTTAAAGTGTTAATACAAATCAAATGGATACAATTTATCATCTTGTCCAGGACTATTTTTTATATATAGAAATGTATATACATACAGGGTCGTGAAAAAAATTATTCAATCGAATCCCCCTACAAGTTTTACGAAAACATGCTGTAACTTAATTCTTGTTGTGGGTTTTGTGAATACATCAGCGATATTTTGTTCTGATGATATGTAATTCAAAATAATGGATTCCTTTTTCACCTCGTTTTTTATAAAATGGTATTTTATATCTATATGCTTAGATCTTTGGTTGATTATCGTGTTCTGTGCAAAGACTATACTGGCTTTATTATCACAATTAATTACAATGGGGATTTTAGTTAATTCTGGCTCTAAAATAGTATTTAGGTATTTAAAGGTAGAGTGCTTCCTGGGTCGTGTGTGTGATCGCGATAAATTCTGCCTCGCACATAGAGAGAGATACAATCTGTTGCTTTTTAGATTTCCATGAAATAATAGGCCCATTTTCTGAGAGTTTGAAACAATATCCAGGTATAGTTTTTCGATCTTCGGCGCTTCCCCAATCTGAATCCGAAAAGCCTTCTAATTTTAGGGGATTTCTTTATTTTCTAAATACTAACTTCTGTTCTTTAGTTCCCTTAAAATAACGCAGGACTTGTTTAACTCTGTTTAAATCCTTCATTGTCGGTCGTGATAATTTTTGTTACAGTTTTGTTCCTGTATAGCATATGTCGGGTCTGGTCGCAGTCATTAAGTATACAAGACTACCTATAATTTCACGGTATTTCTTATCATTTATTTTTTCAGATTCTGTGTGTATATTTTTATTAATATCATTTTCGACCGGTGTAGAGCGTTTCTTGCACTCTCCCATTCCAAATTTTGATAGTATTTTGTCTATGTATCTCGATTGATTCATCGTAACAAGTCCTTTGCTTGGAGTAGATTCTATCCCCCAAAACCAGGATATGTTGCCAAGATCGGTCATTTTGAATCTTGTACCTAATTTGTTCTTAACATCGGTTAACATTATGCCACAATTTAATGCGATTAAAATATCATCGACCCACAAAACCAAAATCAGTAGTTTATCGCCTTTGTGTTGGGTATAAAAACAGGGGTCTACAGTGCATGTCCTGAATTGTTGTATAATAATATAATCATGAAATACGGTATTCCAACACTGAACACTCTGCTTTAGACCATATAATGACTTGTTAAGTCGTCACACGCTATTTTTATTTGTCATTATAAATCCCTCTGGAGGGGGTAATATAAATTTCACAGTCTATTGGGGCATTCAAATAAGCATTTTTTACTTTCATTTGATGGATGTTTATGTCATATTGCGATGCGATTTGCAGTAAAATTCTGATTGTCGTTAGGTTAGTGGTCAGAGAAAACGTAGAAAAATATTCTATACCATAAATCTGAGAGTATCCTGTAGCAACAAATCTAGCTTTGTACTGTTCTACGCCTGATGCTGTAGCCTTTTTTGTAAAGACCCATCTTGTATAAATAACATGTTTATCTTTTCGGAGAGGCACTACCGTATAGGTATCCTTTTCGGTTAAGGCATCTATTTCTTTTTTCATGGCAATTTTCCATTCATCACAATGTTCTGAATTAATTGCTTCGTTAAAGTTTTTTG
Organism: Euprymna scolopes; assembly: GCF_053919585.1. Lineage (NCBI taxonomy): Eukaryota > Metazoa > Mollusca > Cephalopoda > Sepiida > Sepiolidae > Euprymna > Euprymna scolopes. Next base: position 85,735,813 of record NC_136494.1, on the reverse strand, counting down.
GCACATTTTCCATTGAATAGCAATAGTCGATTTGATAATCTTTTATATTGTCGACCACAAAAAAGCGGGTCGCCTTCTATTTCTTTTAGGATATCTTTCGCCTTTATCATCATCATCATCATCATCATCATCATCATCATCATCATCGATACTCTTGTCTCCGTCATTTTTATTGTCTTCGTTTGTTTTAATTATTTGAGGGAATATAATTTCATCTTCTTCATATGACGGGGGTTCGTCTGTAAAATTAAACGCGTCTGTGAATTTTACACATCGGGTGCATTTATTTTATTTTTCTCTTGAAAAAAATACTAAATTGGCTGGACTGTTCTGATCGTATCTAAGAAATATACCTCTGTCGGCTTTAGTATTCAATTTACTATTTTTATCTATATATTCGAGGCAAGTTGAACCAAATATATGCATTCTGCTTAAATTTATTGTTGTTTTACCACAGAAAGATTCATATGGAGTTTTAGATAGTGTTTTGTTAAAGCACCTCTTGCGTTTATAGGCTGCCGCCATAAGTGCGTACATCCAGAGGTTTTAAGAGAGTTTTATTCAATGAGTAGGCACCTTGCCATTTCAAAAAGTGTTCGCCACGCACGTTCAGCAGTCTCGTTTTGGTGTGGCGATCTAGGAGCTGATGTTTCATGCCTTATATGATGGTTAATTAGTAAACGTTCAAAGTCTTTATTGGTGAATACCGTTGTCAGAGCGATTGTAACACAAACGCTATCCATAGAAATAAGCATATATTAGAGATAGACTTCTCTGAGAAACGTACTGAACGCAATTAAAGAAACTACCTTTACTGAAACTGTGACACATCTAATGAAATTCATTTAAAATGTTTGTAGCAAAAACACGGACGCTTATATTTGACACTTAAAAGTACCTGATAATATATTGAATAAAACATAGGAAAAATTACTTTAATATTTATTATATCACCAGATTTACAGGAAATAATACGAGAGAAAAAGTCTCTTTGGCATTGGAATGTCGAAGCTAATACTTTTCATCATAAGAGGAAAGTGGCAAGTATTAAAGAAAAATATAACATATAGATAGCGTCACAAAAATTATATTGAAAATAAAGAAAGTATATAATTAGGTATATTAAAATAGATATGAAAATTTCCAATAATTGTGAGTTCAAATATCATTTTGATCAACCCTACATTATCTTTGAATTAATATCTACAAGATTTTGCTTAAGTTTTTGCTGGTTTTGTTATACCAGATTCCTTCAGTTTCTCACTGTGTGTCTTTCAGATAGATATAGCATCATCTTTCTTGTGATCCATTTTTTATTCTCAATGTACATGTCCATCTGGACAAGAAAGAGATTTTACTAGTTCTGGGAACTGTTCTCTCGATTCCTCGATTTTGTTATTTTACAAGGATTTTAATATCTACTCACATTAATTTTAAGTACTATACAGGAATTGTACAAGATAATACAAGGTCTACACCTTCGAAAATAGTATACCCTGTTAAGCAATCACAATTCTATTCTAAAATCCTATTCTAAAATTGTGTTGAACTTTTATAAAATGTTGAACATTGTAGAGATTTTATTCTTTTCTCTTAAATGCATTGTCTACTTTTTAATTATCCACATTACTTTTAAGTTATTCCGATTTTCATCGTACTATAACCATCTTATCTGTTGCGTTTCCATTTTAATTCTTAACATTTTATTTCTTTATTGTTAGTCTTTTACCTTCCTATTTATTTATTCTTAATTATTTTTTCTGGTGATATATTAATGTTTTGGATTCTTGTAGTCTATCTCTGCTCCAATATATATTATTATATACTTCCTTTATTTGCAATCTAAATGTTCTTAAACCAGTTTTTATATATATATTTTTATATAACTAGCCTAGGTGCCTAGAGTGCTCGGGTATTTGGAGGTGTGTGTAAAGCAAAACTAAGTGGTAGTAGGCAGGCAGACTCGAACCTGTGCCACGAAGAGGGAAAATAAAGTGAAAGAAAAGTTGTCGTCTTAACCGATGTCGCAATGACGCAACCGGAAGTCAAAAGCTTTAAAATTAACCGAAGTCAATCCAACAGTGAGGATGACTTGCTAAAATATCAGCGAAAAAAATGACCCCCCTTTGTACAAAACGGCCGAGTTTAGGGAGAAGGAATTCATGTTTTTGGGGCAAAGTTTTCGGTATTTAGCGTCCGAGCCATCAAGCTTAAAAACGATACCAATCTTGTGAAATGTGTCGCCTCTGTCGGAAGTTTTAGCGAGACACATAAACATGCATATATACATTTAAACAGACATATAATATTTATATTATGGATACTCATTCATTCCTTATTTTGTTGAAAAATATTTAGTTTCGGAATACCCCGACATAAATCGTTTTCTCTCTCATTATTTCTATAATGATCTGATTGTATAACAAAATTTTAGTTTACTTTAATTATATAATGTAATATTTAATTGCTCCTCATAAAATTGCTTAGCTTAACACTTTACAAAATATATACAAACACAACATTTCCCTACGCAATAACTCTGTCAAATTTTAGTCTACAGACTCGAAATTTGATATTCAGGGTACTGAGATTTGGGATAATCGATGTGATCAGTTTTGGGCCGGAAATCTTGCGATTAAGGGGTCAAAGTTCAACTATTTGACTTTTGAGAACTCTACCAAACTCCTCCGACAATTTTAGGTCTACATACTTGAAATTTTAGATATAGGTTCGATGGACATGGATCTAACTTAATAACTTGATGTCATCCCAAAACAATAAATTTAGGGGGTCATAATAGGGGTCAAAGTTTTAAAAAATTGACCGCTTTAAAAAAAAAATGCTCAATATACACCTCCAAATACCCGGGCAACGCCGGGCACCCATGCCAGTATATATATAAGAATAATAGTATAGCTATATTTTAAGTTTCAAATTGTTGTTATTACTACAATATTTTTTCATCATATCAAAACTTCGTTATGTTTTAACAGATCAGTTTCGTTACGCAGAAACAATATGTGATTATTTGGTCAGTATCGAAACTTTCTTTGCATATACTACTCATAAAAACAGACTTTTCGCTTGGATGTAAAACCAAATATGCAATTGTTATTCCGACATTATTTCTTATGCATTTTTCTATCGAATTAAAATTTATTTTTCCAGGAAATGCACGCACGAGAAGATTCGATATTGACATAATAAGAGTAAACATCGTTTTTGCTTATCAAAACACAAAAATGAATTACATAATATTTTATATGCTGAAAAAAGTGTTGTGTAAAAATAAATAGTTTAACTTGCAATGCAGATCTACTTTTTCTTTTATCTATGTTTTTACAAATTTATATCAAACAAATATTGAGCTTCTAAACAAGAAAAATTCGTATACACAAAGGATAAGGTATAAGGAAAATCATATTTTACTCTCTCTGTCTCTGTCTGTCTGTCTGTCTGTCTCTCTCTGAATATATATATATATATATATATACATAGAGAGAGAGAGACACTTATATGTAATATACTGAGTTCGTGTAATTCAGTACGTTTTCATATACTAATGAGTTTTTAGCCAGAAAGAGTTGACTTAAGGAGTAAGCTACAAAGTTATCATATTTCACAATTGAGCATTTATATACTGTAGAAGCAAAATGAAGACTTCAAAAAGGGTGTTGATGGCAACAAAAAGTGTATTTCTGGACATGGAAACAATTGTAACGTAAAATGAAATACACTCATGTTGCCATGAACACCCTGTTTGAAGTCTTGATTTTGCTTCCACAGTATATATATATATATATATATATATATATATATATATATATATATATATATATATATATATATACTAGAAGTACGAAGAGCAGAGAACAACTATTAAAACGAGTACATATTTCGTGCACCAAAATTATTTTTTCTCGTAATATCTACAATTCTCAATTCACTTTTAAACGAGGAGTACGCTAAGGCTACCGAGGTCCGCTTTGTAATTCGAAGGCAGTTAAAAAGAAAAAGTTAGTATTTTGTTAACTCAGATTCAGGAAAAGTACTATTAAAACCAGCTACTTACTTCTACCTACAACTATTTCAGATCAATGCAAAACATAATTTTGTCTGAAATGAAATAAAACATCTTAGATTCTTACGCAACATCTTAGATTATGGCAAAGCTGGCATTGTTTGTAAGTCACAATGACAATATGTGCAACAGAGAGGTTAGTAAGTAATATCTGCAACAGAGATTAGTAAGTCACAATGATAATATCTGTTACAGAGAGGTTAAAATTTCAGGTCATAAGTGTATAAGATCAGTCATCATACCAATGCAATTTACAAGCCCATCTGATTCTACAGGAGGAATAACAAATATGAGAAATTAATTTTTAAACATATATCTATAATGTGTGTGTGCGTCAGTGTGTATAATTATAGACACATATATATAGACATCGTCAAAGTAACATAATATAAACATATCTATAATAAGACCTGAATGAGTGCTTATATATATATATATATATATATATATATATATATATATATATATACTAGTATGGATAGCCGACATTTCCCGCATTGAATACTGATTTAAGAATATTTCATACACATATTCTTATTGTCATCAAAATCGGCCAAGTCGCATATGTTTTAATCAGATCAATTGATTGCTCGTTCTAGTTGGGCACATCCGAGTGTATTGGGATGACGCTTTGAATGCCACACTGCACTGACTTCGTCCCCAATACATTGCAGTCGTGATTGTACTGTAAATAATCTACCATTGATATAAAAAAATGTTTTAATATATAATGGGTTGAAGTTAAGATTAAAATGCAAAAAAAGGGTCATGCTTTAATTGTGCTTTAAACGGAAGGATTTGTTTCGAACGCGCCGCTGCCATATCAAAGAACCTATTCTTGATTTTCCTGTCTTGATTTGGTTTTAGTTTACAATATAAAGATATTCTGATGGCGCAATTGTGCTTTACACTGACACATTCGTTTCGAACGTGTCCTTGTAATACCTACTGTTGATTTTATGTCGATCCTTTCGGCTTGTGTCGTAATAAAACTTCTCAAATGCACTTGTGATGTTGGGCTATAGTAAAAATCACGTGTTCTTTCTTCCCTCAGATAATTTCGACTATCGATCATCGATATCTATCGAAGACATTCCAATAAAAAGCTTCTCCGGAAACACTATCAGCCATATGAAGTAAATTCGTTTTAAATTTCGTAAGAATCGGACCAGTCGTTCTCGAGTTTATAGGAGACGAACTCACACAAAACGCACCAAAACTTACTCAAAGTTACTTGTATATATATATATATATATATATATATATATATATATATATATATATATATATATATATATATGTCTGTGTGTATGTGTGGGTATGTCTGTAAGTGTGTGTGGGTATATGTGCTTTTTATCTTTTTTATCGTTTATATATTTTCAAACAAGATGTATGCTATATTTATTAATTAATGTACCCAAACGTACAAGAATTATCATCTATTTTAATGGCTTACACAATTATGGCGAATGCATTAAATGTTCTTGCATAGATACAATAACCTATACATCCATTGCTAATAGGTATTTACAAATAAAAGTACTACAAATATACTTATTTAAACCGGTGTATTAATTATATGGCATTTTTCTCTCAGTATCTCGCGCTTTATACACCTCTTTAGACGTCCTGCATATGTAAACACATACCCACCCACACACATATATACATCATTATATATATATATATATATATATATATATATATATATATATATATATATATATATATATATACGTGTGTATGCCCTATTAAAATAATATATGTGTGCGTGAATGTATGTATGGTTTATATATGTTTGTGTATGTGTGTTTGAAAGAGTTTATGTTTATGTGTGCAGGAATAAATAGTAATAACGTATTCGCGCTTTTTTTATTTTTGAATCGATATCAATCGATATATACAAAATTTGACACATGTTCACTTCTTCAAATATTTTTGTCTGCATACGAGAGTTTGTATGTCTTTTTATTTGATAGTGTTCACATTAACGTATGTATGCGTATCTTGTATGTATGTGTCTGTCTGACAATCGGGTGAGGGGTTAAGTATGGGTTCATATGCGTGTGTGTGTTAGTGTTTGTGTACGTGCATAATTGTGTCGACATTTTATTTTGGCTTTTTTAAACAAACCAGATGTTCATTTCCCAGACTGAACTGACATCTCTAAACAGTTTTTTTTTTTTTGAAGAAATGTTTCTCCGGCTAAATGGGTAAGACATCCTAACTATTTTTTTTTATTTATTCGGTAAGATATCTACTTGTTTAAATGAACAAGTACACTAGTACATAACATACTTTTATGAATTAAAACTCTTAATCTTCTTGACATTTTGATCATTACGTTTCATCTAATAAAATTAGGGAAACAAGTTCTTCCTTCATTCTCAGGTAACATAAAAAAAACGAAAACAATTTCTTCTAATAAATATGAAATATAATTATATCAAATAAAATATTATTTCGGATTTTTTTAGATGAGGCTTATCGAGTTGAATTATTTGGATTTTTCGGACTACTGTTCTCATCGATTACGTTGTTTTCATAACGTTTCCATCGATGTGAATTCGAACGTGTAAGTCTGTTTTTAAGCCGTGTATACGTAAAGTATTTTGAAAAAAAATCTCTTCATTCAATCAACGTTATTTAATTCGTAATTGCATTCTTAATATCGCCCGTATTAAGCACTTAGCCGTAGACCTCCAGAAAGACGAGAGAGAGATTAGTAAGTAATATCTGCAACAGAGAGGTTAGTAAGCCACAATGATAATATCTGTTACAGAGAGGTTAAAATTTCAGGTCATAAGTGTATAAGATCAGTCATCATACCAATGCAATTTACCATCCCATCTGATTTTATAGGAGGAATAACAAATATGAAACATTAATTTTTAAACATATATCTACAATGTTTGTGTGCGTCAGTGTGTATAATTATGTACACGTGCATATAGACATCGCCAAAGTAACATATAATATAAACATATTTATAATAAAACCTGAATGATGCCTTATATATATATATATATATATATATATATATATATATATATATATATATATATATATATATATATATATATACACTAGTACGGATAGCCGACGTTTCCCGCATTGAATGATGATTTAAGAATATTTCATACGCATATTCTTATTGTCATTAAAATCGGTCAAGTCGCCTATGTTTTAATCAGATCAATTGATTGCTCGATCTAGTTGTGGACCCATCCGATCGTATTGGGATGAAGCTTTGAATGCCACACTGCAGTTACTTTTTTTAGATGAGGCTTATCGAGTTGAATTATTTGGATTTTTCGGACTAGTGTTCTCATCGATTACGTTGTTTTCGTAACGTTTCCGTCGATGTGAATTCGAATGGGTAAGTCTATTCTGAACCTGTGTATACGTAAAGGATTTTGAAAAAAAAAACTCTTTATTCAATCAACGTTATTTAATTCGTAATTGCATTCTTAATATCGCCCGTATTAAGAACTTAGCCGTGGACCTCCAGAAAGCCGTCACTGTAACTCATTAGTATTTAGCAATATTTTCCGTTGCGCTATTGTTCTTGTGCTGTTAAGACTTCTGGCCGGTCATGTTCTTCGAAAAGAAAATAAGCTACCCCGTGCATAAAGGTAATGAGTACGGTCAGGAATTGCGAGCGGAACCCTTTATTTTCATCACCGCGGTAGTGTGCTCTTGTAATTCAGAATTGTATTTGTGGTTGCCCATATTGAGGTTTGAACCTCCAGAAGAATATCACTTTTTACAATTAATTTTTCCATGAACTCTAACCACTGCGCCATGAGTCCTTGCGGATAATTCTAATACGAATTTCAGGAGCTTTAAACCTATATTGTTTTCTAGTTGTAAATATCACTATTTATTATTAATGATTTACGTATCTCGCTCTCTCTCTCCCTCTCTGTCTCTCGCCCCCCTCTCTCTCTCTCTCTCTCTCTCTGTATATATATATATATACATATATTTACACATATATATATATTTATATATATATATATTTATATATATTTTATATATATACATATATATATATTAATATTTTACTTAGTACTTATATATATTATATATTGCTTATAATTACTGGCCCCCAGATAGTATAAAATTGTATACTATGTCTCTTACTAGTTGGTAATTTGCCAGCATATGTGCGCTTTCTTTCAATCGCCTCACTCTCAAGCGTTTCTCTCCGTCTATAATTTTTTAATGATAGTACTCCGAAATTCCGTCCAAATTCCCGAGTTCGACAGAAATATTCCCGAGTTCGATTTGAAGAATGCCGGAGGTCACATCGACGGAAACGTTGCGAAAATCACACTTAAAATGAGAACCATAGTCTGATGAATCCAAACAATACGAATAACCTTTGTAAAAGTTAGGAAGGTGTATTTTCTCGTGAAATTTATAAGTTAAATAATCGTCTTGACGAGATACGTATGCATTGATTATAACACTAATCTTCCAAAAAGAAAATCTGAAAATAACATCAGTAATTATCTAATTATTCAGTTATTTTCTTTGATTTACCTGAGACTGCTATCCGTAGGGAACGCCACATGGATATAGTGAAGGGAGCCACCGATGACTCCCTATGCGCGCGTTTGGGTTGGCATCAGAGTGAGATCAGCATCGGACTAAGCTGTCTTTGATACAGCCATGTTTTTTTTTGCAAAAATTCGGACTTTAACAACAACAACAAAAAAGTAAATATATATGATTTTATCATTTCATAACATTTCTAGTTGTCCAAATGTTCTCCTATAAATTTATTATTATAATTGCTTGTGTAGCCAATTAACTTAATTTAACAAGTTTTTTTTTTATTTGAATTATGCGTTTTTATTTTTAGTCGCGTGCAAGCGACTCTATAAGTCACTCCGTCGGTCGGTCGGTCGGTCGGTCGGTCGGTCGCTCGGTCTGTCCGTAACATTTTTGTGCTTATATTTTTTGGTTAAGATCAAAGGTCTGTTGATAATAGATGCTGTTCTTAGCCTTTTAAGCTTTTCTTGGCTTTCTGGCCCAGATCGAAGTGTGGTATCTGTTTCGGCAGATGCTGCAAGCAAAAACCATGTGTGGGGGCAACCCCACATGATATACCTTGGTCAATGTGGGAGTAACCTTCATACCAATAGTAACTATCCAGCTCCCCTACTCTCCGGGGAGCTGGTTCGCATTCCCCCTTCACTCCTCACATTGAAAATCAGCATTGTGCCTAATTTGCTCGGTGGGGGAGCAAATAAATACCTTTTTCTTGCCCTTTTGGGCAGGATCAAAGTGTAGTATCTGTTCCAGCAGATACTGCAAACAAAGACCATATGTGGGGGAAACCCCACATATAAGACCCTGGTCAATGTAGGGGATACCGTTCATACCAATGGTCACTATCTATCTCCTCTACTCCTCGGGGAGATGGTCCCCATTTCCCCTTCACTCCTCACATTAAAAATCGGCCTTGTGCCTAATTTGCTCGGTGGGGGAGCTAATAAATTCCCTTTTCTTGGCCTTTTGGCCAAGATCAAAGTGTAATATCTGTTCTTACTACATGCTGTACTTATGTTCGTAACTTTCTGATATAAAGTAAGGGCCCACTTTTCTGTATTAATTTAATGTAAAAAGATCACCCACTTTACAACCAGTACGTCTCTAAGACATTCAAGTCATTCTCCAGATCATTCAAGTTGTTTTTGAAGAATTTCAGTAACTTTTTAGGCATGCAAGTCATCCTTAAGGTCATTCTATTCATCCTTAATTCATTAAAGTCATTCTAATCATTTACTTTATATTTATTTAAGTCATTTCAACCCATTTTTCGGTCATTTTTATGTTTTAGAAGTTCATGTCAATCCTACATTAATGCATTCATTCATTACACGAGAGCACGCGACTAGTGGCTATCGGTCTTGTTAAAAAACATCGGTTACTTTTGTTTCATCTTAGCGTTTACATGATTCCTTCAGATTAATGTTTACATACTTATTATTATTCAAATTGAATTAAAATAAAAAGGAATTGTTTAAACATTAATCTGAAGGGAATTGTGTAAACATTAGTTCAATGAAAATAAATATTTTGAGGGTTTTTTTGAATTTTTTAGGTTTTAACAGGTTGTCATATGCCAGAAGTAAGCGAGGGGCGGAAAACACGTAATCTTATGCCAGCGGGGGGGGAGCAATGCAGGTAATTATATGCCAGCAGGGGGGAAGGGGGCTAACATGAATTATATGCCAGCGGGGGTGGCACAAAACAGGTAATTATATGCCAGCGGGGGGGAGCAAATTTTCCAACCGTCCCGAGCGGCAAAAACTGATGCTACGCCACTACATGATCCCGTTTTTCCTCTTTCGAGTTGGCCTTGTGCCTAAATTTTTTATTTATGGTGAACTTACATTGTATTTTGGTCGGAATAAAAGATTTTATACCTGAAAGTGTCGTATTAGTTTTGATGCTGCACTGCAAATCCTTCATAGTTGATACGTTTTTTTTTAATATTTTTTACTAACCGGAGTGCCTCTTTTTGGGAAGCTTGTTTTACTCACATAAAAAACCGACATTGTATCTAATTCTGCCCTCGTGGGTAGGCAAGTAAACAAATTGTATAATAACCTTTCTTTTGCGATGATAATAAATATGAGCGTCTGTTATTAGTGAAGTAGTATAATATATGTATACATATGTGTGCATGCGTATCTGTGCGTGAGTGTGAATATGTGTTTCTGTATAGTATGCGTGTAGGTGTGTATTTATGTGTGTGTGCTTTGGCATCCGGCAGTGCAAATATAATGAGGGAAATAGAAATCTAAAGATGCACGTGCCCATTAAATGAATATATATTTAAGGATCATCCGTATAAATGAATTCTTAGATTGACAAAGGTAGACTGAAAACAGTAATATTTGAATGTAAGGAAATAATCAATCAATTGGAGTAATCGCCTAAACATCGACCTAATTTCCTCAATCTTTTAATCAATTTATGAATTTTGAATCCAATTTCTTCAATCAATTTATGTGCCAAACAGTTTATTGATTTACTTATATCGATCTAAATTTATCTCTTAGTAATTGACGGTGTTTTCGCAACATTTATCTGTCTTATCGATCAATACATAGTCTTATATACGCACACGCACCCACGCAGACATATATATATATATATATATATGTATATGTATATGTATATATATTTATATGTATGTATATATATATACATCTATATATATACACATATACATGTGTATATATATATGAGAAATGTGTGCATATATATATATATATATATATATATATATATATATATATATATATATATATATATATATACATTTCTATACTGTCTCCTTAAACCGATTTATTGGAATGCATCAATTTCATATCTCATGTAGTTCTTATATAGATTTTTTTTAATTAATTAACTAGCTTATATAAAATTGATATTATTAAGGGACTCTAATATTATACTATTACTCTACAAACTAAAATTGAACATTTATAAAATGCACACAGGCACTCAGTCATACATATTTGTCTCTCCCTATATTTATATATGAATATATATATATATATATATATATATATATATATATATATATATATATATAAAATGGGTAAAGAAATTCCAACTAGAGAAAGATGTATATTTGAATAAGGGGGTGGTCACCAACAATGTGTATTTTATAACATTATTTTATTATTCCGTGTCTTGGGTTTTCATTGAAAATTATGTTTTAAAATCATTGAAATCGTTTTAACGTGTTTCAGACGTTATGTGAACCGCCCTCTTCAGAGATTATTTAAAATTCTTAGAATATAGTACATATGTGTTGGAGATGTAAAAAGAGCATTTTCGTAGTTCATTTGAAATGTTTCTAGAGGTGGAAACGTGTAAATGAATCTACTTTTCATTGGAATGTTCAATTTTCATTGATGTTTTATTGGGCTGTGGTCACTCCTGTCTTATATTTTTCTCTCTCTCTCTCTCTTTCTGCTTGTGTTTTTATTTATCTTTTTTCCTTAAGGGTAGGATGTGTGTGTGCTGTTGTTTCAATTATCCTACATAGGGGCCACCAAAAATTTCATCAATAGAGTGGCCTTACATAAGAGCAACATCAACAGTTGCTGAAGAGGACGCTTCACAGAACGTCTGAAACGCGTTAAAAACGATTTCAATGATTTAAAAACATTATCACAACGATCTAAACATAATTTTCAATGAAAAACCAAGACACTGAATAATAAAATACCGTTAAAAAATTACACATTGTAGGTGGCCACCCCCTTATATATATATATATATATATATATATATATATATATATATATATATATATATATATATATATATATATATATATTATATCTCTTCCTCTCACTCACTCTTTTCCCCTCCACACACACACAAATATATATATATATATATATATATATATATATATATATATATATATATATATATAACTATGAAGAATACGTGACTAAATATAATTTTGCAGATTTGTTAGTCGCCATACGAAACAATATCGTACCTATTTACTATGCCTCCCCACGGGACAGAGTTAGACACCAGGGTCGTGTTTTTAACGTGGAGAAAAGGTACAAAAATAAAAATTGTCTCAGTCGTGAAGGATTTCTCCTCCGCCGAAAGAGAACAAGAAATGGAAGTGCAGTATCTGAAGAACAGATACTACACTTTGATCTTGACCAAAAGGCCAAGTAAATAGGAAAGATAACTTCGGAAGTGTAATAAATAGCCAACTGAGAAAATAATTATTATAATAGAGATATGGTCTCATGATGGATTTAAAATAATTTGGTCTCTCAGGTAGATCTCCAATCCGTATAAACAACTTCATAAACAATAGAAACTTTCAAGCAAGAGTAGGAGCACCCATCAAATATAAAAGGTCAAGAAACAAGAGTTCTACAAGGAAGTATCCTCTCAGTAACCTTCTTCAATATAAAGATAAACAATATTGTTAAAAATGTCTTCCCTGGAATTGATTGCTCACTGTTTGTTGACGACCTTCTGATTTGTTACAGTTCTACATATATGAACTTAATAGAAAGACAATTACAACTCTGCATCAATAAAATAAGCAAATGTTTTTATGAAAATGGTTTCATGCTCTCTAAGACCAAGACCAAAGATACACACTTCTGCCAAGGCCGGAAAATACACAAATACCCTATTCTTAAACTGAATAACTCCGAAATTCCCATAGTCAAGGAACACAAATACCTAGGAGTAATATTCGGTAATAAATTAACTTCCATTCCTCATATAAAAAACTTAAATATCAAATGCAAGAAGGAATGCGCCTACTAAGAGTATTAGCCCATACAAATTGGGGTTCATATAAAAAACACTGCACAAACTCTCTAGAGCTTTAAATAGATCCAAACTTGATGTTGGATGCTTCATTGTTCGAGCTATATGAAAGTCCTACCTCAAGGTATTCGAACCTAATCATCATCAAGGCCAAGTAATAGCCCTAGGGGCCTTCAAAACCTAACCAACTGAAAGTCTATATGCAGAATTTCATGAAAATCCCACTGGGCTAAGATGACAGGAACTTGCAACAATACTATCAAACTTGCCGGATGCCGATAAAACTCTGCATTCAACAAAGCTCTATTTCCACAATATAAGACCCTCTTTGAAAAAACACCTCTTCTGTTCTGCATATAAAAACTTATCACCAAATCCCAAATAAATCCGGCAATAATTCATTCAAATATCATCTCAGAAATATCACCTTGGCAACTAAATCTACCAGCTGTACGACTCAATCTTACAAACCATCCCAAGAATAAAACAAACTCAATCAGATTCCAGGAAGAAATATTTCCCATCCAACAAAAGTACCCAGAACACCACCATATATATATATATATATATATATATATATATATATATATATATATATATATACAGATGGATCCAAAATGAGCAACAGAGTAGGGTGTGCTGCCAACCTTAATAAATCCAAATTCAAAAAACGACTTCCAAACAAAGCATCCATCTACAGTGCAGAAACCTCAGCAATCGAACTAGCCTTAGACATAATTCCAAACATCAATTCAAAAAAAAGTATAATTATCTCGGATTCCAAACCTACATTTCTAGCACTGGAAAACCAAGGCACATATAATCCCCTTATAAACAGAGTATTAAATAAGATCACCCAAATATCAAGCACTTCAAACCTTATTTTCTGCTGGATCCTAAGCCACACAGGCATCAAAGATAACGAAAATACTGACTCAGCAACAAAAGAAGCGCAAAAGTTTGAACAATCGAATACAAAGATTCCTTACACAGATCTCAAACAAACTATTAAAAATATATATAAACATCAACTGCCAAGAATCATGGAATGATTCACAAACAATAAACTACATCACATATCCCATACCATCGAAGAATTGCCTTAGAGAGACAGGAGACAGAGAAAGGAAGAGATAATTCTGGACAGCTACGAATACACCATACCTTTATAACGCAATCCTAGCTTTTAAAATGGAAAGATCTCCCGATCAAGATATGTATACCCTATCATGAACAAGGAATTCGAAACGATAAGATCTCAATATTACCAAGTACAAATAGAAAACATCCTAAACTACTTGAAAACAATCGACCTATAATAGAAATAAGCCCTATGAAAATTCAAAATAACAATTCATAAACAGCATCTTAGGCACTAAATAACCAGAGAAGTCGATGTGTCGTTATATATATATATATATATATATATATATTTATATATATGTATATATATATGTATATATATATATATATGTATTTATATATATATACATTGGGTGTGTACGTATATATATATATATATATATATATATATATATATATATATATCACAATAACAAATCAACCATTCCTTTTAGACTTTAAACCATCTCGTCCTCCAATTACCAAATCGCTCATTCGCACGCAAGGAAGCCCAGCATAAATATACGTTGTTTGTATCAACAGGTTTTCCCTATTTGACACACTATTAAATCACTATGAAATCATTTTTCTGACTTCCTGCCCTCCTTACAAACAGCTTACATTGTCCGGTTCTCGTACTACTACTGCTACTACTACTGTTGCTGCTGTTCTTCTTTTGTTTTCAGTATGCCTATCTCTCGCTGCTCGTGGAAGAACGGACATTATGACGTCTTGCCTTTCAGAAACTCATGCATTTACACTGCGTACATACTACTAATGCTACTGTTATTGTTTTATTAGTACATTTACTGTTAATACTTCGGAGTATTGTTTCATTATTTTAACGGTTATATAAGTGTATTCTTATTATTAATATCTGAATTTTTCTTATTAAATTTCATTTCACAGGGAAAGAAGATACTAATTTTCTTTATTTTTATCTGCTTTCAACTAACTTTATAAACAGTAATGTACATTTACTTTAAAAATATATATATATAAAACCAGTACCCGAGTCACATTCCTTGAAATGCGCTTACTTGGATAAGTAACACTGGATTCTATGAATCTTTAGTAACTTTTACCCAACAGTTTTAAATAAAGATCCTGGAGCGTTACATTTATTATGCTTATTATTGCTGCAATTACTTTTTTTAAAATGGTTGTTGCTGTTACGTATGATTATCATGCACATACAATACCATAAAAAGTAGCAACGTTGCCTACATACTTTTACTAATATTATTTTCTCTACCCTGCAACCTCTCTCCCACAGAAGAGACGTTGCGTGCCTATCCTTGTTTTATCGTTATTACCATGGCAGGTGCTCGTCCAATCACTACCCCCCTCGCCAATCTTTCACGAAAAACACCCGTCTACCTGAATCCACTGTGAATAATTTCACCCACTCTATATATGTGCCTAAATCAAAACGCGGACTCCATGAACAAAGCTTCTTTCTTAGAACTGCACGCCTGTGGAACTCTGTTCCGTCTGCCTGCTTCCCACCGGACTACAACTTGGATGTCTTCAAGCCCAACGTTAACAAATCCCCAATGAACCGCCCCCTTAATTAAACACTTCATCAAATCTCCACACAAACGTAATGTACTTGCAATAACTCTTATCCCTGAGTGACTTCAGGGGCTTGATAAGTGGTGATCAATGTGTAAAAAAGAAAAAAAATTACTTTAATTAGAAAAGGGGCATAACATGGGAAAGGAGATAGTAATCAGTCCACAACTGGCAAGCTCCATTTTTTTTTTATCATTTTATTATTGTTTTTTCTTCTGATGCATTTTCTATCTGACCGATTTACGATTGCTATTCTTGTAGATTAAGTTCTGTATTTGAGGGTGGTTTCTGATCAAACCTTGTATTCCCATCTAATCAATTCATGTATAGTCTGTCATAATCTGGCTCCCTCTGATTGACAATCAGTCACCTTTCCATACATCCCAATCAAGTAACACTCCATAGCCCAAAGTTTCCCACAGACCGATTGATTTTCGGCCCTGATATTTCGGTCAGCCTCTAGCAAAAATATGGGTAGATACTTAAAAAAAATCATATTATTTAATATTTTCGAATTTCTTTTTACTTTTAAAACGAAAATGTATTTCACATCGATGACCAAGCCATGTCTTTTTCATTCAGTAAATTTGCCGGGCACTTCATGGTTATCTGCGATTAAAATAAAAACGCTCTAATTTATCTTTCGTTAGTACTCTTTTAAGAGCAATTTGCAATCATATCTCTAATTAATCTCTCTCTGAGGTAATCTCTGTTCATTTACTTCAAAATCTGTGTTTCTTTTAATTATTTGGCAAATTCCGCATTTTAGTTTCGTTTCCAATCTTTTTGCACTTAATTTGCTAATATGCTTGGACGGCAGAATCCACAATTTGACAGGTTTTTCTCTTTTGTTTATTATTACGATGGCGGCTCCCCTGGCTTTTTTTGGGTTTATCTGTTTGTATCTTGGAAGATTTTGTGGTTTTCTTTTCTAGTACCGTATCCGGTTTGTTTTGAACCAATTGTCTGCGTGTTCGGGATGGAGTTGTCTGCCTTTCCCATCCCATCATGTCTATGCTTGTATACTTTGGGGCCTAATTTACTGCAATCGCTTTTTATTAGATTTATAGTTTCGTATTTTTATCCACAAAATCTACATTTTCTGTTTTCCTGCGTTGTATCTATTTTATATTTAATGTGGTTCATTCTAATACCCTTGTTCTAAGCAGCTGTTAGTAGAGAATCTATTTATCTCTTTGTGTGTCTTTTCTTTAATCTATGTCAAGGTATTTATGTGATTTTCTTTTGTCATTCTTATAAATCGACCATGTAGTGCTTGCTTTTTCCACTTTTCTTTATTTGTTTTTTATTTTAGTTTTTGGTTTTATCATATTAATTATTCTTATTACTGACTGTGACTTTGGCCGAATTGATCAACTTTTCTGTGGTCCAGCTAGTATACTTATGCAAGTCTTTTTGTACTGTCTACAGAGTCTTTTATATTTATCATTCCCCTTCCCTTTTCGTTCCTTTTCACATAGTGTCCGTCCTTCTCGTTTTTTTTTGTGTGTAATGTATTGTGCATTTCCATTATTCTTCTAGTTTTGCCAATAGATGTTCATTTCTACTCTGCTTCATAAAGCCTTGGGCTTCGAACCTGTAAAAGCTTTTTCCTATCCAATAATGAACATAATTATCGATCGATAAGTGTGTAGTATCACATATAGTTTTGATTCCTTGTTTCAATGTGCCCTGCCTCAAGGACGCTGGTTCTTTAACCACACGTCCCGACCTTTGAGTCACATGTCTCCGCTGTGAGAGGAAGATAAATTAATTCATCGCCACACTATGCAATCAGTAAAACATAAATCCTTCCAGAATGAGACAAGTTTGTGCCTCAATCCATAGAATCCGATCTGTATGGAGTTAGACATTTCCTCGTCTCAAACATTAAACTTTTATCTAACTTTGACTTAATAGTGAGCCAAGTAAATAGTAGCGTTGTTCTTGTAAAAATTATTAGACTGGTCCTGATACTATATTAATATTTAATCTGAGTTCTGCCTATTGAACAATGAGAATTCTGTTTCAATGTAAACGAGACGAGCTAAGACACATGATATTGCAAACGTAAGCGTTAGTAATCGACGGGTGATCAATTCGTGTATGAATATTAAATAGCATGTGTCGGATTTATAAATGAAGCCTTACCATTTGACGCACAGATCCGATCATAGAAACTTTTGGACACGTCTGAAACCGATTTATTTTTACATACTAAACGACCTGATTTTTATTGATCAATCCATGGTGTTGGAATGTTAGCTGCATCATTCACGAACATTTGCGTATACTATTACCATAAACATCTACTTTACCAAAGTGGCCACATATTCTTTTATTCATAATCCTGGTTTAGTATTTCTTTTTCATGATATATCAGTTTATTATGGATCAATACATATCAACGAGCTAGTTGGTCATTCATGTAATGGATAATGTCACAGATTATGGAATCGTCTCTGCAAAATTGAAATTAAATTATTCTTTAAATTTCACAGTGTATAAGGATTATTTGATACTGAAAATATTCATAATCTTATCCTACTTCCAAATAAGGCTACTAACAATCTACATTAATTAATGAATCTTCTACCAAATGTTCTATTTAACAATTAGTAAAGTTATTCATTCTTATTTGTGTAAGCATACTTATGAAAATAACATCAATAAATTATAAACTATTATATATGTTTGCGAATACGAAAGTAAACTAAACTCCAAAAGAAAAAAACGATTGATATTTACGGTGGTCATAAATAATCAAATGATTTGAATTGAAAACCATAGATAATCCAATTCTGTTAATCTAAAACCAAAAAATCAAGCTTATTATTATTACAGTTATATTTCTTAGAATCATTCAATTCAAAACCTACACTTACGTTCGGTTAAGTTTTAAAATGTTATGGAAATTCTTGTTTTATCATAATTGTAAATTGTAAATAGTTTAAATT
The DNA here is from genome assembly GCF_053919585.1 of Euprymna scolopes. Classification (NCBI taxonomy): domain Eukaryota; kingdom Metazoa; phylum Mollusca; class Cephalopoda; order Sepiida; family Sepiolidae; genus Euprymna; species Euprymna scolopes. Next base: position 85,716,733 of record NC_136494.1, on the reverse strand, counting down.
ACTTTTAAGTTAAATAAAGTTACCTCCCTTGGATCAAATTTAACAATATGTTAACTTTTCTTATATTTATTTTTTAACAGCCATACTATAAACATTCCCACTCCATAGGCATCCATATTCAACTAATAAGTAAGTTCAATATAGTTCTAACGTCTTTCACTTAATATTAATTAAAAAATAAATCGATTTATATTATAAATCAATTCACTAATCCGTCCAATATAAAATGTTAGTATTCAAATTATTTCTACCGATAGTCATAAGTTACTAAGTTATATTTCTATCCTGCTAATGTTGAATTGCAATGTAATTGGTAACTTATATTTACCTTAATTTTAATTAATTTATTTTATATGTATTTATATTATTTATTATCAATATGACCACCGTCATTATTATTTTTTGGAAAGTAATATTTTTGATTTTTACAGTTTAGCCAGTTCAAAATTCGACAATCACGTATTAATAAACATTTTAAGAGCATAATTTTATTATAACATTGTATATATCCTAATTCTCTAATTGTTGAGATGTCGGATGACATTCAAAATGACGTAATGGAGACATTAAAAATATATGCAGTTTCTGTTCCAAATTTAAGATTTTAATCATATCAAATAGCAACTTCTGTTCCTTTTGACAAATTGATTGTTGCTATTTCTCGTGATGAGTTAAGGGCATGATAGATTCACTGATTGATATAATAATTAAGTGATTGATTTTGCGCTACGAAACATACTATCAAGAATTGTATAATTCAACTCAATTAAAGGAATACATTATAAGATGGTCTACATAACGAATTTTGGAATATAGATTCTGTCATTTATTCTCTCTCTCTCTCTATCTATCTCTCTCCCTCTCTCTCTCTCTCTCTATATATATATATATATATATAGGTATGTGTGTATTGTGTCTGTTGTGTGTGTGTGTGTGTGTGTGTGTGTGTGTGTGTGTGTAGTTACTCGTGAATGCCCTACACGATTTGTATACTTTTGGTTTACTAAAAGGATATATATAGAGAGAGATAGATACATAGATAGATAGATAGATAGATATATTATATATCTATGCATATATACGTATATATGTATACCTATATATACATATATATACACCCCCACACACACACATACACACACACACATATATATATATATATATATATATATATATATATATATATATATATATATATATATATATATATATATATATATATACTAAAAATGTGTTTTACACTCCGTTGTTTTTATAGTCATTGAAATCAGTGAAATCGCCCTTTTTCTATTAAATCGATTCATTGCATGCTCTAGTTTGGGAAACATTGCAGTGCACCGGGAAAGAAGCTCCACTTGCATCGCCGCTATAATTTAGTCTACACTACGTTGTAGTCTACAATTATTTTTATATATAATGGCTTAAATTAAAGATACATGAGCAAAAGTATTATCTTCAGTTGTGCTCTAAATAGAAATATCTATTCTGAACACGTCCCTGTCATATCAAAGAAACTATTCTTTATTTTATATTTTATAAGAAACTATTGTCTATATTTATATATTAAGTTTTATTTATATGTTTACTGAGTGGTTGGTGATAATGTCTTGGATTTAATTTTAGAATTAAAAAGTTAAGTATTATGATGCCATTGTTCTTTCAATACAAACATCAATATCTTACGCGCCCCTGTCATACAAAAACCTTAAGATGAATTTATATTTCTGGCTTTCGACTTGTGTGAACATAATTCTGCTCAAATCCCCCCGTAATCTGCGACTGTATAAGCTGCTAACTTTGATCAAAATCGGTTATTTCTCTTATCAGATTATTTCGATTATCGGTTATCGATACTATTCCAAAACATTCTGTAACATAGGCAGCTATATAGGGTACCTTTGTGTGAAATTTCATAAAAATCGGCCCGGCTTTTTTCGAGTCCGCAGGGAACGAAATCACACACACGGATAAACAGACAGAGTTCCTCACACGCCCACACACACACACACACATACACACATACACACACACACACACATATATATATATATATATATATATATATATATATATATATATATATATCCCACCCATTCTAATTTCAAATATGTTTCTCTAATTGTATTTCTGTGTTCGATTGCTCGTAGAATCGATTATCGACGAGTAGTTGTTATATATGAAAGTAGTGCTTTTTTATCACTAAATTTGTTGCTAATTTTCTTCGTCCTTTTTAAATTCCATATAAATTATTTTACACTGTGTATGAAAAGATAAATCATAGTATACGTTTCTTCCGTTATTTAAAAAAGCAGTACGATTTATGGCTAATTGATTCATTGTGTTTAAACGAATATGTTTCTTTCTTATTTTTGTAATTATTTTAAAATCGAAATCACTGGAAAAATCAACCCATGAATTTACGATGATTTGGATATTGGGAATATTTTAAAAACGTTCTCAATTAAAAAAAAAAATCCAATCCTGAGTAAAACAAAAACAAACTATATTCAGATTTGTCTACTCTATTAAGTTCTTCGACGACTCATAGAAATCTCGAGAGTTATGCGTGACCAATGAAAATACTTTTCGAAAATTACGGTTCAAAAACTCACATATATATGCAACTAAGCATTAAAACTCACATATAGAAGCATCCAGGCATCAAAATTAAAACGCTATTTATCTAGTTCATATCACTTTTCGCCAATAGGCGCTTATTTCTACTATGCTGGATAATGCCTCGGGCTTCTAACCTTTAACTTATTGGGAAAGGTTATTTTTTCTAGACAATAATGAACATGATTATCGATTGACAATTGTGTAGCATCGCCTCCAGTCGTGTTTCATTGTTCCACGTAATTATAACGATCTCTGTACTTCACGACAGGTGGCGTACATATTTATTGTAGTCACATCCTGTTATTATTTTCATAAACGCATCGATTTTACAGTTTCCTTTTTTTTACTTTGTTTTTCCGCTGTTTACAAGATAATTTTTTTAGCTTTTTTTTGTCTTCTGGAAATTACAAGATCGCTTTAATCATAATAAAAGATAGAGAATTCTGAGAATTTAATACGTCGTAGAAATACATAAAATTGATATGTGTGCGTGTCTATTTGTAGACATACATGCAATCCAATAAATGTTAAGTATCCGCTGATAAGATGATCTGACTTAAGTTGAAAGAAACATATACTCTTGTAGATAACTTTATCACACACACACACACACACACACACACACGCATATATATATATATATAGAGAGAGAGAGAGAGAGAGGGAGAGCCTATTTTTTTTAAATAAATACCGTTTTTTTAGCTAGACACGTTTGTGGTTCATGCTTACGCAATAATCAGCGTTGGAGGTGATAATTACTGCCAGTCGAGAGATTCGAATCTGTTACAGTGTAATCCTAGACTTCGTGATTTAGAAATCATATATACACGCAACCACAAATAAGCACGAAGTTAGGGCAGACCTTACGAAATGGTTAATTGTATGTATATACAGTTTCATGCCCTTGAAAAGTTTCAACAAAAACCTAACAGACAGCCGTGGTTTTCCCCAGAATGTGCTGCGGCTATTGCGCACAGAAATCAATTTTTCCTTGCTTCCAACGTAAGAGTTGTACTGAAATTAAAGCCGCCTTTTTGGACCGCCAAGAACCACTGTAATTAAATAGGCGAGAGAGTTGTCTGCTTAGTCCGTCAAGACCAAGGTACCTGAGCAAAGGCTTATTTCCCACTGGTTTTGGCCAATAGCAAACAGAAACCTGAACAGAAGTGTGTGCTCTATCCCAACTATCATCAATGGACCTGGGGTAATCTCGTCATCATCAGACAAAGCCAAACTCTTTGCCAAGATCTTTGCAACTAATTCTACCCTTTGTAACCAAGTCGGCCAACTCCCAGTATTTCCTCGTATATCAGAAAACACGGTATGTGACATACAAATATATGTACGTGATGTTGCCAAGCTAATCAAAAAACGTTTATTCCAGTAAAGCAACTGGCCCTGACAACATTCCAATTATAATGCTCCCAACGTGTCACCAGAACTAGCGCCCATACTTGCAAAGTTATTTAAGCGTTGTATTAAGGAGAAATGCTTCCTAACACCTTGGAGAGTCTCATCAGTATGACCTGTATTTAAGAAGTCAGGTGATGGGCATCTCCTTCTCAGTACAGACCAATAAGTCGCCTGTCCGTCATGAGTAAGCTGCTGGAATATGTGCTAAATAGAGAAGTAGTCAACCATCTCAGCAAAAATAACTTTCTTATTGACATGCAATATGGTTTCCGTTCTATTAGATCCACTGCAAAGTGCTTACAATTATATCTCATAGCGTTAGTGAATCTTTCGACGGAGGATTAATCTCTAGGGCAATTGCTCTTGACCTTTGCTCCCGATCTGAAATGGAACACGTATATAAAATCCATTGCCAAGGTCGCTGGAAGAATGGAGGGGTCCCTCTACCGTAGCAGTAGATATCTCACTCCTGATGCAATTCTCTACCTATATAAATACCAGTTTCGGCCTACGATGGAGTACTGTATCCACATCTAGGCAGAAGCTGCTGGAAGCAGCTCATCCTGTCTTGTCAGAGTTCAAAATAGACTTCCTAGCTTAGTGGGGGTGCTATTTTCCCTTCCCTGCAATCTCTTTTCAACAGAAAAGACATTGCGAGCCTCTCTTTGTTTTTATCGTTATTTTCACAGAAATGCTCATCTTAACTCCAATCTATAGTCCCCTTATTCCCGACTTTCATGAAAAACGCTCGTCTATCATAAACCACTATCAACAATTTCCCGCGCTCTTTATCTGTGTCTAAATCGAAACGTAGACTCAAGGAACGAAGCTTCTTTCGTAGAACTTCACGCCTATGAAATTCTCTTCCATTTGTTTGCTTTCCAGCTTACTACAACCTGATTGTCTTCAAGTCCAACGGGAACAAGTTCTTGATGAATCGCCCCCTAAGTAATCCTATTTTACAGAATTCACACCACTTATGTCTACTACGCTATAATCGCAATGACTAATGCATACTCATTAACCCTTATCCTCGAGTGGCCTCCGAGCCATGATTAATGGTGACTCTATTGTAATAAAAAATAATTAATTCTCGTTAAATACAAATGCAACAAGCATAGAAAATTAAGAGTAATGCAATACTCATCGGAATATTTCATTTGCGTTTCGTTTAGCAGCTTTTTCTTACTTCCGTAAAGATGGAAAACTTTTAGTGTATTATGGGTTTTATAATAATAATAATAATAATAATAATAATAGTTTTAAACATATATTAACATCTATTTTGATGACTTCAGAAACTAATGTCTGGTACATAATCAATAATTAGTGTTGGAATGATAAATATATACATACATAAATATGAGTACATGTAGTAATAGATAATTGTTTGCTCGATTGTACAATTTCTATCATTAAAAAATCCTGTTGATTTTTCTGTGAAAATGAATGCAAAAGGTATGCTGCGTATGTATCGCAAACGTTTTCGATTATCTGTCGAATCATTTTTAGTTGACAAATAGAAATAAACCAAAAAAAAAATAGAGAAGATTTTTATTTTTTTAAATACACATTAACGTAGGTAGACGAAAGAAATGCGCGTACAATACAATTTGGATCCCCGTATCTTAATCAGTATTTAAAGGGAAACACACTAATCCATCGAGGGCACTTGCAAGGCGCATGTGTTGATAGTGATATATACTTAATTTAGTAGTGATATTCATCCAATTTTGTGTGTGAACTAAGTTATTTTATACGCTAGGAATATAATTTGACATAAAATTTAATTTACGGAATAACTTTAATTTATTCGTAAACCATTATTTTCCTGACTAGAGTACTTTACGCTATTGGGGTAATATATATATATATATATATATATATATATATATATATATATATATATATATGTATGTGTATGTGTGTGTGTGTGTGTTTGTGTGTGTGTGTGTGTTTTAAATATAATGGGCGGAAGTCTCCCAAGAGCTTTTTCAGCTATCATCTCATCAGAAGAAAATCGATAGCGTAAAAATAATACTATGTCGAAAGCAAAGAGTTCAATGGGGAACTAATTGAATGTGCCAAAAATTACGGGGGCACTAAAATAAAGTTTATTAACGTTTAAAAAAAACGATTAAAATAATGACACAACGAGGGCGAAACAGGAGAAAAGATTCATAGATCCCCAAAGAGAAACAATGTATTAGATGTTTATTTCTGGCGGCACAAAGAAGGTTTCCGTACCGCAATAGAGACAGACTCCAAAATCTTTAAATAGTTTCTGGAGTCCGCTCTATGTAGCACATCGGACCATTCTATTTTATATCTATCGGCACAGAACGGGTTGTCAACCAAATGCTGGCCAATAGCAGAGTCCAAGGCTGCAGAGAGAGGGACACTATTAGACCCCATCCCCCCTTGTCTGATCTTCAATGGAACATGCTGGTTTATACGAGTCAAAAGAGGCAAGGATGCTCGCCCAACATAGCATGCATCGCACTGGCATTTAAATTGATATACAATATTGCTATTTTGGATGTAAGGCAAAATATCTTTGCAAAAAGAAGGAAATGCAGGTCTCGCAGTATATACCAAACGCAATGACACAAAATAAAAGCAGTCATAAATACTTCTGCAAATCTGTTCGGAAAGTCTATTACTCTTTTCCCCAATCCACGGTAATTTTAAATAAACCGGGCATTTCAAAGGTTCTAACTTTTTAGGGGATTTAAAGTTTGCAACCTTTTTGAACATACAATCATCAATAAGGTCAACAGGATACCCATTATTGATGAATATTTCCCTGATCTTATCGAGTTCAACGTCCAATCTGTTAGACATGTATGTGTGTGCGTGCGAGCACGAGCGTGCGGGCGTGTATGTAGAGTTTGCGTGCAACACACGATAAATAACATTGCTTTAAACCGAGAAAAATGTGTTTTTCCTAAAAAAAAAAATGTGTTAAATCAAACCTCAGTTTTATTTTTTCGGAACATTAGTAGATCACACTCTGATTACAAGAAGACAAAAGATTAAATATTGCATTTTACTGTAAACGTGTATTTTAATTGAAAGCATATATTTTTCAAAATCAGATAAAGACCCAAAAGTGTGTTTATTGATCAAATCCAATACATCCATTATATTAATATAAGCTATCTTTATCTTTAGAATAATATAAGGTACTAGACTAGCCGTGACCCGTTGGGTCAGTATGTTATATTAGCTATGGAACTAGTGTATAAATGTGACACTTGTGACGTAAAGAAAATATTTTTTGTGACCCAACAGAAAACTCTCTATGAAAGTATATTAAAATGAAGAAAAGAATATAGATACTTTATTTTAGTGTCCCCGTAATTTTTGGCACATTCAATAAGTTCCCCATTGAACTCTTTGCTTTCGACATAGTATTATATGAGTCGTTCTGTTTGTAATTGTATATTTTTGAAAAAAAAATTACAGCCATTGAATTATAAGTGGTTTAGCATACATATAGGTAAATGTGCACTCAACAGATACCATAATAATGAAAGTTAAATTCAAATTTTGACATATCTTTTAACTTAAACGCGAAAAAAAACAATTGGGACGCTGAAAACGTACACAGTAAAATTATGCGTGTTATTGTCGCGCTGATTATTTATTTATAACGCAAGAAAAGCACATATTTTCGGGGTTATACATTTATGTTGGTAATGTAGGAGAAAATGTATGAATGTTTTGGATGAAAGGTGTAATAAAAAATGGAGAATAAATTTTAAAAAATGAAGGCGGTGGGTAAATTGCCGTTGTAAAATGGTCTTATGGTTGTCAACGAGTTAAAAGTGATTTATTTGTAAGAAGATTGCGTTAAAATAACTTAAACGCAATCCGGAAATGAACGATGTAAAATAAAAATGAAGAAAGTATTAACAATTGTTTATTTGGATAATTTAAACGCGAAAAAAAAACAAAAAAAAACAATCGGGCGCTGAAAACGTACACAGTAAAACAATACGTTTTATTGTCGCGTTGATTATTTTTATGTACTCATGCGCAACCAGAAATCGTAAACTGTATGTAGGGTTACAAAACTTGTTACAAGGTCATTTATGTTTTATGATTATGTAGATTGACAAAAAGCACGGTAGTTATAGTAATATTAGTTTGGTGCAAAAATAATGCCATTTTTTTACGTTCAACTTCAAAAGATCATACCTCCTTTCATAATAAATTTGATTAATCGGCATAAGAAAGAATCAACTTATTTTTGCCAACAAGAACCAAGTTTATTCATCTCATTAGCACAAAAAATACGGAGTTCTGGAAGCGATTAAATAATTCAGCATCAGCTTTTGAAGAATGTCTCGCGCAGGAAGTTGTTGAGATGCCTGAAAAAGTGATAATCGGTGAGCGAGAGGCCAGGTGAATATGGCAGATGATTCAGTCACATACCCCAATTTGTTTTGCTTCTGCAGGGTCAATTGAGCAACATACGAGTGACCGTTTTCATGGAGTAGAATTGGTCCCTTTATATTGACCAATCTCGAGCACATACGTTGGAGTTTTGTCAGTTTGTCGTACTTCTCCGCCGCAATCGTTTCGCATAGATTCAAGAAGCTGTGATGGATTGAACCGACCGCAAACCACCAAACAGTCACCATAATCTCTTTTTTTTTTGTACAATTTCGGCTCCGGGAAGTGTTGTGGAGATTCTCGGGAATCCAGCCACTGTGCCGAACGTCGCGAATTCTCGTAGAGGATCCACTTGCTATCCGCTCGAGAAATGGGGTTTCGTTATACATAAAAAGCGTAGAAGACACCTCAAAACGACGAATTTTTGTATTATCGTCTAATCCATGAGGCACCTATTTAGTCAACCTTTCAATTAGACTAATTTATTTAGATGGCGCACGACTGTTGAGTGGTCGGTCTCGATTTCTACAGCAAGTTGTCGTGTAGTTTTCCGAGGTGAGGCTTCAAGTAAGGTTTTCCAGTGTTCGTTATCAACCGCAACCTGCCGGCGCGACCCTCTTCTCTCTCAAAGGCTTTCATCACATATGCGAAATTTCTTGAGCTACCATTGTGCCACACGTTATTTAATGGCACCTGGGCCAAACGCATCATTGATATCACGAGCTGTCACGGCAGCTTTTCGGCCTAGTTTGAACTGAAACAATAAAAGCGTGCGGATTTGAATTTTGTCCCTGCTGTCGAAAAACATGCAAAAAATAAATGAAGAGATTGAGAACGGAAACGAATAACAGGATTCGACTGAGTCGAAAACGCGCTTCAAAATTATAACGTGCCATTATATATATCAATGAATTAATTTAGAAAGAATATATAAAAATAACATATGTGAGAAAACGATATGTTATGTTGCATATATTGTTTTTGCGCCAACCTAATACTTCACGCTAATGCGATGTAGAGTTTACGTGCAACACACGATAAAAACAATTTCTTTAAACTGAGGAAGAGACTATTTCTAATGAAAATATTGTTAAATTAAACCCCAGTTTTATCTTTTCTGAGCATAATCATGTCAAACTCGGATTATAAGGAGACAAAAATTTAAATATTGCATTTTACTATGAATGTGTATTTTTAATTGAAAGCTTATTTTTTAATAAAATCAAATAAAAACCCAAAGGTGCGTTTGTTGGCCACACTGAATGCATCCATCATATGAATATAAGCTATCCTTCTCTTTAGAATTATATAACACATTGACAAAAAGCACGACACTCATTGTAATAAAATAATTAATGTAATGAAACATAGACAAATGCAAATGTATTATCAAACTATATAATATGAGTACAACAATCTAAATATCATATCCGGGATATCAGCTGGAAAATTATGGCAAAAATTTTCAGACTATAATTTTATTTTCTCCGTATGTTAATTTCTCTTCGGGCATCACTATCGTTTTAGGATAATAGCCGCTTCAAGAATATTTAAGCATAAACAATAATATAAAAAGTAGTTTAAATGAAAAAAGTTTGTACATTTTTTTTAATAAGCACAGAGGTCGGGAAGTTTTATTGAAGACCTAGCCCCCTATTGAGAGGTATACTGACCTGCATAATATGTCTGGATTTGATCGAGTAATTACTCACCTGGGAATGTTTACTGGAGTAAGCATTCCAAGGTAAGTAGTAATAAACTAAGTACTTCACAAAATGAAAAAGACAAAGCTAAGTACTTGGAGGAGTGCCCTCTTTTAAATATACTTGACCAGCGACATACGATATTCAACAGAGAAAGGCAATTTTTAAAATAGTCTACACTATGTTTGTCTTGGTGCTGAGAGAAAAAATGATCGAAAAAGTTATATTTTACTATAAATCGTAGCGAGACAATTTTGTTTGTGGTAAAGATAAAAATAAAGTAAAATGATCTGTTATAATTTTACTCCGTTACTCGAGCAAATAATAAATAGAGAATGGTATCTGAACAGATACTATGCTTCTTTCTCTCATCATAGCCCATAAGCCATGCTTATGTTTTGAATATGATTTTGGTGAGTTATTATATTGAAGTACAAAAAATAGTTTCGTTTGTCTAATAGAGAAATTTTAGCTTGGTTCTTACGTCGATTTACAAAATAGCATTTTCTATTGATACACGCGTAGATTTAATGGACTCATCTCTGATATAATCATTCTTGTATTTTGTATACTCTTGTTATTTGTCGCTTCATATGTGTCATTACGCGTTCGTAGTTTTGTCGTCTTGCTGTCTGTGTTTGTTCCAAGGGTTGATGGATCGAATGATCTCAATTTCCATAACACTCTGACCTTTACGTAACATCATGAACTGAGAAAAAGCTAAATAGTCTCAGGAGGCTTCCGCTAATAAACGTGCGATCTGACACACGGGTCATATTCAAACTCACTTCGAAGCATACATTAAATCAATCAGTTCATGTGTTTTTACTTACTTTTTTTTATTTTATTTATTCATTTGTGCACAAAAAATTATCAAATATTGGTTAGCAATACTTCTAGAACGGTTCACAAGTACAGCGTTTTTTACTAGAAAAGATGTCATATACTTCCTGGTAAAAGAACGCTTAGTCATTACATAAAGCGACACTGAAATATATTAGATTTCCTAATTGGTTCAACAATATACAATGTTCAGAAGGAAAATACATTGGTAACGCTTATATATTCGATTATCCGTCTATCAAAGTTATAAATGCTTTAGTACACTTAGATCATTGGTGTTAAGCTACCAAACACGTTTAACACCAAATGAGTAAAAATTTGCATATATCAGGCGACGTGTGTTAAAAGTGCATAACTTGAAAGAATTGCGAAACCCAAATCCGTTATATCTGACAGATTAGGTCGACTAGAAAAAGTCTTGTTGTTTTTAACTTTTAAATTCAAATGAAAATATATTGGTCTAAACAATGTTTTGTTGATCGAAATAAGCCACTTAAAAATCAACACATATTTGCCATTGCAAAACCTGATAAATAAAGTAAAGGTATTGCAAGAAAAACTTAGTTGAAAATACATGATTTGTAATCAGAAAAAAAGTTTCGCAAGAACTTAATTCTTAACATAATGTGTGTGTGTGTATGTGCGTCTCATTATTAGTTTTATATCGATAAAAACGCCCCTTGAAGAGGAAATCTGTTTAAACTACCGAGTGAAAAAATCCATTTCGTTTTTCATGTTTTTCTTTACTGTGAGACACACTATTACCAAACTACAAAAGAAAGGTTAATGAAACTTTTTGAGAATATATTCTCGTACTAATTATGGGTTCCGTGAATTAAGTGTATTTTGCGCTTTAATCGTCTTTGTTTTTCTTCTTATATATATTGGTGCCGAAAGAACTCGAGGCAAATGGTAATATTTCTTTTCCTAGAAATATAAACAAAAACGTAATGCAAATTGCAGATTTTGCATATTCTGAAAAAAAATACACACTTTATTCTAAAATCAACTTTTAGCGTTAAAAACTCTCAGTAAACAATGCTTTTAATAAACAGTAAATTTGGACAGATATTTCATAAAATCATAAAAGTTCATCTATGAATTAATCATAACATGTTTTTTCTGAGTAATTTATCGTAGTGACACTTGTTTTATTAGATATGCTCAATGCTAACCATATCTTTTTACAGGGATTTATTTAGAGCGTAAAAGATGGAACTCAACTATAAACCTTGTAAACCATGTACAATTGCAGCAAAAGATTCTAATTTATCTTCTTTACAAACCTTCGATGCGGAAGATTTCTTTCCCATAATATCCCATATTTGAAACAGGATAGGCCCAGTGTGCTTGTCATCTATCCACAGCATGGTTATCTTCAAGTCTAATGTAACGAATGCTTTTTAATTCGTGCTGGTTTCATATTTTGATAATCAGTAAAAGAGCGTGAAGTTAATCATTTGAAGGTTCCTGTTAAGGTGAGTAAAAACATGTACTCTCTGCCTGCTCGTTGAATAATACGATAAAATGTACTCTTCAGAATTGCGTAATTTATTACACGCTTTTTTTATTTCTAACTCATTTAACTCGATAGTCTAGTAGTGTGTATCAGTTCGCTAGTTTGTTCATTCATTATAATACAGTTACCAGTCGCTTCTTTCCGAGAACTGAAGTTTTGTGTAACCTGTTATGGCTAGCTTTTTTCTTCTACCGATATTCTCGGTGTTTTTATTTACTAAGGCTTCTGCGATATGTCCTTCCTCTTGCTATATATATATATATATATATATATATATATATATATATATATATAAATGCATTATTCTACTTGTTGCATCCAATCATTTTCATAGTGGTTAACATTGTAAAACTGAATGTAGGTTAAACTCTTATCTTTAATAGGCAATGAATTATGAATAAAACAACAAATCAATTCCAAGAACTCGCATGAAGCAGGAAAATAACGTAAATACCTCAAGGTTTACTAAGTTCCCTGAACTCGCAACCCTTCCGGCAGAAAATCACGTAGGTCTCACTTTTGGCATTCATATAGTGTGTATTCATTTAATATCTTGAGCTATGTAACTTATAATAGAACATTTATTTTATGACTGAAATAGAATTTTGTTTTGTACTGTAGAAATAAACATGAAATAAAAACTTTTTGTTATTAAAACTAGAAAACATATTTGGTATTGGCCGGGATATAACTAAACCTCTTATCTTTTTATTCACATTCTATGTCACATTATAATTAGAAACGTGCACCAGGACAACATAAACACTGGTAACAGGACTTCGGTTTTGTATAAAAATATAAAGAAAATACGTTTGTTTTCTATTGCGTCTTGCGCGTGAGCAAAGCTAGATACGGAGTGGGGACAGCAAGGTGGACGGATGGAACCACGAGCTCGTACTTATGTTGTTTGCCGGTTGACTGTATGCTTTTCTCCATTTTTACCTTTTTCTCTGGACTATTTATGTGACCTGCTCTCTGTAGATGCGTTTACCTTGACAGATGTGTGTGAAATAATTAACCTTTCAGCAGAGGCAATATGAATTCTGCCTGATCCGAATCGTTCAATGCGTTTTGTCTGCCAGCTGGCATGCGTGCGTGTGCGTGTACGTGCGTGCACCCTCAACACGTGGCACTATCTCTCTCATCAGTATCCCTCTTTTTTGCATCTGCCTTATATAATAGAAAAAAACAGATGAAAGAAAACAGAAAGAAAGAAATAGAAGGTAAATAATTCTCATTAAGTTTTTTTTTAGTTTCCATGTTTGAGCATGGGTTAGAATTAGAATTCTTGAGGATAACATAGATCGGAGTCTAAAACCATTATATCCGTAACAAGAGAGGCCGCTGGTACGCGTTATGGCTAGAATGATCGTGCACACACTTTACGAATATCCTATGCTCCAATTTTCTTATGATTAGGTCAAATTACGAATATCCTATGCTTCAATTTTCTTATGATTAGGACAGATTACGAATATCCTATGCTTCGATTCTCTTATGATTAGGGCAGATTACGAATATCCTATGCTTCGATTCTCTTATGATTAAGGCAACTTACCAAGAACTAACTCAGACACTCAGATGGTAAAGCAAACCAAATTTTACTGTAATATTACTAAACCTTATTTTTTATAATACTACTAAGCGAGTCAAGCATAAATATAAATATATACACTCCTGATAAAAAATTTAAGAATATTTAAAAATCTTTACAATGAATACTTTTTAAGATAGATTTTAAACTGATCTTACTGAAGGTAACGAACGAAATGTTATGGAAAATAGCTACATTCCAAACATTTAATTCAGAAATTTACATTTTTATAAAGTGACGCATTTTACAATTGAACAAAATTATAAGTATAAATGAGGGGTATAAATTGATTTTTAGTGCTGTTACATATTAGCAATCACTGTGAAAAGGTGTGACTATGCCTAAAGCAAGCAAATTACTAAATTCTAGATTTCCATAAGTATGTTTTGTCATTGCGGGCGATTGTAACTAAGGTAAATCTCAGTAAAACTGTGATTTGCAGCTTTATAAAGAACAGTGAAAATTATAGAAAAATAATCTAATGAAAGGCCCAAAACAATTCTCCTGCATTGGATAGGAGAATAAGACGAGTTGTTGTGAATAACATGGGACTTTCCTCAAATTAAGTCGCAGATGCTAATTGCAGTCTTGTAACCACGAGACGACACTTACGACAAAAAATCATGGTAAATAAAAAACGGCTGCTTCGACGTCACAAGGTGGAAGCTGAAGATTTGGTCGTGAACACCAAACATGGGACGTTGAAATATAGAAGAAGTCCTATATTATGATGAAAAAAAAATCAATCTAGATGGTCCTGATGGCTTCGAACGATATTGGCATGATAGTGGTGGAGGGTATCTAATGGTACTAGCTGCCTTTTCTTACAGAGAGACAATGGATCTCCAGGTAGTGTAGGGTTGTCAGACAGCTACTCGTAATTTTAACATGCTACAAAAGGCATCGTTATCAATTGAGGGGCATGCATGCTTAATTTAACCTTGTCCTTTCTGCAGGAAAATGAGGTCTATCTCTCATGGCATTCTGCATGCTCACCGGAGCTGAAAATGTTCAGAGATGGATGGCAAGAGTTGTTTATCGAAATGGCAACCACTATTCAACAAAAAATGAACTTCATCAACCTATTTTCAGAAGCGCGTGCAACCTTTTTTATTTTTGAAGTCATCAAAACCAGTGGGGTTAGACTTCAGTATTAAATTTTATTGTTGAATGTTTTCATACATTTTACGTACAGTTTCGTAGAGTCTTTACTTCTAATCCATAATATATTTGTTTCCTATATAATCCCTGAAGTAATGCAACGATGAAGATGACCAGTAGCAGATGGGTTACGATGTTGAGACTACTAGGTGGCCTATGTGTTGGAGACAACTCATGCAACTATTATCGCTTGGTCCTCTTCACATCAGCACCAAGTGTTTCTGGACGAAGAGTGGTAGATGCAAATCCTTTACACTTTGAACTAAGTCAGACGCTCGACACAGCCAAAGTAAAAGGAGGAGATAGTAACTGTTTGTAGTTCTTATTGTCTACAATCTGTGAGGTAATATCACGTAACAACAAATTGCTAAAAGAAATTGCCGAAGGAGATTAAACAAAATGCGCAGTTATCTATCGATTTTTCTCTTTCCGTATCAAATCTTCAAAGTATGTCCTATTTTATGATGTATTTACAAAATTGGGCTCACTAAACGAAAATTAAAAATTAATTTTTTCAAAGATTAAAAAGTAGTGCTTTTCGTAAAAATAATAAAAATATATAATATTTTTTGTTAATCTGAAAGATAATAATGATTATTAACATATCCAACGAAATTCATACTTCAACGCACGACAAATGCAAAATTGAACACATTCAAAATTCGGATTGTTAAGCTTCGCATCTGATCAGTGCACAGTTGCATTTTATTTGTGTTTACCTCACCTTCCCCACAATACAATGTTTATTCTAAGCATATTCGTAACCAAAAATGGAGAAGGGGGTCTGTAAGCCAATATATATATTTACAAATATCGATTATGAAAAATTACACCGCTGTAAAGTTCATTCTTTAATTCATAATCGGTGAAAATGTCATACTAATATTTTGGTAGTTTTTAAAAGAGAGACTTCGTCAAAAATCGTTACTCCCTCTTTTTGTTTTGACTCTGCCTATATGTATGTACGCATATATATATATATATATATATATATATATATATATATATATATATAGATAGATATTTGTTTAAAAAATGTGCCTACTAAATTTCTCTGTCAGTTTTGGATCTACAGACATGATTTTAAATACACAGTGTATTCGAATCCATGCGAAACTTAGCATTTAGGTTTTAGTCAGGGAAAGTCGGGGGAAAATTGTGAAAATTAAAAAAGTAGAACTTGTCAGGTATGAATCTGTATGCACAACGCAATAGAAACTACGTCATGTTTAATTTTTAGCCTTGCAGCAAACATGTCTTCATAGCTCAGGCATAAACGATTATGTATTTATATAGACATCGATTCATCAAGTCTTATATCAAGGGAAGGATTTTAAATGTTCTTCTTTTCTGCCGTTACACTTTTCGACTTTTGAGTAGGTATTTTGTCAACACTCTTAATTCCATCAGTTGTATTTAATATCATGCACTGTTCTCTTGCGAGGGACATTAATTGCAAACACATAACAGGGGTTATTAGCAACGCTGCACAGATTCATAATCTTATTTCAATCATGGCAGCGTATAAGGATTCAATCAATATCCAAGGAAATCGGACATAATGGCATTATGGAATTATAAAATGTGTATGTTCGAATGAATGTCGTCAATTGTTGTGGAAGTTAACGAAAATTCATCTGCAATATAGTTATTAGTTTTGTAATAAACAGTCGGGAACACTTAGCTCTGCCTGAGAAGAGATGATGACTCATATGCATACAAATACTAAATATTACGATAATTTTATTTTCAATATTATCCAAGGTTTAAGATAGAAATAAAATAATGTATCTCCGACCATCATAACCTCAGTTTATGGATATCAGACCAGAAAGCCAAACTCGCGTATATCTCATAAAAGTTAATAAAAATATAAGTTTAAAACGGATTTCCTGAAACAATTTTCCTTAATATTATAGTATAGTTATTTATTTTCATTTACATACTGTGAGAAATATCGCTCGAGACGACTTCACTTCATATAGGATATGCACTTACCAAACAGTGATTGTAAAACATTTGGTAGATGCGAGAGTTCCTGCGGAATTTTTTAATTTGGATTAAAATTAATGTATTTCCAAATAAGTTTTCGTTATAATCCTTTTAGTTTATATATTATTTTTAAGAGCGGTCTTCGTGCCATCTAATGGTTTATATTACGATCGTTTTAAAACAAGTATATCTTCTTTTTAGAACATTGAGTAAAAAATGGAAAGAACAGATTCGCACAATTGTTTATTTCAATTCTTGCTGAGACAAAATGCTGCTGATACAGTCACAAAACATACGAAGCGTTTAGCGCATGAACCACTACGAAACGCACAGCATAATGGTCGTTTAAGTTATTTCGTGGCGGTGTAAGAAGGCTTCAAGCTGATGAGCGCAGTGGTCGGCCATCGAATATTTGCATCAATCAATTAAGAGACTTAATCGAACAAATCCACACATAACTGTTCGAGAAGTTGCTACTGAATTAGACGTAACTTATAAGACGATTTTAAATCACCTGAGAAAGATTTGAAAGATAAAAAAGCGTAATACATAAGTCTTTCGCATATTAGAGGATAACGAAAAGTAACGCCGTCATGAAGTATCATCTTCCTATTTTTACGCAATAAAAACGAACCGTTTCTCGACTTGGTTTTACTTGCGATGAAAAGTGGGTTCTTCTCGAGGATTGGCGACGCTCATCTCAGTTCTTAGAAGTCGACGAAGCTTTACGACACTTCCACAAGCGAGAGTTGCATAAAAAGAAGCTTTGGTCGACTGTTTTGTGGTCTCCGACCACTCATTCAATACAGTACAGCAGTGAAGTACTGTCAACAAATAGATGAAATGCATCAAAAACTTCGACGAAAACACCCGTCATTACTCAGCAGAAACCCCCCAATTCTTTTCAACGATAATGCACGACGGCACGTTGATAAACTGACCCTGCAGAAGTTGAACAAAAAATATACGAAACTCTGCTCCATCCACCGTACTCTCCAGACGTCTCACCTACCGACTACTACTTTTTCAAGCATCTCGACAACTTTCTGCATAAGAAATGCATTAAAAACCTAAGAGATATAAAAAAAAACGCCTTCACAGACTTCATCGCCACCAGAACGAAGGATTAAAGTCTAATATCGCAAGAACTTTTTCATCAACTTGCTGATTTGTGTAGAATACAATTATAGACTATTTTGATGAAATTGCGTTCGATATGTTTGCGCTTATGAATGCCCATTATCATACATAAATACATACATACATATATTTAAACAACAGGTGATATTTATGTTATAGACGAAGACTAGCCTGGGTGACCGGCGTTGTCCGGGTGTTTGTAAGTGTGTGCTGAACAAAAACAACGTGGTAGTAGGGAGGTAGGCTCGAACTCGTACCGCGAAGGAGGAAAAGAACGTGAAAAATTAACGTATCGTCTTTGCTGTTGCGCCTATCGCAAAACTGAAAGTGATGAAGTTTTAAATTTAGGCTAGTCAATCGAAATGAGGCGATTACTGTAGAAAATATCGGCGAAAAAGAGACCCTTTCCTATGGTAAAATGCCCATATGAGGGTAAATAACTGTTTTTAATCATTTTTTCGATATTTTTCGCCTAAAGGGTGGAGCTTCAAAACGATACCAATCTTGTGAAAATCCGTCGCCTCTGTCGAAAATTGTAGGCAGGCATACAAACAAACATACATACACTAAACACACAGGTGAGATTTATATTAAAGACTAACCTGGGTTCCCGGCGTTGCCCGGGTGTTTGGAGGTGTTTGTTGGGGGGGGGGAGAAAGTGTTAGTAGGCAGACAGGCTCGGACCGTTCCGCGAAGGGGAAAAAGAACGATTACTAAATGGTAGTAACTGGTTTTATTTCATGGAGTGCGAGTAAGAGAAAGATCCTCCGCGAGTTCTAGATCTCTTTATTCTTGTTGATAATAATCGCAACAGTAGCTTACCATTAATAGAAATGTATCGCATTCCCTGGAATCCGAGTGACAATAAGTTTCTTCGACATGCAACGAATCTCTGGACTTTTTCAATAATTGGCTTGGTAAGTTTCCTTTGGCATTGAACGTTAATTGATACTGAGTTAGGAACAAGTATGCGTGTATTTATTTGTGTACTGATACATTACGGATTGCCTTTTCTTTTCATCGTTTTATTGGTTTTTTTCTCGTCATTTCCGATTTCTATTTATTTTTACTTTCCATGATCTCTTCTTCCAAGTTCTTTAGCATTTAAAGTCATTTTTCGTAACTTTGAGCCCATTAATATATTATGCATTTTTTTAAAAAACTTTAGCCCGAAATTTTAACATTAAATTTTAGCTGATTAACATCTGTGTTTTAGTTTTGCCATATTTCCAAGATTTTTGTCTCGAAAAGATTTGTTTTCGTTGGATCTGATTGTTTTTTTTTTGTTTCTTCGCCTAAATTTTGATTAACTTAGTTGTTATTATTAAGAAGTTATGAAGGGTTATGATTTACTTGCACTGTACTTGTTTATATCTACATTGGATTCTTTTTTTCGTTTTTTCAATTAGATTTTAATTTAGTTTTTCTATTTTGCCAGCTCTCTTCTTATTTTTCTTCATATTACTTTTTTTTTATTTTTAACTCTTTTGAGTTCTCACACAAGTCATCATCAAATATTAAGTCACAATGGCCGTAGGTGTTCACTGTTATATATATATATATATATATATATATATATATATATATATATATATATATGTGTGTGTGTGTGTGTGTGTGTGTGTGTGTGTGTGTGTGTGTGTATGTATGGACACGCTATATATATATATATATATATATATATATATATGTATATATATATGCATATATGTATGTATTAGTGGCCTGGCAAGGCCGCAGAAGAGATAACAGAAGCAACAGAACTTAAGCTGCCTTGCTACCACAATATATATACAAATGTATTCATATTTTGGCATATTTATTTTGTTTGGACACTATAGTTATTTAACTAATTGTTATTAAATGTTTACTATACAATATAGAATTATAATTTTCAAACCCCCGTTAAATGCTGATGGAGTTTAGTCCCATAGAACCAAAGATATGAGCATCATTTCAATATTCAATTTGCTACGAGTATATATATATATATATATATAGCGTTTCCATAAAGTTCGTGTGCACTTTTAAAAATGTATATCCTTATTTATATTCGCGATAGATATAATCTGTAAAAGCTGTTATAAAGTTTCATGGATCTAGTTTTAAGTATAGTGGTTGAATAATTTTCACCACAAAATTCGTAACAATTTTTAGATAAGTAAAAAATAAGTAATAAATATTTTCTTTTGTTTTTCAGAATCAATTTGATCGCATGGCTTCAATTGAGGAAAAATTACACTGTGACATTGGTTGGTTGAATTGAAATCTACTATTGCTGTACAAAGAAAGTTTAGAATTGAATACAATAAAAAAGCGCCTCATAGAAACACCATTGTTAAATGGATGAAAAGATATAAAGAGACAGTCTCTGTCCATGATAAACTACGGTCTGGAAGGCCATGTGTCAGTGACGAAAGTGTTTCTTCCATAGAAGAATCCTTTACTGCAAGTCCAAGACAGTCTGTAAGACGGGCCTCATTGGAACTCGGTCTGCCAAAGTCTACTGTGCAAAAGATTCTGCCGGCAAATCTTCATATGAAAGCTTACAAAATTCAATTACCTCAACAGTTGTTAGAAAAGGATTATTATGCACTGTTAACTTTCTGTCACCAGTTCAATGAAAAACTTTGCAATGATGATGCATTTGTGGGTAATTTACTGTTTTCTGATGAAGCAACATTTCACATTAGTGGCAAGGTCAACAGGCATAATTGCCGAATTTGGGGAACTGAAAACCCAAATGAAACTGTTAAACATGAATGGGACTCTCTTAAAGTTAATGTGTGGTGTGCTTTGGGAATAAATCGAATCATAGGGGCATATTTTTTGAAGATCATGTTATTAACAGTGACAGCTACTTAGATATGTTGCAGAATTACTTTATTCCGCAACTTGAACAATAAAACTTGAAAGATGATACAGTGTTTCAAAAAGATGGAGGTCATTGTAACTTTGCTCGGCGTGTTAGACAGTTTCTAAATTAGGAATTTCCTTACAGATGTATCGAAAGGGGTGGACCATTTCATTGGCCTCCACGTTCGCCAGATTTGACTCCATTAGATTTTTATGGGGGCATGTGAAAACACTTGTGTATGCAACCAAACCTAGTTCATTGGAAGATTTGAAAGCTAGAACAACTAATGTGATTTCAGGCCTTACTATAAATTATTATGCAAATGTTTTTCGTGAACTGCAAAATCGTATAACCCTTTGTATTGCTAATGATGGAATGCATGTGGAAAGTTAAATAAAATTTCAATAAAAGCTTAAAACATATAGATTTACTTCTTTCAAATGCATTTTACCGATTATTTCTATTGCAAATACAAATAAAGTTATAAATTTTTAAAGTGCACACGGACTTTATGGACACCCTGTATATATATATATATATATATATATATATATATATATATATATATATATATATAGGTGTGTGTGTGTGTGTGCCTCCTTTTTGGCAATTTTATAAATTCGAAACCTGAGAGACTATTGATCAGAAAGTAACAAATAAAGGTTCATTGGAAACCTGATTAGCTGGATTATGTCATTGGCTATGCGATATTTTCTGTTAAGGTGGCACATTTTCATTAGACCAAGGGGTGATCACTTTTCTTTATAAAGTTAATGTAAAATGAGCACTCACATAATGACTACCTTGGTTATAAAGTGGCTGCTTATATTGTGTTAAATTTATATAGAGAAGTGATTCTCCCACTTTTTAAAGACTATAATTTATTTATATCACTGGAATTACTCGTTTCCTGTGATTTTAACTGATGTTTTCGTTTTGAGCACTCTCGAAAAATTATAATAGTAGTAACTTTAAGGGATTTTTAGTGGGTAGAAAGATACTGCACCTTTACTAATATTTCAATCATAATCATTTGTTTTTCATAGTTTTGCATATGAATTACAAAGCATCTGATATTTCCCCAACACCTGTTGCTATGCTGGCGGGGAGATAACAACTTGCTGAAATAACAGCAAGCCGAGACTTGATTCCAAATATTTCTCATGTGTTATGACTCCCCTCTTTGGTTTTGCAACCTTAAAGTAAATTTCAGTGTTCATCAAGATTATTTGATACTGGAGATATTCATAATCGTACTCTAATATCAAAAGAAGAGGAATTAAACATATGGTAAATATTCGGAATCAAGTCTTCCCTTACTAATATTTCATATCATTTGAAAACATAGTAGCAAGTTTTCATCACCCGTTTATAACGATCAGGCCGGATGTGTTGGGTATATATATATATATATATATATATATATATATATATATATATATATATATATATATATATATATATATATATTTATATTTATATATATAAGTATATATACTAATGTATATATATATATATATATATATATATATATATGCATATAGAAAATTAGAATTACTCTATTTGAAGCCGAAAGTAGACTGTACCTAAGAATGGCGATAGGAAACAGAAAAGAAAACATTTCTTTTAATGTAGCTTTTATGTGGGAGAAAAAAAGAGATTCTTACACATTAGCTGACCGTAAATTAATTTTGAAACGGTCAATATAAAAAATGACCATGATGATTTAGCAAAAGCAAACACAAATTGTGTAAATAAAAATATTAATCGCAAATGACATAGCAAGGCAATTCATTAGACAATTATTTATATGTATTATAGGTGCCTGTTTATCTCGTTTGTCATTTATAGATCTTCATACTATTTTACTCACGCATTGAACATTGTTTCCGTAAATAATGAAATATATGTACATAATAGTATATTATCTTCTAATAATATATGTGCATATAGATGACATAATAAATAATATGTGTATGTGTGCATATCTGTGTGTACACGTATATAGTGTTGGATCTTTTTATTATATTGTATAAATTTCCTTCTGAGGAACCCTACGACTAACTTGGGTTTCCTAGACACGTTTGACGATCCTTAACATTCACGCCTTAATGTTTTGCACATGGAGTCAGTGAGTGTTTCCATTCCTTACACAACAGATTATTAATTGTTGATCACATTACGTTTGGAACCTGGTTTTAAATTTTGCTAGGGATAAAACACCTTGGAACAGGTGGGTCGCATACATCGCATGCACCGTCACACGTTTCTAGTGACACTATTAGTTCTCACGTTCAATGAAGAATACGTGATGCTTTAGCAAATCTTTTATACATGGATTCGTCACAGAAGTTTACTAAGAGAGGGAATAAACAGAAATCGATATTGTATATTTTTCTAATATATATATATATATACATATATATACATATATATATACATATATATATATGTATATATATATATATATGTATATATTCATATATATGTATGTGTATATGTATATATATATATATATATATATATATATTAAATTGTGATCCAATGCTCTATCTTGCATATTGAGCAATTCTTATTTAGATGGGATAACGTATATAATATTACGGCCAGTAATATTTTGTAAACCATATAATCGCAGGTTTTTATACCAACTGATTGTTAAAAAAACTATTATGTAGTATATGTATATATATATATAAATATATATATATATAAGTATATATACATATATATATATACATATATATATATATATATATATATATATATATATATATATAGCAATTACCAGATACAATTAGTAAGTGTTGCCTATTTTTTTTTTAAATACAATGTGTCTTAGTCTTTGTATTGGGTGGTTTATGAATAATATCCGGTTTGACTTGTTTTAATAAATATTAAATTTATATGTACTCAACAAGTCAATAAGCTATCACATGTCTCCATATATTTATCTCACTTTACTACTATATTAATTTAACCACCTTCTCAATTTGTTTCCTCCCTGTTATCATTTAGAGGAAGAGTGACTCTTTTCTGACAAAATGGCCATCTTATTTAAAATAGGCTACGCAAATTAGATGGCAACTTAATAAGTACATTTCCGTTCTAAATATCTATAATCATACTACATAAGTAAAAAGATCAATTATTTTAGTAATAAAAATCTGTCTTAACAGATGTCTTACAAGTTATACATTATGTTATCACGTTAAACAAAGTAGAGTACACCCGTGTATTAGTTGTAACCGAACTGTTTTTTAATTCATTGTTCTATGTGTTATAATTCCGTATTAGATTATTTGAATAATTATTCCGTAGCAATAGTGGCAGGAAAACTCATATTCCCCAATATATATATATATATATATATATATATATATATATATATATATATATATATATATATATATATATATATATTATATTGCGGTACGATAATGTTGTCGCTCTAAAGAAAATAGCAGTACAGCTTTATTTGAAAAGTTTTATCGACAAAATTAATTTTGACAACTTGATTCTATCCTCATTAAAAGTGTAAAAGGTCTAATTAAGAGTAAGTGAATTAATGTGTACATTTAAAATGGTATATTTTGCAGTGACAAGGTTTTTCTATAAGAAAATGGATGCAGGTTTTCACGTATCATCCAGATTATGAAAGAAGGTGCTGGTGATGTTGATTCAGGAAAACCAGCATTTAGAACCTGGGCCATTTAGAGAAATGTGTGTATTTCAACAAATATGAATAATATTTTATATAGATAGATACTAGTGGTTCATTCTTATACAATCATCAATGTAAGACGTGATGATTACTGATAGTTAAGTATTTATGAAGCTGCGTAAGTGGGCGTTTATAATCTTTGACCATGGCAGTAATCTTCGAACAGAATGTCTGGAAAGAGCCATCTATGCAGAGATATAAAGACCTGTATTATGCACTGTAATTCACTGACTGTCAGGTTTGTACGCAGGCGCGATAAACAATACTACTTTTCTCCTATCGACACGGCCCCCAAGTTCCAAAAGCCGTTCTTCTTTACAGGACGCTGCCCAAAGAAGTGAAGTAAAACTACGAAGTTATTTTGTTTGCTTCGTTAAAAATGACGACATTAAACTGATATTTAATTTAATACTTTTGGTGAAAGACTTAACGGAAACATCTAGGACTTCTATCAGTGATTTCGATCACTTCAAACATTTCATATACAATGAGAATCCCTAACTTCTACAACTTCTGTTTTACTTTCAGTTATAATTCTATTTTTCGTAATGTTATTAATTCATACCGACTTTCGCATTTTTTTACTTTTTAAAGATTCCAACAGTACCAGCAGGTTTTCGCTCCAAGCAAGTACTAATCGTCAGTGAAAGTCAGATTATTTAATTTCGGCCATGGCAGCAAGTGTCTGCAATTGTTCAGGGTCGGCAGTGGCCACCATCAACAACTGTAGTTTACATTTTAACGGTGGGGCGGGGAGAGGCTTCCATTTGGAAATGCTGGTTAACGGGTCCTGCTATTTATTATAATATTTCTTAAAAACAAAAGAATGAATGTATGTATTATAGCAACATGTATCTGGGATTGAAACACTTACCATAAATGAGTTCAGAATAACGTTAAACTTTTTCTAATATTCTATTGTTGTTTTTATTATTACTACTATAACTATTGTAGTTATATAACTAGTACTATTTTACTATAACTACTGTACTACTATTAATAATACGGTTATTGCGATTTGAAATACTATAGCGATAAATGATGTGTCAGAGTAAGGAATATAATTTAGCGTATAAGATAAGTAGAAGGTAGTCCAGAGTACCATTTAAAACGAGGAATACCTGTAGTCATGTGATATGGAGTAGAAGTAATAATAATAATAATAATAATAATAATAATAATAATAATAATAATAATAATAATGATAATGCGCAATGCATTACATGGCAATGATACTGACCGACTCTGTGTCAAAAGAAAGGAAGAATAAATTAAACTGATAAACGTAGACTTGGGAAATACATACGTCGGAATACAGAATGATTGATCAGACACCGCCATGTTTAACAATATAACAAACGATAAAACCATGAGCGAAAAGAAAAAGGAAAATTTGGAATAGTTGAATGGGCGATTTATCAGAATATATATTCTGTGATAGAAGCGAAAGATCATTAAACAAAATAATACATGAATGCATCAAATTTGCACAAAAAGAATATAAGGAGTACTATGATTACATAGGAAGGTTTTTTACTGAGAAATCTGCACACGAATTTATCAAGCACTTGCTTACATATCATACAAACACAAACCGTAGGCAGTACAGAAACCCCCCCAGAAAAGACCATAGTCATAATAATTAGGAAAAAATTAAAAAAAAAAGATTATGTAAGGGACTGCAGGGTGAATATCAGATAGACAGAAAAAGAAGTAAATATACGGGACTTGCCAACGACTTAAATGAGTATCATACCTAAAAGAAAATCAATGTAATACTAATAATTTGTGGAGCATAGAAAAACAATCCAAAAAGAAAATTAATGCAATACTAATCATTTTAGGAACATTAACAACAATCCAAAGGAATTTGAAAAAAAAATTGAAATCGCAATCGGCACAATGACTGAGTATATGCAACTGATGGTAATGCTTAAAACAGGGGAAATCTTAAGGAAAACACTGGAGTGCGAAACCTAATCTAGATGTGCATCAAACCTTAATTAAACACATAAAAACTATAACAAAAGTTAAACTAAAATAACTTAAATCGCAAATTTGTAATTTGTCTATCCTAACCAAAATAAAAAAAATGCAAACTAAGCAGAACTGTTACAACGCAAAAAAGTCGGAAGGCTTAGAAGGATGGAAAGTCCGAGGAAACCAAGCAGTAACCAAACCTCCATTAGACATATGCAAGAAATCTGAGACCTTGAAGAGGCTTATTATGACTAAAATTCCAGTGAAAATCAATGTCTTGCCTGCGAGAAGCCTATATTAAGCGATTGTTACGATAACACAAATTCATTTGCATACGTTATCGAAAGAGGTTGAAAATACTAGAAACCTGGGGAGACCTGTTATCACTCAGACTCAAGAGAAAACTGCAGGTTGTCCTTAAAGAGATATGGGTTGTGTGAAAACTTCTAGTGTGTACATAATAAAAACAAAATTAAAAATCCCATAAACTTTTGAAGGAAAAATCAGAAGAATTCAAATAATTGAATGATACAATGCATAGTGATGATCAAAAACAGATACAATTGTGGAGACTAAATCACATGCACTACAAAGTTAAATTGACTATATTGAACCTGCAAGTTGGACGACAATATAGAGGAACCCAACATGGAACCAAGAAAACTAAAAAATAGTGTAAATTATGTTGTTGGCTGTATTAACATCGCCAGGGATTACATCAAATATTCAAGAATGGTCAAGAGGAATTGAATGACTAAGGGGAAAAACACTAATCGGGCCTCTACTGGATACGAGCGAAGAGGACTGGGATCTATATATACACACACAAGTATACACTTAATAACGCACAACGTACGACATTTTCCTACACATACTCCGCAAATCTAATCATACATATACATGCACATATATATGTAAATGCGAACATTTAAGTTGGCGTTTTTCAAGTCTACCGTTTGTTTTTGTGTTCACTCTCTCTACTAATATATCAACATTGTTTTTTAAAATATATTTCGATATCAACCTAGGGAAATTAGCAAAATAGAAATATTCTAACTATATGTAGCATTTATGTTAATTATTTTTTATGTAAAGAATTTTTTAACTGGACTCAGTTGAAACTATACTAAAACAAATATGATTTATTCTCCTTATTCTCGACTGTTTTCGATTTGAAAATATAAATTTCATTGCATACCATTATTTATTAAAATAAACTACCTTCCATATATAGATCACATTTAAATAAAAAATTAATCTTACCTTCATATGTAGTTGTCGTTTTTATTTTATTGATAATTTGAAGCATAATTTGAAATTATATATATATATATGTGTGTGTGTGTGTGTTTATAATATTTGCAATGAATATTATTAAATACCTACAGACACGAGTGTTTAATCCTTTCAGGAATCATCAGTGTGTGGGGTCCAGATTAATGCCAGTTTATAAATATATATACACTAGCATAGGTGGCCGGGGTTGCCCGGGTGTTTGGAGGTGTATGCTAAGCAAAAAAAAAAACACAAAAAACATGGTCATTTTTTTAAACTTCGACCTCAAGTTATTAAGTTAGATCCAAGAAACCTAGATCTAAAATTTCAAGTGTTTAGACCCAGAATTGTCGGAGCAGTTTGGTAGAGTTCTCAAAGGTCTAATCGTTGAACTTTGACCTTTTAACAGCTAAATTTCTGGCCGAAAACCAATCAAATAAATTTTACCAAATCTCAGTACCCTGTATATCAAATTTCGAGTCTGTAGACTAAAAATTGAGATAGTTATTGCGTAGGTAAATGTACACAGACAGACACACAAACAGACACAGACAAAAACGCAGACACGCTCAGTTATATATATATATATATATATATATATATATGTATATAACGTATCAAGTGTAATAATTAAATTACACATTCAAAACTACTAGATGCATTACGTTTTTGTTGTCCATATCTAACAATGAAGTTTATTAGCTCTCGAAACGTAGGATTTGCTGCGTATTATTAACGTTGACGAAACAATATTTGATGGAGTGCTATACAAAACATATACCTCCAAACTTCTTGTAAGCGTTAAACAATATTATCGTAACTCACATGAATGAGATGCAATTCTTTTATATATATATATATATATATATATATATATATATATATATATATATATATATATATACTAACTGTACCCGGCCACGCGTTGCTGTGGCTCAGTTTGTTAAAATGGAACACATGTGAAAGGAGATAAAAGTTTGATTCTGTTTTTCAAGAGAGTGTACAAATTATTTATTTTTTTCAACAGATGTTAAGAAAATAAACAGAAAAATACTTCTATCATTAATTATGCAAAAAAATAAATAAAATGTTGATTTAGTATTTCAATATGCTTATAAATTACGATAAAATTGCTGAACATGCATTGTTTTACGGTTGTTGTAAAAATGGAACGAAACTTAAATTTCGCTTCATTTTAATATTTCTTATTTTTTTAATTGTGCCCCCCAAACGAATATAATCAAAACAGTAACATTCAACAATTGTACTTTATGTATATAAAACACAAAATATTTATTAAAAAAAAAATTTTTTTTAAGTTTATAACGAAAGGGAAATAATTCCATTTTTAAACGAAAAAGTCAGTTTACCTAACTTACTCTATTAATGCTATTTTTTTAAGCAAGAAAAAAAGGTAAATATCCAGATACGCCACTACAGAACACCGACCACTCTAATTTGTTTTTTTATAGGTAATTGAGGTCGCTGTCAACGAATCTGATAGTAAAACTTGGGGCAAATTTACCGTTTGCATGGTATTTTCCCCTGAACCCACGAACTTCTTTCCACCATTTTGCAGCATCCGTTTATGCTACGCGCATGCACGCTGTAGCATAAACGACGGCTTCACAAAGCAAATTACGTTAGGGGGAGGGGATTTTTTTTCCAGGACATAGAATTTTCTAATTTTCAAAAATACATTATAGCGCTTTTTGGGTGGAAAATTTTAAATTAGCTGAAAAAGAAATACAATAAGAAAAGGAAAACACACCAAGTTGGAGTAAGGGGGGTAATTTATCAGTTTTATTTTTTACCTGGAGCATCGACTTTTCAAATTTTCCGTAAGTAACGCACCGGCATTTACCAATTAGAACACCATTTAACATTTTCCGAAGATTTTACTTTGTACATTGGGGGCGCGCACGCGCCCCAACATCACATCCCCCCAAACAAATTAGAGTGGCCGGTGTTCTGTAGTAGCGTATCTGGATATTTACCAAAAAAAAATTATATAGGTTTGGCTATAAATTCCTAAACTCATTTCACCCTAAATAATTTAGGTGAATGAAATAGGAATCTAATTGAATCTTTAATTTCCTGAATAGTAAGCGAGAATTTATTTTTCTTCGAGTTATATCGAATACATTAATACGGACTTTAGGGGCTTTTTTCGTAATGTTACTGTAAAAATTATTTTTTATTGTTACAAATTACGATGCTTTAAAAAAAAGCAAAAATAAATTCTTGCGTTTTTTATTTACTACTGAAAACCATAACTTTAGTAAAGGTATTTTTTGTTTAAACAAAATAAAGCATTTTCACTAAGAGTGAAGTAAAAATAATTAGTTCATTATATGCTGCGATCATTATTTAAAAAAATAGTGCAATTTTCATTAAAATTCGTTAATTTCCTGATTTTTGGTGAATTTTTAAGTAAAGGGAGGAGTCAAAATGTGTATACACTTTGAGCGTCGGCATTCATTTTTCGACCACGTGTGGTTAATTTAAATTAAAGTTCAATCACATGGTTACATTATCAATAATCATGTAATTAAATCCATTGAAAATTTACCGATATTGTAAACACACCCTGTTTACATTAAGCCTGTAGTGTTTTTTTAGTGATGCAATGTTGTCAACTGAGATTTTAAAAAACCCGCGAGATCAGGAGAAAGAAATGTCCAGAAAATCGCTAGATTTTAAACTTATCGTCTGAAATTTTCAAAAATCGCTAATTCCCCCCCAAAAAACACTCCATATTGTTCCGTGTTTTCTCACTATGGGTTTGTATTACTGTACACATAGATTCGGAAAAGTTGTCAAAAAACAAATATATAACAAATAAATGTTATCAAAGGCAAGATAAGTTACTTTTCTACCTAACTGGCTATATTTTTCGTGTTTTTATTCAATGTAACATGTTTATTCAACTCGAAAACCATACAGTGTTTACCGATGTATTGGAACATTCAAGATGGAGTCTGATTCTCTCTTTAAGACGGTAAGTTTGGGAAAAGATCTTATAAATAAAAAACCGGATGAAATACTGTTAAAAACTCACTCAATACATGTTACTGTGACATAGGTTGACATATATTCGGCGGGTTTTAATAGTATTTTGTATAGTTTTTATTTATAACACCTTCTTCCAAACTTACGGTGTTAAAGAGGGTGTTAGACGCCATCTTGAATTTTCGAATACATCGGTAAACACTGTATGTTTTCGAGCTGAATAAATATGTTACATTGAATAAAAACACGAAAAATTTATCCAGTTTGGCAGAAAAGTAACTTATCTTGCCTTTGATAACATTTATTTGTTATATATTTGTTTTTTACAACTTTTTTGTAATCTATGTGTACAGTAATACAAACCGATTTTTATGTTGTTTCTTGCTTTTTACACTTTTAGATCGTATTTTAAACTAAACTTCGGAGGTTGGAATGCCCCCCCACCTAAACTGTACTTGGAAAAATCGATTTTATAGTGAGATTTAAGAATGGTTAGTCGAAAAAAAGGTGAAAAACAAAACAAATAATCAATAAATGATTGTTACCAAAGGCAATAAATGCTACTTTTTTATTTACATGAATGAGTTTATTTTATATTTTAAAGTATTTTCAAGCGCTTTTCTTTATTTTTTTAATAATCTAATGTGGGTGTGTGGGTGCCAAATAACTCCAGATTTTCTAAAATTTCCCGCTAGATTGTAAACTAAATCTCCAGATCTAGCAGGAAAACCGCTAAATTGTAACACTGGTCACGTGACAAGAAGCGGTAATAAATAATTGTCCCTAAATAAAAAATGGCCTCTCGGTACAAAGAAATCCACCTATTTATCATAGAAAAATTAAGTATAATGTTATAATTAAAAAGAAATATATAAAACCACACATGGATATAGTAAACATATTATACCAAAACGTGGAAGCCATCCGTCCAGTGGTTTTTTAGACAATTAATTCCGAACGAACCAACAGTTACATTTATATATACACACACATATATATATATATATATATATATATATATATATATATATATATATATATATATATATAAAGGAGCAAACCGTTATGTGTTCATCAACGTTTCGTCTTTATTTCGAGACTTTTTTGGACGAAATAAAGAAGAAACGTTGATGAACACTACGCGGTTTATTTCTTTTTATTTCTCTATTTTGTCGGAATAATATTTCTATTATTCTCATCTAATATATATATATATATATATATATATATATATATATATATATGAGAGCAAGTAGTTAAAAACATATTAAAACACACTTTGAAAAGATTTAACACATATTATATTCGAAAAGGAAACACTAAATAAGGGAATAGTCCTTACTCCGCGGAGTTTCAAAGAAATACTTTCCTTCTCATTAGAGGGTAGGATTTAGCAAAATGCAGGATTGGATTTTGCTTGCAAAAGTATTTGATGAAACTACAAGTAAGTCAGAGATCTTACTTGATAACAAAAAGTGAAGCAGAAGGAATGGGGTGAAGAAAAAAGTGATTTCACGTGAATGGATAGTCTTGTGAAAGAGTAAAGTATCCAATGACCGTAAAATCAAAAAATAAAGAATCCAAGTAAATTGATTAAATTTCCATTCGCCCAAGTAAATAAAAGTGCATTTTTCTTTACTCTTTGAAGATGAAATACAGTAAGACACACACACTCATACATATATATATATATATATATATATATATATATATATATATATATATAAATTATATAAATATGAGTGTGTGTTTTACTGTATCTCATCTACAAAGAGTAAAGCAACATTCTCTTTTATTTACTTAATAAAGTTTTCCTAAGTAACCGCCATTTTTGAAATCTAATTATTGTAATTCCTGATCTATGATATATGGATAATATATATGTTCTGAGTATAAGCAAAAATATGCGCGCTTCCGCGTGCAACAACCGCAGGCTCTTATAACATAAATAAGTACATTGTATAATAAAAAAAGACGGTTATACAGTCGGTGTTTATTTGTCGGAAAATTAATAGAGAAAAGTGATCCCCATATTTTGAAACTATAATTTTATCATCGTTGTCAACGCCCCCGAAAACTTATAATGGTGTCATTTTTCAAGGATTTTTCTAGAGTGGTTAGATACTGCACATATACTAATGGTTCAATCATAGTCATTTGTTTTCTGTCTTTGCATATGAATTACAAAATATCTGATATTTTCTTTAAACCTTAGGATTTGATATAGGCGACACCTGTGCTTGTTGCTAGTGTTTTAAATGATCTGAAATAACAGCAAAGGAAGACATGATATTTCTCATCTGGTATATCTGCTCTCTTTGGTATTCATACATAAAGTAAATTTCAGCGTGTATAAAGATTATATATATATATATATATCATAGTATTAAGTAAGGCAAGTTTTTTTTCATCAAATTCTATCACCTGTTTCCTTATTAACTGGTTGTTTTAAGTGCTGTTCTTTTTGTGTTGGTCGTTAAGATATAACACAAAATATATACTTCTGTTTTTATAGTAGGATTTATATATGGGGCAAACTCCGCATCGATAAACATTTCTTGTTGTTTTTTTTTCTTCATATATGTATACTATGTTCTATGTAAAACTCCTTAATAGTCGCCCCCTAGCCCTCGCCTTTGTAGCTGTCTTCATCATTAAGGTTCGTTATGAAGGAAGAATCAGAACGCCTTATATGATAGATTACGCTAGTCACTCTTTGTCCATGATGGCAATGATCTTGCACAGATATACCGACCAGTAAAACCAAGTAGCACTAAGCAAAAAGTAAGATTATATACAGGTAAATATTTTCAACACTCTTTTACTTCTAGCTTACTATATTATATGTCAAGAGCATTCATTAATGATACCCTTAAAAAGTTGTTTCACATTAGCGCTGATTATAAATGAATTATCATGTCCATTATCATGTGCTGTTTTCAACATCCTCATTTATGCTATGCTGAAAGGATATTACTTTCGTGGTGAACGTGGTTGGCGTTTCACCATCGACTTATTTGCCTCGGGACTTATCTTGCAGACAATTACGACTAAATAATGATTTCCATCTGACTGCCTTCAGGCTCGTGACTTAGTTACAAAACTTTGATCAAATCTTCTAATAAACTATGCATGTAGTCATGAACTACATTCGTAAAACCTGGTCGATTGTCAACGTAAGCTGTAGATCTATATTCATAATCCCAACGTTGGAATTGATACCGCTTCATCTGTAGTGTAAACTAGTTAGATATTCAGAATATTCCGGGGTAAGTTATGTCAGCTTAATATAAAGCAGGACTGTCTAATGACTATACAAGTAAATATCAAAACTTCTGACCGCTCAATTATATTGGAAAGGAAATATATACGAAAACACTTTAATTGAGGTACACAATTACTAAAATCAACTCACATGTGCTAATGTAGACGATTATAACCCTATCATTCTTATACAGTATACATGTACAGTTAAAAATGAACGTAAACTAGTCTGGCTCATTCAAAAAATCACGTATTGTAATTTATTTTGATGAGTAAAGATAAAGAGATAGACATACAGAGAGAGAGAGAGAGAGTCTTATCTCATTCTTAATTGGTTAGATGCAGGGTGAGGTGATGTTGTCCGGGCTTGAAAAATGACTAGCGAATGTTTCACATTTCTATAATTTTATTGTTATCGAAATAGATAAGATTCCTTCTGCAATCAAATCGATTGATTGCCTGTATTAATTCGTGACATATCGATGTACAACCGACGAAAAGTTGTCTCACTGCAGTTACTTAGTCCACAATACATTTTAGTCTACATTGCACTGTAGTGAACCTACTATTGATTTTATAAAATTATTTCATATATATCATTACTTGCATTAAGGTTTGAAATGCAAAAGTGAAGTAGCAGTCTTCAACTGTGCTCTAAACAGAATCATTCCTTAGACTGCGCCCTTGTCATATCAAAGAACTTGTTGTTGATTTTATATGCCTGACATTATTGCGTGCAGCGATAATAGCTTGAATTTAACTTAAAAATGAAAAAAATCAAGTATCATTGTGAAATTATGCTTTAAACAGACACAATGATTTCGAACACACCTCTCTCATATCGAAGAACCTACAATTGATATTATATGTTGAGCTTGTTTGGTAATCAAACTTCTCAGTTGCGTTTGTAATGTAATGATGTGTAAGATGTTTACTTTGGACAAAATCATCTGTACTTTCTTGTATCGGATTATTTTGATTATCGATACTTATCTTCTATTGAATATTATATTTTACACAATATATAAATTATTGATTTCAAAAGTAAAAAAATAAAAATGAGTTCTGTGTCATCAGTTGAAATCGAAACCAATACATTTAATTCCCGAGTCGAATTCTCTACCGTTTAAGCTGTCGACAGGTTATTGGAGACTATTTAAAATTAGATCACTTTAAGCTATGAATGAATTTCCACATTCGCCCTAATAATGAAAATGTGCTGGCAAGTGTAAATTGATATTTTACATTCCAACTTGCCAGCATATTTCTGTAGGTTTCATTTGTCCATTCAAACAAAATTTTACTCGTCATAACCCATCGTTGGTGTATGATTACTAGCTTCTCTTAATTCCAGTGTAATGTGACCAGTAGTTTACTGTTTTATCGGGTTAATATTTTCCTACAGACAAATACACACATCTACATCGCTTGTATTCTTTATACACATCATTGATGTGGTTTTGTATTTTCTTTCTGAAATACTTTGACTAATTTGATGTGAATTCTCCCATACGGGTATCAAGCAAATTACTTTTTTTAACTGTCTAAATGTTTAACTTAAACTATAACCTTTTATAACAGTTCTTATTAGTCAGAAATGAGTTGTATAATTCGATCACTTAAAATAACGCGAGTTATACTCAAAAACATAATATTGCAAACGTACGGCAGGTGCTAATTTTATGAAGCATACAATCTATATGAAAGGAAAAGGAGTGCCTTTCATCATATTCTTGTGTATATATATATATATACATATATATATATATATATATATATATACATATATATATATATATATATTACTGTGTGGTATTGTGGGAAAAAATCCAGAAATCTGCTCAATTCTACAGAAAACAAATACACAGACATTATCTATTTTTAAAACAAGACAGTAGCCCGGCGCTTCCTGCCCGTAAAATACGTTTGAATATGATGTTTTAGTTCTAGCAGGTTCCGTGTTTAATGTTTAGGGTAAATTTATTATGTTTTACTATATTGTACCTAATATAAATAGTAGTGATTGTAAAACCAGGAAAATACAATCTCTTCCAATCGAAATCAAAACTTTCTGCACTATAGCCTTAAACTTTTTCTTGGCATCAGCTTTCGTCAATACCATCTGAACTATCGCAAGATACATAGAAAGCTGCAAATATGAAAGATAAATAGAATGAGCGCAATGTTTTAATAGAACCAATCACCTGAGAATAAACCATTAAATTAATAATTAATGGTCCCTGGATTTTAAAAAGAATATACAAATTAGATTTTTCTGTCATAAAGTTGCTCTCATTTCAAAGACTAGATATATTAAGGAGTTTAAAAACTTTAAATCAATAGAAGGTTTTTAATATTAATGTCAGAGCGAGAAAAATCATATATATATATATATATATATATATATATATATATATATATGCGTAATGGTTGTATAGCTTGGTTCCTAGATGTTAATCAAATGAAACCGCTGTGATTATTTAAGAGTGTTCAATGGACGACAGAGCTTGTATATGTAATCTTTATATATAATGCAATCATTATTGGTTACATATCTGCGTACATGTTTCAGTTGAATCTCAGTTCAAAGAGACACACCTTGTCAGACCAAAAAGGGAAACACTTCTGCAACTATTGTTTCATGTTAGTTCGTCGTATGCATAAAATATTCGGATGGGCTTTACACTCTAAATCAAAAGGATGGGTGTACTGTTTGTGAATGTTGAGAGTAAGTGTTTAGCAGGGGATGTGGCAAAGGAAAGGGCCAAACTTGACATGACCCCAAGTTTTTTCAAATAACCTCTTTACAAAATATGTTTACGATTTCAATTGACGATTAAATTCCTCATTTTAATTTTCACATAAACAAATTCCATTATTACATTCCTTTTCCAATAAACATATTTCTAACTATTTTGTGTGAGCTAAACAATTGCGATTCCAGATTCCTTATTTCAACAACATTCTGTATCTATTTTAACTTATGATTGGAATTTTCAATTCCAACTCTAGCTTCGCAAGTTCGAACCCTTGACTATCTTATTTCATATTTACATTTAACTAATTCCTTATTTTTTACTTACATGAAAAGGGGACAGCCCTTTATCATGTAACAGTTAGAGTTGTAGTCATAGTGTGAAACGAATTAGATCTGCGACTTGTTTTGAATTCTATAAAAGGGGACAAGACTAGTGGTAGATGCATGTTATCCGGTATGGAAATACTACTCTATTCATAGGTTAAATGTGTATTTGCCGTGACAGATTATCCGGTGTGAATTGTTTACTAGCACAGTAGAAGGAACCCACTATTTTAATTTACGTTTGACTGACTCAGGACAATACTATTTGGTTCTAATGAAAATCCTATGATAAACTTAATCATAAGAGACCTACTTGCCGTGGAAGGTTTTGGAAATATATATTAGAAACATTATAGGTGATCTCTGATTATATGCGTAACACTCGAACCGATGGGAGGACACCACCTTTTACAAAGAGTCGTTTTCGTCTTTTCTAAAGCAGTAAAAGGGAACGTTCTTTATTGATTCTGTTTGATTTTATTTCTAGACAGACGACAATATCCAGATGGTAACAAAAAATTCATCACAAGAAGAAATATGAAACTGTATTTCTCTACGAATCGATTGCGGTTGCAATGGACATTTGATATTTGTTTTCTTTTTCATAATTTTGTTATATTTTGTTGTTTTTTTAGATGTTATATGACGCAAATTTATATTTTATTGCAGACAACCTATGTTTACATGAAAGGACACTATTTGTTTGAGATTCTTTTAGTTAGAAAAGTACACGCACACAATTTTTGTTTTTGTCCGTCTTTTCCAGATCAATGCGATTTTATTTTACGCGTTGTTCGTATCATACACACACACACGCACCCACACACACACACACACACACACACACATATATACATATATATATATATATATATATATATATATATATATATATATATATATATGCATACATGTATATATGTGCACATCTATGTGCGTGTGTGTGTTTGTGGGTATAGTTATACTATTTTTATATGTCTATCTCAGCAACTTTTTTCTAAACAAGTATTTTCAACAACGAAAAAATAAATCTATATATATGGACATTGAGATAAACAAATCTTTCGCGTATAGATTAATTTGAAACACTATCACATAAAGACAAGCGTAGATTTGATTTGAAATATGTGTTAATTATGCAAAGGACGTATTCTAACCTCTGTTAGGAGATAATATTAAATTTGACGTTAGTCAAGTTGTAAACGACACAGACTGACGGCGTTTGTGTTCCTAGTTCGAATCCAGTTCATTCAGCAAAACCACATATTCTTTTAGAATGTTGGCAACCGTGTTGTGGCGCCTCATAATGAACACTCTGTCTCTTTAAAAATAATTCTCATTAGGAAAATATCGGAAAGAAAGCAAGGGCACTATAGAATCATCGAAATCATAGGATATGATGATGATGAGTATTGCTATTTTTTCTTTCTTAAGATATGAAGTATCAGTATCTAATACATTAGCTACTTATGTTATATTCTAAAATGTTATATAGGTATAATAATGCTAGTAATAAGCAAAGACGAGAGTGTCATCCGTTGAGTCACAGTTAAAATGTAATTCTCTTAAAAATATGCGAACCATTTAATCACATTAACGGTTTAAGATGATAAGGGGTCGTAATTAAAGATGATAAAAGGTCGTAATTGTTAAATGAAATGAAAATGCAATTAATTGAACGTGCTTAAATCATGCTATTAGATCTATGGTAGGTACACATGTGTTTGTGACACCTACTGAAGTTTTAATCTCACTATTAACAACAGTGTTTTGTGGGACCAAATAAAAAGTCGTGATTCTGGAGTTCGCGTCATCTCGTATATAATGTCCAGTGGAGCATAAGCGTTTATATACTAAAGGATCTCCGTCGTTGTTTTAGTGACATATAGCTGAATTTTGATTCACACCTGGTGCTCTTAAAAATAGTACAATGTCCGATGAATCAAATTCATGACACAAGTGATCTGTAAAATAAAAAATCACACTGAACAGGAGACACCTATAAATTAGTTGTATTTATATGAAGTGAAACTCATAACTAATATACATTATTATTATTATTAATATTTTTAGTAAACAATCGCACAAAATATATGCACGTACTTTCAAATGTAGAAACTGGATGACGAGAGTAAATTTGGCAAAAGAAACCACTGCTACTAACCAACGTAAATTGATAACTCTTGGTGAGAGAGTAAAGCATTTATATAGCTGATTACGTGAATATATATTAATTACAGATTCCTATTCTGTCGTAGAAGTGACAAGAGTTATACAGGAGTTATGGCGTTTCAATAATAAGTACATCTTATTTCGAATTTTATCCAATGCATTTGTCCGTTCACATCTGACAAAGTCATGTGTGAGTATATATATATATATATATATATATATATATATATATATATATATATATATATATGGTGAAGCAGAAATATTAGAATTTTGGAAACAACTACTATATACTACATACTACATAAGAATGGGAAACACATATACCATTTGAAAGTGATCGTATTCCCCCTTTGATCTGATTTATATCGAAGATTTCGCATACACTAAAATAAAATTGTCATAAATAATATGGCTAGGTTGATATCGGAGTATGTATTTTTTACACGAAATAAGTGAAAGAAGAATATACGTATTGCAAGCTTAATACACGTACGTATTAAGTAAATATGAGATTATCCAGATGGGATTGGTGGACATTATGGACCGCCGTTCTTGAAAACAGGTTATATATTTTATAATAAGTCACTATTGATAAGGAAAACATAATGTTTAAAGAAACAGGTAGATTTCTAGTTAAACTTCTGAATACTATTATAAGCAGAGTGCAACTGATGAATAGAATTACCAAAATAGAATAATTTATGGGCGTATTCTTAAGATTTTTTAATTTATCTTATTAAAAATTTTTGGATTGCAGTTTCGTACGAATATTTTTCACTGCTTTCGAATGAAAAAGCAGTTCATGGAAATTCGGTTCAGTAGTTGTTACTAACGGTTACTGCTCAGCAGGATCCACAAGCAACGCCACGACATGGGCTAAACATCTCAGTGATGAGTTGTAATGGTTAGAATTGAGTAGTGTTTGAGTATTTCAATTGGGCCACAGAAAGAAACATTTTACGTTGGACTTGAAAACGACGATGTTAAGATGTCCAAGTGAGCCTCCCCGCTGTTCTTTGTTCATAGAATTGTCGATGAGTTTTAGGTATATATGTAATGCAAGGACATTTTTATAGTAATTGTTGCTAGAAAACGTTTTATTGTGACCGTTTTTCCAGAAAAGAAAATATTCGAGCTCAGTCAAGAACCCGCCATAAAAATAAAGACAGGTCAGAGTTAGACTTTATATCTCTCTTCTCTCATTAAGATATATTAGGACAAAAGAGTATTGCCCAACAAGTATCGAACTGGTTTTGTACCCTATCAAAGCATGACATCTGCTTTACGTCGCTCTATCTTCAAGGACGCGATAATACCCCATATTTGGCTCTTATACAATTAGATGACTCTGTCGAATGAGAAATGCTTTCTAAAACGCTAGAATGATCCAGGCATTTTCCTAGGAACCTTGGTAACAGATCTGACCGAAGGTTTTAATTAAACCAGAAGCGGTGGCCAGTCCTATGAGCTGGCCAAAGCAAAGATCTTTTTAAGATGAGAACACTCAATTTCAGGTGTGACTAAGTTGGTATCATAGCGTTAATGAGGAAAATGTAGGCACTTTGTTTTGTTAGCATTAAAAGAAACTAGCAACATTTACCTCATTATACCATGAACTCAAATACGGAAGAGAAAGAACCAGAAGAATGTTCGTCACTGTCGCCCTTTGAAGTGTTGGCGGAGATCGTTCTTTCTCCTGCATAGATTTGGACAAATAAGCTTAGAATTTGAAGAGGGGGATCATAGAAGAAGATCAGAAAGATAGTTGGTCCGACGATGTATCTATTATATACTCCAGTGTGAGTTATATAAGCACCGATGACTATTTTAAAACTGTATATTATAAAATGGATTTGATGCCTTGAGGACAATTCCAGATAATCCCTAACTTAAAATCTTGTGACGTAGAGCTTTATGCCAGATTTATCAAATACCCTCGATATGTTAATAATTTTAGCTCAGGAAACGAGGAAAAACAAAAAAAATCGCTACATAAAAATTATTGACTTTATTCATGTTGTATAAACAAACATACAAAACTACTTCCTTCCTATTACTAATTTGTTACCATACTATGTAAGGAAACTATTTCATTTTTCATTAAGCACGAGATGTTTTATAAGCGTTATCGTTACTGATTAGATTGAATGTACAGAAATAATATAGAAAATAACATATAGTCGCCGTCTTCATACCGATTCTAATAGTTTCCTCCATAGTAACATACCTGGAGTCTAGTTAGTGACGAATTTTGATAGACTGATCTTCATAGTTACAATGGTTTCTTAGAAGAAAAACAAAGCACACAGTGAATTATCAGCAATAGTTTCCGCTTATTCTGATGGTGGGAAATTTATTATTTTTAAACTACTATCATTTGTCTCTAACTTATTTTATCTCTCTACCTGTCTGTTGTCTCTCTACTCTCCCCCTGTTTATATATATATATATATATATATATATATATATATATATATATATATATATATACTCATGAGCCAAAAAAGGGGCAAAGAGTGAAAGAAGGAAGAAATCGATTTTTCAATATTTTCCATTAATTTTTGTTAATTTTAACTGAAAATTTCTATTTTTTAGATCATTATTATTATAGCATATAATGATAAGTGAAAAAAATTAATCCTAAAAGTGGTGAGACCGCATCTTGGCGAGGTATAAAAACCCCGAATTGCAGGATTAAGGCAGTCCAAAATGACTTACAAGTAGATTTTTGATATTAAAAAAA
The DNA here is from genome assembly GCF_053919585.1 of Euprymna scolopes. Classification (NCBI taxonomy): domain Eukaryota; kingdom Metazoa; phylum Mollusca; class Cephalopoda; order Sepiida; family Sepiolidae; genus Euprymna; species Euprymna scolopes. The sequence goes on along the minus strand of NC_136494.1, from coordinate 85,674,236 downwards.
AAAGAAAACGTGAAACCATTTCTTTCTGTAGTGAAGCGAATTGGTCAAAGGTTCCATGTCGAATTCTTGGTAAAAGAAAAATCTGAGTTTGGTTTTCCTAGAGCACCCACTTTCAAGGACGACCACAGGTTAAAAGTAACTGTTTTGAATGATTGAAAAAAAAACTTACGTTGTCCATAGCAAAGAATTAAAAACAGGGGCTGGAAACACTATTTCTTGATATACAATACATAGACAAATGAAAGAAATAGGAATTTTCCCTAAAAGGCGTGAAAAGCGGCCATTTTTATCTGAGAAGAACATCAATGATAGAAAGAGATTTTTCTCGTGTTATGGCAAGAAAGATACATACTGGTTAAGGAATATTTTCCGGTTAGATAGAATCAAGAGTTTGTCCTGTTTGTGATGCTCTCGATGCTCCTGAACGGGTCAATCGAAGAACTGGAACATAATTCTCGCCAAGTTCCATAAAAACGACAGTTAAACGGGGGAATGGAAGGCATAATAGTATGAGGATCTTTTACTGCAACAGGAGTTGGGGAACATATTAGATTTGAGAAGTCAAGCAATGCAAAGGAATACATTCGAATGTTATAATCAGTTACTAAGTATCTGTGAGCTATGAATATCCCAGAACATTATTTTTCAACATAATACTGCCCTGTCCACACATCTAAACTTACAACAAATGGTGCTCTGATCATTCAATTGATGTGATATTTTGGTCAGGTCAAAGCCCGATTTAAACACAATCGAGAATATTTGGTCCATAATATTTCGTGCGGAAGAACTATACAGAACAATGATAAACTGTAGGATGTTGTGCGAAGCGAATAGAATAGCAACTCCTCGTCACAGAGGTCCACTTTGGTTGAGAGCATGTGTAAAAGATTGATATTTTATAGAAATCAAAGGGGAATGCGAGTCCATCCTAAGCATTTATTAAAGTAAACGTCTTGCTCTCTGTTATTAGTCTCCTTTAAGTTCCTTTGTTCAATTATTTTTGTTCAATATAGCTTTTAGTTGCAATGAAATGTATAAAATTTGCTTGGCCCATTTTTTTTTTGCGCACGAGTCTATATACATGTATGTATATATACATATATATATATATATATATATGATAAATAACAAATGAAACATATGTATGAGATAATACGGAACATTAAAAGGTTTAATAAATCAAGAGTCCTCGGATATATATATATATATATATATATATATATATATATATATATGTATATATATATATATATATATATATATATATATATATATATAACGTTATCTTTTGTGTTTATTAACAAAATAATTAACTTAAAGCAGGCTTAAATATGATTAATACTATTTAGAGGGATCAGTGTAATCAGATGGAACAGCTTAATATTCGAGCATTGATATGAGAAAATCAATTCAAACTCTGTAAATAAGAGTTTCGAAAAGTTCATTATTTAACAAAGAATCCAAGTCTAAAACTTTTCATTTTTCTTATCCCCTGGAGTCTCGAAGAACGGAGTTTTCCTAAGTGGGAAGAGGTAAATAAACAATATTCAAATTTCAGTTATAAAATACAGTTAAACTTAAATTAAAAACTATAAAATTTGTAAGAAGTCATATTTGAATAAAAGTTGATAACAATGCAGAAATGCATAGACTAAAAGGATATTCTAATAAAAGAAACATAAATATATTGCGGCGTCGCAATGACTTTTTAATTCGGGGATTCCCAAGCCTCCCTCACAAGGACGTTGGACACAGACTTACCTGCCAACACAATGCCTCACCTCAGATAAACCACTTTGTTTTCTAGCAAAAAGTCCAAGAATAATTGATATTTTCTAAACAGTAAAATTATTATTTAGAAACGTATTATTTACACGATCGGTGGTTTAGTGAAGTATTTATTTGTTTTCGTATCAATCATTGATATTTTTTCAATTATTTTTTTAGCAATTTACAAACTATGTTTAGGCATGAATAATTATTTTAACGCCCAAATAATCATTTTCAATGATTTTAAAATCAAATATAAAATCCTAGTAACCGTATAATTATCAGGTAAATACAAGTCCAAAATTTACGCAAATGTACAGAAAAATCTCGCTTTCATGATACATATCCTCTTAAGAGTATATTGTCCTATGCAGAATTTATGCGACTTTTTACACTTTTTTAAGACGTAAAGAAAGCATCGCATCTTCCGAACTATTAAAAGTCGGAAATGGAATTAGTCATTCAATTAAAAGAGGAAATTCATAATAGAATCGGTTATTGTATCGGAATTATATATATATATATATATATATATATATATATATATATATATATATACATTACATAGAAACATGCGAACATCAAAAGTAATATTGTTAAAATAAAACTTACAAATGTGAAAGGACTGGAAAACAAAAAGAGAAGTCTAGTAAACCATATAACAAATTTATAACTTAAGATATTGCAGCATAAAAAATTGATATACAATGTTAAATTGAATTTTAAAAAATCTTTATGCTGCAAAATCTTAATTTTGTAAGTTTTATCCCAACGATATCCTGATTTTTGTATGGAAGGCATTTTTTCGGTCTTTGCTCTGTAATAATATTGTTCTGTTTGTTTTATATATTTGGTTGAATAATGACTACTAAATTATATTTTATGAAAGAATTTTTTAAAAATCTAATGAGAATTTTTTTTCAAATATTTATTTTTAAATAATTTTCAATGCAATAAATTTTATGTTTTCTATGAAGTTCAATCAATTCCTCAATAATTATCAATAAATAATTATCATAAAGGTAAAATAAACAGAAGGAACAGCAAATACCATTCCAAAATGAAAAATAGCAAAACAAAATTGGAATTTTCAAACAAATATTTGGAACAAACTAAAAACTTGTGTTCAAATACCGATTTTCTTAATTAAACAGTGAAATATAAAAATTAAAGTCCGCAAGTAAATTTTATTTGAATTATTACAAAACTGATCTTCATCGGTTTAAATTTTAAATAATCAATTCAGAAATAAACAGATAGCGGAAAGTAAATTATGTTTTAACAACTCTTGTGAAACAGTTCAAAAATTGATATTAATAATAAGTCCCTTGTAATTTCTTTAGTATCTTATTAAAAAGTCATTATGAATAAAAATAAAAAAATTAAAGAAGTTAAGTATCTGATTAAGTTATCTTTGTATAAATGATGAATTCTATTTCAGTCTATATTTTGCCGCTTAAAGAAATTTTTACTTATTAATATTAATATATTAACATACTGTGTTTCTGCGAAAGAATCTTGAAAACTGGAGAAAAAAATGGCAATGTGCAAAATGTTTCTCATGTAACCAAGAGCCAATCAGAATAAATCGTCTCTAAAATGCGTTAATGTTGAAAAGACAACCAATCGGACGAAACCGTCTCTCCCGTTCTTTTCATATTTTGAGAACTTTTGAACACTTGTAATTTTATTATAGCTTTTGTTGTAATGGACAAAAAATTGCATTTTTTTTTTAATTTTAAAATATAGCTGAGCAAGCGACATATGAACTGTAAAAACTGTTTTAAATTTCTTCGAAAAAGAAATGATCAGTGAAACTTTTAAGCTATTGTAAATGAGTAAAACTAACATTTAACCGTATATGCAAAAACATCCGGGGTCGAATTATATAATATATATATATATATATATATATGTGTGTGTGTGTGTGTGTGTATTACTAAGGCTATGACAACAGCATATTCTTTTCATTGTGTACCCGGCTGTGTACGTGTTGACATCTCATATGCTTTCATATAGAGTGATGTGGTTCTCTGTTGAGTAACTGATACTAACGTGTCGGTTAAAAAGCCGAGAGTTAAAACAATGAAAAGAATATTCTGATGTCATAGCACTATATAGCTTGTTAAAATTGTTAAAATTGTTAGATTGAAGAGGAGCTTTCGATGTGTAGCTATTCTATAGAAGTCGTTGAGATGAAGAATTTACAGTGGGTATTTGTTATGTACAGGTCCTGGACTTTATAATTTTGCAGCCAAAGAGCCCAAATTTTTCTCGTATTGGCATGAAAATATTTTCTTGCTGGAATGCTAAAATGCAACATTTTTTTAGCAATTCTGGTTTCTGATTAGTTGATAGCAGAACGTGGTTCAATTTCATTCATCAATTTCAATCAGCAGCGTTTATAGAATCTTTCAATTTCCAGGGATCATAACTTCATAATGATCTTTGTAGAGAAGAGTCCCCTTGCTTCTTCTGTTGCTTGGAAACTTGGGTAGACCGTGCCAGTCAAGAATCTGTTCTTGACAATCAGGCCGACAGGGACGGGGCCAGAAACTGGCCAGTACATGTCAGACTGAGGTACGACATGTGGGTATTACACAGGCAGTCCACCCTCCCAGTCATTGGAACGTGGTTTTCGAGTGAGGTAGTGTTTATTGCTTGTTGCCTAAGGCTCCTTTACTGGACAATGCCGACGAGCATGCTCAATCAATTTAAATAAGCAAAAATGGCCCTCTTTTAGGGGAGCTTGTTTTACACCCCAATTTCTGGACGTTGTGTTACACAACGCTGGGGTGGGTAGCATTCAAATATCTACCCCTATAATGTTCTTTGTGGAAAGAGTCCCATTTATGCTTCTGTTGCTTGTCACACAATTTTGTAGTGGGCAGCATTTAAATATCCACCTCCATAATATATCAGAAATATAGCAACAAACATGTATAAACTATACGTGTAAATGTTTATATGAACATACATATATGCTGATGTCTATTTGTATATATATATATATATATATATATATATATATATATGTATATATTTATATATATATATATATGTATATATATATATATATATGTGTGTGGGTGTGTGTGTGTGAATAAGTTAAAGTGCGTTTTGCAAATACGCTTTCAAATAAGATAACAAAATCATACATATATTAATATAGTCTTTATAAAGTAATATAAAATTAATTAGATTACACTGGTCAACATTTTTTTTCTTTGGCAGACCATCTAGGAGTGTTTTCTGGGGTTTTGAAGGTCGCTGATTACGAATATAACATTGGTTTTGCCAGATTGGCTCTAGTTTAGAAGATACTGATAGCCCCAAATAAGCCTAAACTGCTAAAATTCTCCCTGAAATACTTCAATATAGAAGCAGTAAATAATAATTTTCTGATATTATTGAATCATTATAATGATTATGTATATATTGAAGTATTTCAGGGAGAATTTTTATATAATTATTTATATAGGGAGAATTTTTATATAATTATATACTGTAATTACTGAATAACATGCTCCATAAATATAGTTGCAGTATAAATTAAACAGTAATTAAGAATTTTGTTTTTAATTCCACAGTTGAAAATGAGTTCCAGAGAGAAAATGAGTTCTTCTAGAAGATGTTGCAGATATGAACCGGATGTCTTTTGTTACATCTGTGGGCAGTATATGATGGCACAACAAAAGAGGAATATTACAGACTTTATCAAGAGGACGTACAAAGCATACTTCGATATGATACTTGGTGACCAAGACAAGTCTTGGGCCCCACATATAGTGTGCAAAACCTGTGTAGAAAGTCTCCGCGGTTGGACCAACGGTAAGCTGAAGTTGAAGTTTGCTGTACCAATGGTGTGGAGAGAGCCCAACAATCATTTTGATGACTGCTACTTCTGTCTCAATGACATGACGGGGTTTAACAAGCACAAAAAAGCAAATTGGCAGTATCCGAGCCTGGATTCTGCTATCCGTCCTGTTGCGCACTCTAAGGATCTACCTGTGCCTGTTTTCACCAGTTTGCCTGAAATCGATGAAACCGAAGAGATTCCAGCTGATCTTTCAATATCAAGTGATGATAGCTGTAGTGACTATGAAGAACCCTCAAATGGCCCTCAGCTTTTCAATCAATCTGAACTTAATGACCTAGTGCGAGACCTTTGTTTGTCGAAGGAGCAGTCTGAAGTTCTTGCATCACGACTCCAAGAGAAAAACATTCTTGATTCTGGCACAAAAGTAACATACTATAGGACAAGGGAAGGCAGCTTGCTTCGTTTCTTTTCTAAAGAAGACGACCTGGTCTTTTGTAATGACGTTTCTGCACTTCTAAACTGCATGGGGATCTCATCATATGACCCAGCAGATTGGCGTCTCTTCATAGATAGCTCGAAAGCAAGTCTAAAAATTGTACTTTTGCACAATGGCAATAAGTTTGCTCCTGTACCAATTGGCCATTCTACCAAGATGAAAGAAGAGTATGATGCTATCAAATTTGTTCTTGAAAAGCTGAATTACAACACTCATAAATGGCGGATTTGTGTGGACTTTAAAATGGTGAATTTTCTGCTTGGTCACAAAGTGGGTACACAAAGTATCCCTGCTTTCTTTGTTTGTGGGATAGCAGAGCAAGAATCCAGCACTGGAGAAGGGAGAACTGGCCAGAACGAGAAAGTCTCGAAGTCGGCACAGCCAACGTCATCAATGAGCCTTTGGTACCCAGGGATAGAATCATCTTCCCTCCATTGCACATAAAACTAGGGCTCATGAAGCAGTTTGTTAAGGCGTTGAACAAGGATGGGGATTGCTTCAAGTACATATGCAGGCAATTTCAAGGTCTTTCCATCGAAAAAGCTAAAGGTGGCATCTTCGATGGGCCTCAGATTCGAACGCTCATGAGGGATTCTGACTTCACTAATCATATCAACACGGTTGAGTTAAACGCTTGGGTGTCCTTCCCAGATGTAGTGGCAAACTTTTTTTGGGAAATCACAAAGCTGACAATTACAAGCAATTGGTCCGTAAGATGCTTTCTGCATACGGAAAACTAGGGGCAAATATGAGCATTAAAGTTCATCTCTTGTTTAGCCACCTCGACAGATTTCCTGGTAATCTTGGTGATTACAGTGAGGAGCAGGGAGAGAGATTCCATCAAGACATCAAAACAATGGAAGAGAGGTATCAAGGGAAATGGGATGAGCACATGATGGCAGACTACTGCTGGAACCTTTTGAGAGACTGCCCAAAAGTTGCTCACAAGCGAAAATCGTATAAACGTCAATTTTAGTTTTGTGAATAAAATATTGTTTTGTGTGTTCATTGTAACTAAGAATCTAGTGCATAATGCTTTACATTAATTTATGATATATAACTGATTATGTAAATGTTCTTTTTCACATGGAGAATTAAAATTCAGCAAATTTTTAGCAATTTTTTTGTATATCCTCGAAATCTATGAAAAGTGTTCAGTTATAGGATAAATGAAATGATGTTATATCTAACTTAACTTGTTAGATTGAGATTTTACACTGTCTTTGTGGTTTAAGATTATTATAAAAATCAATATCTGGCATTCATGCACTATTTAGCCGTTTTTTGTACGTTTAGCTATGGTCGCGAATGGGTGATTTCAGACAAACGACCCCCCTGTGATATCTCAAAAACTAGAGTCAATTTGAAAAAACTAATGCCAGATTCGGATTCAGCGCCCTTGAAAACCCCAGAAACCAGTCTTACTTTGCCTGCCAAAAATATTGTGTTGACCAGTGTTATCAGTCTTTTTTATTAAAAATGAATACTTGAAATATATATATATATATATATATATATATATATATATATGTATATCAGTTATGTTTTAAAATAAAATAAAATAGAACAAATAATAGTTGTATCAGTTATATATATATATATATATATGTATATATATATACATATATATGCATATAACTATATACAACAGTATATGTATGTACACACAAAAACAAACACGCACACTCAAACGCACGCCCATATATATATATATATATATATATATATATATATATAGACACACACACACACGCACACACACACTCACACACACATATATATATATATATATATATATATATATGTATACGGATAATGAAAGTTTTAAATTATTCTTCAAACGTTTACAAACTATATTTTTTCTACACACCCACACACACACACACACACACACACACACACATATATATATATATATATATATATATATATATATATATATATATGTATACGGATAATGAAAGTTTTAAATTATTCTTCAAACGTTTACAAACTATATTTTTTCTATCACATAAATAATAAGGAACATAACCGTACTTTTATTTCGTCCTCTTTTTATGACGACAATACATTTATGATACGATGTCAGGTAAGAAAGCATAATGCAAAACAGTGTGGTGAATTAGGTTTACTGTCTATGTTTCTAATGCTTCAGATTTGCCAGTGCGTATCTCGTTCGTATAACCGATCTTGCAATTTGACATCTGGGCGTCTCGTGTTTCCTTCAATACCATATTATTGGCGACAACTTCATATTATTGACCTATCTTTCAGTTACATCCTTAAGCGATACTAATGTGTCTCTGGTATTTTCAAAGTGGATTTTTCTGTGAATCCTAACGTATTATTTACTATAGTTTATCTGATTAGAACGTTTATTTTTCCAATTTCAGCGAATAAGTAAAGATGGTCATATATAACAGACTATAATTTCAGCGAATAAGTAAACATGGGCATATATAACAGACTATAATTTCAGCGAATAAGTAAAGATGGTCATATATAACAGACTATAATTTCAGCGAATAAGTAAAGATGGTCATATATAACAGACTATAATTTCAGCGAATAAGTAAAGATGGTCATATATAACAGACTATAATTTCAGCGAATAAGTAAAGATGGGCATATATAACAGACTATAATTTCAGCGAATAATTAAAGATGGTCATATATAACAGACTATAATTTCAGCGACAAACCTTCTTAACAATTACAAACAACATACTATCGTTGATTATCTGTCGTATTTATTAACGAAGAATACAATTAATTCTGTAAAACACTCACATACGTTATCTTTAAATTTGTAAATTATATATATATATATATATATATATATATATATATAATGAGAAAAAGAAATACATAAATATAGTGATAGAAAGAGAATATTTTATGGATGGTTGAATATTGGATATAAATACACTTATATGCAAATATATATATATATATATGTGTGTGTGTGTGTGTGCGTGCGTGCGTGTGTGTGTGTGGGTGTGTGTGTGTGTGTGTTATATGTGCCGCCGTGCTGAAGTAATGACGTTATTATTTTGAACGCCATTCTTTAGATGGGGAGAGGAGTGTGTTTTGTATCTATTCTGTCGTTCACCTAACAATTTTATAATAGAAAAAAGATATCGTGATGCTTGCATTTAACCTCGTGAAGAAAGAAAAATAAAGCCCTAAGCAGAAATTCTTTTCAAAAATTAAAAATATAAACAAACCATTTTTAATAAGAACGTTTTATTTATTTTAAACAATATATAAATATGTTTTCTTTATTTTAAACAATATATACCTTTTTATTTTTAATTTTAAACAAGAGAAATAGAAATGTTTATAATTTATACGGCCACGCCGTTAAAGTCCACTTAATTATATACACATATTTTAAAGCCTGTTAACGCATACACACAAAGTTTGGGCGGACCTGTACAATGCACACTGTATTTTTTTTCATTTTTTTTCAACAGATTACACACTTTAATATAGAGGTTTTTACCCCCTCCCAGTTTTATGGCATGAATTCACGGGTAATTACTTAGAAAAAAATACTTTGGAATTAAACGACCCGCGCTGAAATAATAATGTTATTATTTAGAAACATTATTTCACATGTAGAGGCCAGGGTGTTTTGAAACTTTTCTGCCCTTGCACTTAACAATTTACTAAAAATAGATATCGTAGAACTTGAATTTCACTTGAAAATATTAATAAAATAGAGCGAGTCGTTAAAAAAAAATTTTTAATGACGTAATTAAGCAAATAATAACCAGGAAGGAATACACAAATTTTAATAAAGTGAAAAGACGCAAAAAAGAAGAAATAATAATAATAATAATAATAATAATAATAATAATAATAATAATAATAATAATAATAATAATAATAATAATAATAATGGCGTGGGGGGAGTAGCCAACGAAAAATCGGGGCTGTGAATCGGTTCTGAAAAAAGGGGATAGATTTACTAGACCGTTGTATGTAAAACTGAACTCACTTCCAAATATTTTAGTATTGATTTAATATATATATATATATATATATATGTATATATATATATATATATATATATATATATATATATAATTTGATAGCTTAATGTCCTATCGAGAATAAGATAAAGAAATAGTTTCAATAGATGACAAGAAAAAATTATAAGGAAGTGCCGATTCTTTAGTTTCGCTTATATATTTTATAAAAAATATGTTCTTTCATCAACATCACAGCTAGAACAATTAAAAAAAACAACTGTACGTTTTTTGTATCCGCAATTATTTATTTACAATTATTTTCTTGGTATATTTAAGTGCAATTTTAAATTGTTTCCAAACAAAAAATCGCAGCAACTATGTTTTTTTCTAATGTAAAAAACTACTTGATCAATTTACATAATTTAATAAAATATACATATTTTTAGGGCCTAGTCCAGCGTTTTTTACTTCCTAAAAAGAAATCCAAATCAATTTTCGTAGTTAATACGTTGCAGCGGTTTTTAAAGATAATATAACAGAGAATATTTTCAAATCAAAATTTAATGTTGTAGAGCGTGGGATCACTTTCTTATATAAATTTAAGGTAAAATGAGACCCCACTTTTGGCTACGTAGTTGAGCATGTGATCGTTAATTTTTTTCAAGTTTGGTTCTGGTGGAGGGCAAAAAGAGATGACGGGATCGGGTGGGGGTGTCATAAATTCCAAACACTTTCTAAGCTGACTGTGCTGTGATCCAGTGGAGCACACTTGCTCCAAATAAAAACACAAGAAGCCGCAGCTTTTTGCCGAAAGCAACCCCTGTGGGACATATAATCGCACTTTCACGTTAGTAGCTCCACCTTACGAGTTATGCCGATGATAGTTCAGTCTCTCAGATAAACTTAGCCTGCACCCTGCATATTACACACTACATTTCCCGCCATCCAGGGGTGCTATCCCTGGGAGGACAGCTTCGGACCCGCCAGAAGAGAATTTGCCTGCATGGATTGGCAGTCAAAATATTGTCGCATTAAGATGTTTTTAATTCAATTTATAACATTATATAATACGTTCTTAATGCTGCAATATTTTAAGTTATAAATTTCTCATATTTTTTACTAGAATATCTTGTCCTTTTCTTTTCTATTTTTAATAACTAGTTCTTTACTTTTCCATGCTTTAGCTTAATCATATCATTTTCCATGCTCGCATTTTTCTATTGTAATCCAGATTTTTCAAGGCTTCCGGTAAATTCGCTTGTTCTTAGTTTCATTTTTCATTCTCTTTTGGCGAAAGCGGTGAACTGGTAGCAACAGTAGTCGCTGAAGTGAGGTGGTTGCTATGGAAACCAGTCATGATAATGTTGCTCACCTCCTTACATTTTTTAACGATTTTGAACACCATCAAATGCATCATAACTTTTGTTTTACTGTACGATAATTGAAAAAAAAACATGATTCACAATATAGCTGAGAAGGTGATCTATATACTGTAATAACTGTTTGACCTTTGTTAGTGAGGGGAACATTTTTAGAAAATTGGGAAATCTACAAGAACTTTACTAAACATGCCACTTGATTGATAGTCCGGTCCAAGATAGCACTTAAGTATGAGTGATTTTCTAATTCTGTCATCTCATTAGATTATAGAGTTTCTCTTTAGTGGTTACTAACCTGGGTACCCGGCGTTGCCCGGGTGAGCCCAAAAAAAAGTGGTACTAGGAAGACAGGCTCGAACCGCTGACGCCAAGGCGGAAAAAAGTGAAAGAAAACCTGACGTCTTACCACTACTCCAAGTAACGAACGGAAGTATAAAACGTTCAAATTTAACGTATTCAATCAAAACGATGACTTGCAGAAATGGTGTTACTTTTAAACCTCCCATAAACGTCGATTTTAATTTGGGGTGAGAATCAGACCCCCCCCCCAAATGTGCGCATTTTGGAAGTATCCAAAGAAATAGTAATTGTCTCAGTATGAAGGGGTTCCCCTACATTAACCAAGGACGAATAACAGAACAGATACTACCCGGCCTTCAAGTTGGGAGTTGACATTTGCGCTCGATTAGTTTCGCTTTTTTTATACGAAACACGCAAACAAACACTCGAAACGTATGATTTGTTTAACTCGATCCAAAAGAATAGAGACGATGTCCGTTTGCGAATCTTAAATATTACGACCAAGGCAGTATGCGAAAACTTTTCCCGGAATTTAACCGACGCGAGAACTCCGGCCATTTCGCCTTCAGGATATGAGAAAAGCCTAGAGGCTCGGCGTTGCCTGGGTTTTTGAATGTGTGTTTTGAGGAAACAAGAAAAAATAATGGTAGTAGGAAGCAGGCAGGCAGGCAGGCTCGAACCCGTACCGCGAAGGAAGAAAAGAACGTGAACAAAAGTAGCCTCTTTGCTTTTGAGCCCATTGCCAAATCGGGAGGGATGAATGTTTAAATAAGGGCTAGTCAATCGAAAAGGGGGGATGTCTTCAGAAATATCGGCGAAAAAAGCGACTCCTTGTTGTATAAAAGTGCTTAGTTGAGGGTGAAGATAATAATGTTTTTAGCCGATTTTTCGATATTTGTCATCCGACGGGTTGTGCTCCAAAAAGATATGAAGCTCGTGAAAATTTGTCGCCTCAGTCGAAAGTTTTCGGCATACATGCATACATACATACATGCATACACACATTTAAACAGACGGGTGAGATTTATATTATAGATGTTGACATAAATTTACAAATGAATACGAAATGGACACAGACACAGAGACAGAGACACATACATACATATATAAATGCCCATATATATATATATATATATATATATATATATATATATATATATATATATATATATATATAATGTATGTACGCGTGGATGTGTTTTTACTTGCGTTTACTAGTGAATGACAGAATAGAAAATGCGTTAGATTTTAAAGTAATATTTGTTCCAAGACGGAGTTTCGGATATGGCGTTTTCAGATGATTTAAATGTCCACGTATTTCCCTTGAGGCTGGTAGAGTAGTGACTTTTCTACGTATTGTTCGGTACATAAAACTTACGCATTCTACTGGTTTTACTCTTCACTTCTATTTTTCTTGATATCTTTATGTATATTTATATATATATACATATATATATATATATATATATATATATATATATGATGCATGCATACTGTTGATGGTTTATACGCCTTCGAGTATATCAAATGCGCTAACATTTGTCCTATTACGTCACACGAACGAAATAGTTGCAGAGCAATCGATTGTATCCAACTGTTCGATTCGCTATGATCTGAATTTATATGCGATAAGAATATTAATGTTTGAAAAAATGTAAAAACTAATTAAAATAATGACACGATAGGAAAAGTAATAGAGAAAGTGATATGTATGCCAGGAATTGCAGAGAGTAAGTAATAGATACAGAAAGTATGAATTACTCAGACTTAGAGCAAAAAAGTCTAATACCACGAACATGAACGAGGACCAATAGAGGAGAATATGGAATGTAATTAGATAACGTAATTAAATAGATGTCACAAACGAAATGTCAACCTAAAACAGTATACTTCTTGTTAAAGTTACTTTGCTGTCTTTTTTGTTTGTTTGTTTGTTTTATTTTGATTTGATTGATTTTTAGCAGTACTAGTAACATATATAGCCGTATTTTTATGCCTCTCTTAACCTACCGTCCTGGATATGACCTTAAACTATATCCAGTGATGAGGCCGCAACTTGCTGGCTTTGGGGAGTGTGGAGCCCCCCTTTAATTACCATTGATTCCAGGTCCACTCTGACCCGTAGTGGTAGTACCTGTTAGGGTACCAACTATGGGTTAAATAGAAACCGACTTGAAAACAATAAATATATTCTATTAAAAAAGTGTTCTTCAAAATCTTTGTATTCGGCATTAAATAACCTGAAAAGGGTTTATATACCGTAAAACAAAACAGCCATCTCCTAACCTACATCTCCAATATTTCATTGTGGAATCTCACTAATTTCCACTTAATTGAATGCAGATTGTAAATTTATTGTCTATGTATCTTTTAAAACATATTTTCTACACACTTTCATGACACATTAAATCATAGCTTTATGAACTAATGTACATGACACTGAGGTTCGCTTAATCGATCGCGAGTTGCCTTTTGTAAATGATACAGAAGACGCTGTAATAATGAGATTGATTTTGTATTCTTTTATTTTTAATATTTTACAAAACAGCATAAAAACTTAAGGAAATACTAACTATTACAATAAATATGACGACCACAAACAGTGCAAATTCCAGTAGGAAATAAATAAGAATGAATCTTAAAATACAGGCATTAAATATGAGTATTCTAATCATAATGGTATTTAAGTTAATACTTATCTATTGATGAGTAGATTTCCCTTTAGTATTTCGAATCTGTCTATTACTATATAAAAGGAAGTATTTATAATGTGCGCCTTACCAATTTTATTTTGTTAATTTCACACGAAGATATGTGATGTGTATGGGGGTGTACTCATATAGGTGTTTGTATCGGAATGCGTCCTATTAGTAATGAAAATGGAGAATTGAAATAAACCCGATTGAAGAAGGATGTTCGATTTTGATCAAATCTAATACTTTTATATAACCTAGCATTAGAAGTGCATTTAAGAAGTCTCATCACCGCACTAGAAAAAAATCATAGCGTATAAAAGCAACTTAAGGTCTTTTATAAGACAGGGGCACGTTTAAAAATAGTGCTTATCTTTAGAGCAAATTGAACCATGATATAACTCCTTCATTTTAAATAATTAGTGAAACAGTCATTCAGAGATAATTTTATACAATCAACTTTGCAATGTAGACTACGTGTATTGTGGATTAAAACACTGTGGAGATGCATGTTTACTTTCCACCCAATTTACTGCGAGAGGTTCCTAGCTGGGGCAAGCAATCAACCGACTTGATTAAAAATAGGAGATTTCACCGATTTCGATGACAATAAAAATATTGGAATGTTGGGCATTTGTTGACTGTCATTCAATACTCAACAACGTCAAGTCTCCTTGCGAGTAACTGATAAAACTTGGCTTCTTATATTTACTAGGACTTGTTCTATTTCATTAAATTCATTTCTGAATAAAAGTACAGATCACAACTATTTATTGCACTTCTAACTCAGTCGAGAATTAATAAATAGTGATATATATATTTGGAAATTTTTCTTGCATAATTCAAACTAATTAGTCCCTCTTTTCTTCTATTTTAGCTTTATACTTTTAAGAATCAATAATGTAAATCTCACTAGTCTGTTTAAATGCATGTATGTATGTGTGTATGTATGTATGCCTTTATCTTTTGACGGAGGCAGCGGATTTCCACGAGAGTGGTATCACATTGAAGCTGGACGTCTCAAACGACAAATATCGAAAAATTGGCCAAAAACACTGTCTTCACTTTTAATTAGGCGATTTTCTACAAGGACGGGTCGATTTTTTTCGATCCATTTTTGCAAGTCATCGTATCGTTTTTATTGACTTTTCCTAATTTAAACGTCCCTCACTTCCGGTTACGTCATGGAGTAACGATAATGCGTCAGATTTTCTTTCGCTTTCTTTTCCGCCTTCGCATCGTGAGTTCGAGCCTGCCTGCGTACTACAACTTCTTTTTTTTGCTCAATACACACCTCCACACACCCGGGCAACGACGGGCACCCTGACTAGTAATATAGAAATGAAGGAACATATTATCTTCTAATTGACATACGCATTTACTTAATGTTAATAATGCACTACGTAAATAAGCAACAGTAAAAATACATACTTCTCTCAAAGTTCTGACAATTAAATTAAAATCCATTAAAACGTGTCAAAATATACACAGATCGATAAGCGCATACAAAAAGTGTAATATGTGATATTTACTGATGATTCAATAAATGTTTTAGTATTTCCTTTATTTTTATTTTTGTTTTTGCTTTAAAATCTACAAGAAATATTGTTGATATACAAACTTTTATAAACTTACATTTCGTTGAATAACGCGTTGACTACAGTCCTTAATGTTTGTAGAGAAAATTCGTTCATCGTATGAATAACACGTCGGTAACAATTTATATATATATATATATATATATATATATATATATGTATATATTATCAGAACAAACATATATATCACACCACCAAGTAGATGAAATTACTGGAAAAAAGGATAACAAAAAACTAATTATCCCAGCATATATTCCACCTTATACCTCTGTAGAACAAAACAGAAAGCATACCCACAAAGATTTACTGAATAAATCATGGATTTGCACATTCGAATATATATATTTTTTTAAATTCTATATCATGTAAATTGCCATGTTTCTTAATCATTCTCTTTGGTTCTGACTCGTCTGTAGGCGGTTTTAACAACCCAGTCTTAAAAACAGCATGTCGACTTAATGTTCCAATGAAGTTTACACGGCAATCTCGCTGCCTTTCTACACGATGACGCGTACAAACATTTATTTATAGTTCTGATTCCCCAGAATATCTATTCTCTGCGCATACCGTTAAGGAGCCCTCAAACAAACCTTTATTCACCGAATATAAGAAATAGGAAATATAATTCGATTATTATTCCTGGTGGTAAAATGTCGGAAAGGTCATCTAATATATTGGCTGGTGGCAAAGAAAAGAACACGAAAACATGATCCACCATCTTCATGATCAGAAGTCAACCAGGTTAGGAGACATGCCTCTAACCAATATCTTATATTTTCAACACTCTTATTTCAATCTTCTTTTAGAATTAATTACATCTACGAAAAGACGAGCTTATTGTTTGCATTCGTGTTTCCTTGTTCGTTTGCATGTATGCAGTTATTTGTAAACACAATTTCACGGAACTTGAATTACTTCTAACATAGATTTGTAACCAGGTAGATAATGGACTAAAAAAATCAGTATATTTTTGTGCAGTATGGGAAATATATATATATATATATATATATATATATATATATATATATATATATATATATATACTAGCAGGGGTGACCGGCGTTGCTCGGGTGTTTGAGATGTATGCTGTGCAAAAAAAGCAAAAAAACAAAAAAAATTGTTAATTTTTTAAAACTTTGACCACTATTATGACCCCTGAAATTTATTGTTTCGGGCTCAAATCACTTTATTAAGTTAGATCCATGTTCAAGGAACTTATATCTAAAATTTCAAGTGTCTAGACCCAAAATTGTCGGAGGAGTTTGGTAGAGTTCTTAAAGGTCAAATCGTTAAAATTTGACCCCTTTACAGCTAAATTTCTGGCTGACACCCGTCACATCGATTTTCCCAAATCTCAGTACCCGGTATTTCAAATTTCGAGTCTATAGACTAAAAATTGACAGAGTTATTGCGTAGGGAAATGTACACAGATAGATAGACACACAGACACACAGACACACAGACAGACACGTTCACTTTTATAGATATATAGATATATATATATATATAGAGAGAGAGAGAGCAACATTTATGTATGTATGTATCTATCTATCTATTAATCTACTATTATATAAAACTCACTTTGTGTGTGTGTGTGTGTGTGTGTGTGTGTGTGTGTGTGTTAGGGTTCCTTTCTTATAAATTCCGAAAGACTGTCTAGCTTTGCAAATTTCACACAAAGCTATTTTATGTCTGGCACTGTACTCATGTATATTTAGTACAGAAATTAATCGAAAAATATCGAAAATCGAAAAAAAAATGATTTTAAAAAAGCTTTGCTTTCTTATGAAAAAACGAATACTGTTTTACGGACAAATACTTATGTTACACCAGCAAAGAGAAATAATAATATCTCAGCTAATCAATTCATTCTTAAAAGAACAGATTTCTCACAGTCTGGAGATACAGTTTAATAGTAGAGTATTCGACTACAGATCGAATTATCTCCTGTTCAAGCCCAGTTGTCCACCACCACATTTAATTTGCATTTAATAGTGATTTCAATTCACGATAAAAGAAGAGGTACTACTTAAAATAACGCAAATCGTATCTCCGTTTGAATATTTAAAATTTCGACATTAATCAGAAATTACTTTTTCCAGGGCATTCATTGTCACGCTGAAATATCAGCTGATGTGATTCTCTCAACAAACACAGACGGAATTTGATGGACAACACATTATTATTATTATTTTTAATTATTTTGCGAATTAGTCAACCGAGAAAATTATTCATCGTAAGATATAATAATGGAAAGAGTTTTATGATAATGCGTACGCAATCTGCATAAATTAAAATATCATGTGTAAGCGTATTGTACGACCGAGCAACGGCGGGGTGCTAGCTAGTATATATATATATATATATATATATATATATATATATATATATATATATATATATATTATATATATATATATTATATGTCTAACTAAAAATATGTGAAACGCATATCCTATGAGTATGTATCCAATTTAATGCATAACTGAAATATTTAAAATTTAAAATAGGGATTTTTACTTCTATTATTTTTACGTAGAACCATTTAAAATCAGAAGGCAAACTGAAAATCGGAGACCATTGTATCAATTTATACTGATTGTTTAGATGTAAAAAATCGCAGGTATTTCAATTAATATGAAAGACTCTTAATTCTTCTTAAACTAAATTATTCGAAATATAGACTATATTATCCACCCTCACGTACTGGGAGGAAGCTGCTAGAAGCAGCTTATCCTTCCTTGACAGAGTTCAAAATAGACTTCATAGCTTAGTGGGAGATGCCCTTTTCTCTTCCCTGCAACCTCTTTTCCACAGAAGAGACGTTGCGAGCCTGTCTCTGCTTTATCGTTATTTTCATGGCTAGTGTTCATCTGAACTTCTATCTATGGTCCCCCCTCTCCAGACGTTCACGAAAAACACTCGTCTATCAACAGTTTCTCACCTTCTTTATCTGTGCCTAAATCTAAATGTAGATTCCATGAACAAAGTTTATTTCTTAGAACTGCACGCCTGTGAAATCCTCTTCCGTTTGCCTGCTTTTCACCTGACTACAATTTGATTGACTTCAAGTCCAAGGTGACCAAGTTCCTGATGAACCGTCACCCTCAGTAATCCAATTTACAAAATTCCCACTACTTATGTTTACTACGCTATAATTATAATGAATACTGTACACCCATTAACCCTTTTCTTCGAGTGGCCTCCGGCTCTTGATAAGTGGTGACGCCTATGTAAAAAAAAGAAAAAAACAACAATTGCATTTAAAATTTAAAATAATCTGGCACAAATATATAAGGATGTGGTGTAGAAGGGGTTTTAAAAAAAGGATACTACAAGGAAACGCACTCGAAGTAAATTGTGGACCTATAATCTAGCATCTAACAAAATTATAATAAAATTTTATGCAAGAATCCCAAGCCAAGTCAAAATCTAAAAACAAGCTTTTTTTTACACAGTGATCACCACTTATCAATGCCCGGAAGCCAATCAAGGATAACGGTTATTGCAAGTACATTACGTTAGTGTGGAGATTTGATGAAGTGTTTACTTAAGGGGGCGGTTCATTAGGAATTTGTTAACATTGGACTTGAAGACATCCAATTTGTAGTCCGGTGGGAAGCAGGCAGACGGAATAGAGTTCCACAGGCGTGCAGTTCTAAGAAAGAAGCTTTGTTCATGGAATCCGCGTTTTGATTTAGGCACAGATATAGAGTGGGGGAAAATTTTCACAGTGGATTCAGCTAGACGGGTGTTTTTCGTGAAAGATTGGCGAGGGGGGACCAGAGATTGGAGTTCAGATGAGCACTTGCCATGGAAATAATGATAAAATAAGGATAGGCTCGCAACGTCTCTTCTGTGGGAGAGAGGTGTCAGGGTAGAGAAAAGGGCCTCCCCCACTAAGCCACGAAATCTATTTTGTACTCTGTCAAGGCAGGATAGGCTGTTTTTAGCAGCTCCTGCCCAGATATGGCAACAGTATTCCATCCTTGGACGTACTTGGCTTTTATACAGATAGAGAATTGCATCAGTAGTGAGATATCTTCTGGAGCGGTAGAAGGATCCCACCATCTTTCCAGCAACCATGGTAACAGACTTGATGTACGTGTTCCATTTCAGATCAGGAGTAAAGGTCAAAACCAGAAGCTTGTCAAAACACGGGGCCTTACCCAGACGAGTGTCATCCATCACAATTGATGCCAGATGGGGATCAAAGCGTTGATGATATAAGGATAGGAGTTTGGTTTTGGATGCATTAAAGGTAACCAGCCACATCTTCCCCCACTGAACCACGCGCTCGAAATCAGAGGAGATCATCATAAATATCTTCATATTTTATCATAAATAAAATATGGATAACGTAAAATAAAAAAATCTACAGAAACTTTTTAAAAGTGATATGTTCTTAATCTTGTTGTCAAGGATTTTATGCAGTATTTAGCATAATTAATAAACCCCGTGACATAATCCAACTGAATTGCCTCTGTGTGTTTGTGCGCGTGTCTTAAACGGCACTAACTCTCTTTACGTTTAAACGTCTTCCTCCGAAGGAGGAAGTTCAACGGGAGTATGCAATTAACAAGCAATCCCCAGTCGCATGTATATCCTTGGTAGCAGAGATGACGTAAAGTTTTTGCAGCTCTTGCAGGGAGGTGTCGACGTCCTCCTACATAATGCGCCTTAATTAAAATTGAGGTTATTAAAAACTATGCAAATTAGAAAGATCTTTTGCAGATGAATGCAATTCCAAGAACCATGTATAACAAAGTTGTACTTTTGAAGTAAATAGAAACATGGTATTTACATGAATATGAATACACACAAAAACAAATTAAAGAAGTATGGACTGAACTCTTTAATAAGGAAAAAAATAAACTAAAATGTTGAGGAACACAGGATTATTTGTAAGGTACTCGCATGCTCTACACTGAGCTAGATCTTCAGATCTCAGTAACTATGTATTTTTATGACAAAATCATTAGATAAGATTTTATTATTTCTCTTGCCGATGTCATGTATAAAAACTCCCCTGCAAAATTTCTCCTTTTTATATAAAAGAAAACAATATTTCTAAGATTCTTTTTATTTTCGATATTCAATACTTATAGGATGAATATATATAATAATAATGTATAAAAACATCTGTAATAACACCGCCAGACATATATATTACCTTTGACTTAAATTAACAATTAATAAGCATAAACGTTCCGGAACTCACACAGAAAAAGATACTTATATATATATATATATATATATATATATATATATATATAAAAACACACACACACATATATATATATATTTAAGTGTGGGTGCGCATCTTAAAAGTAAATATATCTCTCAGATTATCTCAGTAAAAAAAATTTCTTCACTACAATAAATAAAACGCTACAAACACATGCGTATTTTAGTAGTTTTACTTATATATTTACAGATATATAATTGCTAATAAACTCATGTACACACACACACATACATATATATATATATATATATATATATATATATATATATATATATATATTACATATGCATTAATGTTAGAATCGATCAGTTTGGATGGGTATATGCTATCTAACATATCAAAGAAAGGAGAAGATAAAACTACTGTTTTAGCCATTAGATATTTTTATGGACGGTCCTCTACTCATTTCATCTCTGAGTCAGAAAGAGAACTCGAAATATCTTTATTAACAAGCGTTTCTTATTGTAAATATGTATACAATTGTGTATATGTGGGCGCCCTTCCCAACCGTTTTCGCCTTCCGTTTTCCCACAGGGTTTTCCATGATATATTGGTTGCCATCTAGTGATGTATGTTCTATTAAGGTCCATTCATCAAAGCTTTGCCATTAGTCAGAGAAATGGGGATAACGAACTCAGAATACTACTGATTATTGATCCCGGATTCGCAGAAGACTTAGCATCGTTGCACTTCCGATTTTTTGGTAGACATCTTGTACGAATACAAGTATATTAAACACACACACACACCGGGTAAAAATGGATCAAGACAGACAGATAAAGAGACAGTAATCCAGACAAGAGGCACTTCAGCTTAGAAAAATATATACACATCGAGATAAAATACGCACACATTATATATTAACAACATGATTAAACAAAATATATATATCTATTTTTACTTTTGTAATGTATATTTTCAGTGTGAAATATTAACACAGATTAAATATGTAAAAATACGTAAATTCTGGAATTCAAGTCATTTTTTTCTCTTTTCTATTCGAATAATATTAAAGAAAAACAACGTACAAATTTCAGAAAATATTGTTGTCCAAGAAAGCTTGCTATACTAAAAGCTTTTCGCGGTTATACGAACCTTAAATCGCCAAAAAACAAAACTAATAGACAACAATCCATATATAGATTAAATCGTCTACGAGTTTACATTACTAATTATATTTAAGAGTGTCTTATTGAAGTTTCACGTTTTGTAAATATTGTGTTAGAGCCTTTAACATGCAGTCAATAACCCACGTTGGAGGAAACTTTTGGTGTCAATATTATATATATATATATATATATATATATATATATATATATATAAACTGTGTTACAATATATATATAAGAGAGAGAGATAAAGCGGGGGTAGAATGTCTACTAGCACCAGATGGTGATTATTTAGGTATACCCTGCGCTGTATGCAAAAATACGTCGACACTTCAGACAACTACAGCCTGGCCTTGTCTCCAGCTGTTCCAATTATACCCTTTTTCTCGACCAGACTCCTCGGAACGAGCGAATCGAGATCCTTGTATAAAACAAGTTTACTGTAAAGAAACTCCAAACGGCTGTCATCTATAATTCTTCGGATGATCACATGGTCTCCGTTGTTTCGAATATGTAGAATCAAATGTAGTTTCTGTATAACAATTATGTAGATACATCACTTTATACTTACACTTGTAAAAAATGTGAATAAATATACAACTTAAAATAAATCCAAGGTAAGTTTTATATTACACTTATATTACATTTATACATTTGACTTCGTGCAATTTATAAGTTTCACCTTGAAAATTGATCAATCTCAAATTAAACCCAGTTTTAAAGTTTTTTGTATCTCATTTTTGTAAGTTTGTTATACTTATGCTTTAATTTGAAATAAGTTTTATATTTTGCATTCCTGTAATGTCTTAACATTATTTTTATTTCAGTATTCTACATGGTTGAAACCCTAAAGTTTTTTGCTAATAAAAATCATCAACATCTTAGACAACATATAAAAAAGCAAATAGAAAACATATAAAATAGAATAATAAAGAATTCTGCACTTTTCTCTCTCTACCTGTTTTCTTTAATTCTATTTTTTGTTATTTTTATTTTATTTCCTTACCCTTCATATCCCAGCTCTCATTTAGATTTTCTCAGGGTTATTCAGCTCTGTTCAATTAGGTAACTCATTAATTTAACTTAATAAGAATAAAATTATTATTACACACACTAGTTGTATTTAAAACATTAGATAGACATTTAGATTAAGTTACACTAGTTGTATTTAGAAGATTAGATAGACATTTAGATTAAGCATCTGCCACGTTCCTAGTGACACACTACATTTTTGTTCGCGCATGTTATGTCTATGGAATTGAACACTTTATATAGTATATAATATTTAAAACGTGGTTCATTATCTTAATAGTTTATTGCTCTAAAGTTTGTTTCAGATTATTTCCAGAGACCATAAATTAAAAAAACATAATAGTGTTTGACATATTTCTGTTCAAACCTATTTGTTTATCGCTCATGACCCTGGAACTCGTTTGTTTTAAAAACCATATGTCAATTTCAAGTAAAATATAATGGATAAATAAACTATTTAATCGCTGAGCAGAGTAAAAGAAGTTATAAAGCCTCCAGAACACTAGCTAAGCCGTGAATTTTAGAGGTACGCAAAGCACTATTATACCTAAGTTTGTAACGCCCCTCCAGAAGAATAATTATTTTCAGTGAGCAGTGAACAGATTGATACTCTAACACCACCCTAAAATAGAAATTATTTTTAAACTTAGCAGTGAAAAAAAACACCATAAAACACAGGCCGCGCCCACAGCGTTATAAAGATATCCGGTGCACCACTAAAAATAATACTTTGAAAAAATCCCTTCGATAATTTTATTTGTTTTCTGATGTGCAACGTTATTCATTCCGTTACGAGTGATATATGATTTGTTTGTCATTTGGATAGAATTCTGTATGAGTGCTTGTTTCTAATATAGGAGTAACGTATCTACCTTTGGTAAATACAAATAAACATACCCATGTGAGTAAAAATAACTCATCTTTACATTAACATGTAAGTAAGTAAAAAGGTTTTCTCCCGAAATGCGTTGGTTTTAACGATCGCCAATCTACACACAGACTCTATAATTTTATTGTAATAATTTTTTTACTGGTTCATTTTCGTAATTTTTTGGAATGCGTATAAATTTCGACATGACAACTATGTACATAATAATGTGTTCACCTGAAATGCGTTGGCTTAAAGAATCACCAATCTAAAGAAGTACTGTATTTTTTTAAATTATATTTTTGTTGATTGAATTTTTCATAAATTTGGAATGCATACACATTTCGACATGATACGTATGTACGTAATAATGTTTTCACCTGAAATGCGTTCATTTAAATAATCCTTAACCTACACAATTACCCTTATCTGTATTGTAATAATTTTTATTAATAAATTTGTCCTAATTTTCCGGCATTTATACTAATTCCGTGATAACATATAAGTATGTAATAGTATTTTCACCTTAAATTCGTTTGGTTAACAAATCACCAATCTACACAAGCAACCTATTTTTCTTGTGATTATTTTCTTTTGGATTCATTTTCCGTAATGTTTGAAATTTATGCTAATTTCATCATGACAAGTGAGTATGTGATAATGTTTCCATAGAAATATTTCTATAGAATTATTCAATAACGATTAATATTTTAGTGGCAATCTCCAATTTATAAACAACAGTATATAAGAATAAACCTGCGAGCTATTGTGTCAACATACATATATTTTATACGTTTTTGTTAAACCAAGTTTTAAGATAAATAAAGATATTTTTATTACATTAATTCATTTACTGTGCATAGAAGTTCTTGAGATTAGATGGCATTTCATGATGAATTGAAACATATTTCATTCACACAATGTAGATATCCAATGATCACAAACTTAATTGATTATAGAATACATCATTATGGCATAATATAATTTTTCTCTTCGTTTGTGTCACTAAAGTTTGTTTTTGTTTTTGTTTTGTTTACTTACTCTTTGCTTTTCTCTTTCTCTGTATCAAAACCTCCACATCTGTATATACCATATCTAATGCTATGTAACCCCCCCCCTTCGTTCTATGAAATGTATATAATTATTTATATCCTTCAATTTCTCTCAGGTTTATAATCTGCTGTGTATCTCCCACGCGATCTATAACATCCATATGCAGATATAAATTACTAGCGGATGGCGCCCGGCGTTGTCTGGTGGTAAAATACGCTTCAATACGATATTTTAATTTTTCAAAATATCGTATGTATTATAAAAATACGTGATTTTAAAAGTAAATAAAAAGTATTCGGGTGCCATTAGCCAGTATCGAAACGGAAAGCAGAACGGCAGCATTCAAAGCTGATGGCGTTATCGCTGTACTAACGTGACACGCATATGAACTGATTAAAAATGAGCTAAGATGAATGTGGAAAATGTAAAAACAATTTTTTCCCCATTTTGACCTCTTTTCGATCCCTTAACGACTATTTTAACAATCAAAGGACCCATAAAAGAACGACCCATAAGAATACAATCATTTGAGGCCGTCGGTGCCGATCTGCGACTTTTAGTTTCGGTAGAGATAGAGTTTTAAAATATAGAGACAGACAGACAGTGGTAAAATACTCTTAAATTTATGTATTAATTTGTCCAGATTTCGCATATATTATTACAGAGTCGTGAGTAAAACAAGTGTCTATCTGCCATCAGCTAGATTAGAAACGGAACGCAAAAGTTTAGACATGGTGAGTGCTACTAATTATATTCCAAAATACAAAGCAATGTAATTCATTATATACCAACAACCCTCGGCTTTATCGCTTAAATTATTTTTACATTTATTTTATTTTATTCTCATATTTTTACATTTATTTACTGATGAACCGAGTTATTTCACCTCCTACTTGATTCAGCTGCTGCATATAAACTGTGCACGACGTATTTAATACACCATATTTAATAGTAAATTAATTTAAAAGATAGATAACGTATATTTTAGATATATGATTCAATACCTGTTTTCAGAGACAGAATACATTATGCATATAGACGATATTAGCCGAAAGCCAAAAATGATTTCATGATTCCCATTGTCTCCGTTGCTAGTATAGCCAAGCACCGCATATGTTATACAAGGTGAAATATAAGCCATTATGCTATAAATAAGCATATATACGCCTACGATCACACGTGCACATATTGAAGATGAACGATTCTTAATCATCGATTTTTCTACTTCGATGGCAACGAACCACTGCAAAGAGTAATACGATATCTTAGAAGCAGAAGCCATTGTATAACTTTAACAGAGATATTTTAATATAATCAAGGTAAAAAGACTAAGATAAAAGTTTTAAGTAGATGGTGTAAGCCGCGGAAAATAATTGGCTCTGTTACGTGCCTTATTGCTTTTTTGTTAAGCCTAGATAGGGCACATTGCTAATACGATTTCTGTGACAAAAGAATCGTCAAATTTTCTTTGTAGTTTACAATATGATATCCATAATATCTTATTATTATTTTTATTTTTAAATATTATTTTTTACATTTTGTACCTTAAGTTACGCCGAATTTATTAAAGCTATTCCGTCAAATTCTAAAATAGTTTTTTTGTAAAAATTTGGTATTAGTGTGTGTGTTAATATGATATAAGGCATGATCACGTAGGCAAACGTGTAAGTGGATAAAAATAATATATATGCCACTCCCCATTTAGTGGCTACCAAATTGGTCAAAGGAGAAAATTATTCCCAACTCGTATTGAGGTAAAATTCACTTTCGTATAAACAATTGAATTCATATAAAAAGTATCGCTAACAAAAAGAAACACACACACACACACGCACACACACACGCGCGCGCACACATATATATATATATATATATATATATATATATATATATATTTGGGGGATTCTCTATTCGAAGACGATGAATGAGGGTTCAGTATGAAATCTTCAGCAGCTCCCAGGATCTGTGACACCACATGCGTAATTGCAATCCTGTAGACGTCCGGCACACTCCTCCGCAGATGGTGAACTTTCATATGCTCGTAGATCAAAGATGCCTTCTCGAATGAACAGATAACCTTGCTTTGCTGCGTGCTCTGAAACCACAATGGCATATATATTCATATTTAGGTGGATGTTTCTTGTGTTTTGCCTTCATATTTGCACGAAGGGTGTCCTATGACAAAGGCGGTTATGTTCAAATTCTTTGGTCCCCAGGAAACACGTCTTCCTCCATTTTCTGCGATCCTCTGCTGCACTCACCCAGGAACTCAAAGAAATTCCACAACGTTTCAGGTTGTCTTTTAGTTTATCTTTGTAACGAAGCAGGGGACGCCCTATTGGACGGACAGAATTTGTCAGTTGCCCATAAAAAAGTTTCTTAGGAACTCTTGAGTCATCCATTCTTACAAGATGACCCGACCACCGCATTTGTATCCTGATCAAAAATGATTCAATACCAGTGATTTCACATCTCTCCAGTAATTCACTATTCGGAACACAATCCTGGCATCCAACATTGCAGATAAAACGCAGATATCTCATATGGAAGGAGGCAAGCTGATTTATATGCTTGCGGTACAAGGTCCATGTTTCGGCACCATACCGAAGAGTAGGCAAAACAACAGATTTGTAGACTGCCACCTTTACTTTTAGAGACACATCGTGGCTGTTCCAGAGTCTGTGTCGCAACCTACCAAATGCCTTACTAGCTTTATTAATTCTACATTGGATGTCTTTTTCAAATTTAGCATCATCAGACACAATAGAGCCGAGGTATGTAAAAGAAGATACTGTTTTCAAAGCTTTACCATCAACATATACCACTGGTTGTGAAGAGGACGTAGTGTTTGGTTTTGGCTGGTGAATAAGTTCAGTCTTTTTTATGCTGATTGTAAGACCGAAGGCCTTACATGCACCAGAAAAGCTGTTGAGGATGTTCTGCATGTCATCAAGACTACGGGTGACAAGAGCACAGTCATCAGCATAAAGGAGGTCAAGAACAGTCTGCACAGAAGTCTTGGTTTTGGCCTTGAACCGTTGCTGGTTAAATAATCCTCCACTTGATCGATACACAACACCTATGCCTCCTGAGGTGTTCCTGATAGCTGTCTCAAGCATCACCGAGAAGAAAAGAGCAAATAGGATCGGAGCAAGGACACATCCCTGCTTAGTTCCATTTGACACTTCAAATGGTTCACTTTGTTCACATCCAGATCGTACTGTCGCCACCATTCCCCAGTAAAAGGAGACAATCACATTCAACATCTTTTCCGGAATACCAAGCTTCCTCAAAACAGTCAACATGGCATCCCTACAGACGGTATCAAATGCCTTTGTGAGGTCAACGAATGTGACAAACAAGTCCTTATTCTGCTCCCTCGCTTTCTCCTGTAGTTGCCGAAGGCTGAAGATCATGTCCACAGTACCTCTTCCTGCCCTAAAACCACACTGGGTTTCTGGGAGCACAGTTTTACAGATTGAACCATTGACTCTGTTTAGGATTACACGAGCTAGAATCTGACCAGCAACAGACAAAAGAGAAATTCCTCTATGGTTATCACACTCACACTTATGTCCTTTGTGCTTAAACAGGTGAATAATTGATGCGTCTTTGAACTGTTGTGGCACGGTACCAAGTTCCCATATTAATGAAACAGGGCACTTCGTTTCCTGATTAACAGTTGGCTTCCACATTTGTATATTTCTGCAGGTATGCCATCATCACCTGGAGCCTTACCATTTGAAAGTTGCTTCACAGCCCATTAAATCTCCGACATGGACGGAGTATCATCAAGCGCCTCAATGGTTGGCCTCTGAGGAATATCATCAATCACTCCACGATCCACTGTCTATTCTTTGTTTAAAACATTTGTAAAGTGTTCAGCCCAGCGTTTAGTAATTTCTTTCTTATCAGTGAGGAGAATGTCATCCGCCTAAAATATTGGAGATGTCCCCCTTAAAATGGGACCAAACACCCCCTTGAGCTTTTGGTAGAATGATTTAAAATCGCACCTATCTGCCGCATTTTGTAAGGCCTCAGCTTTCTGCTTCAATCAGTATTGTTTCATTTTCCGGAGCCGAGATTGTGCCAACCTTTTGGCCATTCTGAAAGCCTTGTGTTTCACAGAAGAATTTTTGTCAGTAATCCATACTTGATGGGTTTGATGCATGTTATTGAGCAGTGGGACGATAGTTGGATCATTTTTATCAAACAAATCTTGGTTTTTCCTTCGAACATATCTTAATGACTCTTTAGCAGAGTCATACACTGCAGTTTTAAACTCTCTCCAAGTGGCCTCAATATCATTCCCACATACAACGGAGGACAGCTTTTCATCAGTAGCCTTTTGAAATGAGTGCATTATCTCCTTAACTTTCAACTTGCCTACATCAATTCTCTTGATGAAAGAGTTATGTTGGTTTCGAACAGGGCGCTTGGTTTTCATCCTGACTGTGGAGCAGATATATATATATATATATATATATATATATATATATATATATATATATAATATATATAATATGTATATATAATATATATATTATATATAACATATATATAATATATATATACATAATATATATTATATATAATATATATAAAATATATATATATAATATATATAATATATATATAATATATATATTATATGAAATTTATTTATACAAACATTGATGGCTATATATGTGCATACATGTTTCTGTAATTATCCGCGTTGGGAGATTACGTCTTCAGGCCAAGAATTATCGTCGAGAACTATATATATATATATATATATATATATATATTATATGTATATATATATATATATATATATATATATATATATTAGCAATTCACCCCAGTTTTGCTCGTTCCCTATGTACCGTTCATAACTTGTCCGATGTGTGAATACACTTTATGTAAGATGTCAAATGTTTAGACAAACAATTGTCTTAGTAATTTCGTAGAAACTGCAGAGGTAATTTTTTTATAACTGAGACCCCAATTTTGACCATTTAACATTTATTATTTTGGTCTCAAATTTAAATAAAAAGGTTTACCTATGCCCAAGTCACCTACATCTAAAATTTCAAGTGTTTAGACCAAAATCAGCGGAAAAATTTGGTAGAATCTGCAAAAGATCAACTCTTTCAACTTTGACCTTTTAGCAGCCAAATTTTCACCCCAACACTAATTCAAATACTTGTCGCATGTCAGAATCCCCGTTATGTTTAAATTTCAAATGTTTGGACCCAAAATTTACTGAGTAGTTTGCTACACACCGCAAAGGTCAAATCGTTTGAACTTTGATCTCTTGGCAGCTCAAATTTTCGACCCAAACCGATTAAAAATCTTGCCCTTTCTCTGAATAACCTTTATTTAAAATGTCAAAAGTTTAGGCCAGTAATTGGCTGAGTAATTTGGTAGAGACCGCAGAGATCAATTTTATTTTTACTTTACTTTTTGAGGCTTACATCAAATGACAAAGACTGATGCATGTCCAAGTAACCTATATTTAAAATTTCAAGTGTTAAGAACGAAAATTGTCGGAGGAGTTATGTAGAGTTTTCGAAGGCCAAATCGCTGAACTTTGACCTTATGACAGCAA
Organism: Euprymna scolopes; assembly: GCF_053919585.1. Lineage (NCBI taxonomy): Eukaryota > Metazoa > Mollusca > Cephalopoda > Sepiida > Sepiolidae > Euprymna > Euprymna scolopes. The sequence continues at coordinate 85,643,298 of NC_136494.1, read as the reverse complement.
AATTTATGTCTGAAAACTGATCCAAATATTTTCCTAAATCTCAATACACTCTATATCAAATATTGAGTCTCTAGACTGAAAATTGACAGAGTTATTTGGTAGGGAAATGTACTCAGACAGACACAGACAGACATTTCACTTTTATAGATATATAGATATAGGTCTATCTACAATTATATAAATGCAACTTAGTCTGTGTGTGAGTTCCTCCGTTATAGACTCCGAAACAGCTAAACAGATCTGTTAAAAATTTACAGAAATTTAGGTCTCGGGGTGATCTTAGTTAAGTTTTTTTTTTCAGAATTACCCGATAATTGATTACCGATAATCGATAATCTAAATAGTTATTTTAATTTATCTATCATCGGTAAAGCGGTTTTTTTCATGTCTTCGCTTAGCAACAATGGACCGTGAAAATTCTACTGTGGGTAAGATGATAGTGCGTGTGTGTTTAAAAATCTTTTTTTTTTCTTTTGCATGACGTGGTCTATGGGTTCAAACTCCGAACGTAAATGTCTTCTTTTTTTTTATTAACTGTAAAGCATTTTATAAGACTTGAAAACTTACATGTTTTAGCAGGTCAAAAATAAATGATGTTTCTGTTTTTGAATGTCCATTTAAGAACAAGTGACCCTGAAGAAATTGCAAAAGAGTCTACACACATATTCAGTGAAAATGTGATCCACATGCTTCTTATATATGGGTTTAACAAAAATAACCCCCCCGACAACCAAGCACAAGTAGTATGCACTGAAACATAATATAAGGAGGTTTTCGACACGGTTGACTAATTGAAGAACTATACAGCGATAGCAAGATAAATTCTTACGGGGAGTATATAGTCAAGTTTGATACTGTGGCTTCTTTCGCATACGGTTCAGGAAATCATGGCCCTAAAAACCTCGCCAAAGTAGTAAGGTTTGAGTTGAAATATTAGCTGCTAAGGTGACAAATCAGAGAAATTCAATTGTTTCTGACAGGTTGCATCCACTATGTGTGTGTGTGTGGGGGGGGGGTAAATTGATCAGTAACGTTCAATATAACCGAAATTTACAAAAATAATTTTAGGGATACAAAAAAAATATTGTAATTACCAAAGGTACAGATCATCAAAAAGCCATCAAAGCAGCGCTCGAGATTAAGCTACACTGAATATTCCGCGTTTCATACACTCTAGGATTCTTCAGGCTTATGCAAACAACCACAGAATTCGCGCATAAGCCTGAAGAATCCTAGGACGGATGAAACGCGGAATATTCAGTGCAGCTTAATCGCCATATACATTTTATAACTTACTTACTAGCTCTAACTACGTATTGACCACTTTTGAAGAAAATACTTAAAGTTTACGCATAAATCTATATTTTCGTATATTAATTTTATGTGAGTAAATTAAGTAGTAATATATATATATATATATATATGTACATATATATATGATGAAAATAATGGAAATAGTATTTCGAGAAATAGAGAAATAAAGAGGAACACACCGTGTTATGCGTTCATCAAGGTTTCGTCTTGAAACAGTCTCGAAATAAAGTCGAAACGTTGATGAACACATAACACAGTCTGTTCCTTTTTCTTTCTCTCTATCTCTCTCTCTCTCTCTCTCTATATATATATATATATATATATATATATGTATATATATATATAAAGAGATTAGAGGAAGAAGAAATTGTTCTTCCTTTCTTTAGTATAAAAGTATAATCTCAGTTTATAGAACCTGCCCTGATGGTTTTAGTGTCCTACGGGGTTTTCTAAACAAACAATCGATTTATATTGTTTTCGGTTATTTTTCTGGTTATCCAATCAAATATTTGCATAACGATCCAGTTCAACTGCCTGTTTTTTTTGTTTTTTTTATACATAGGCATCACCACTTATCAATGGCAAGAGGTCACTCGATGATAAGGGTTAAAGAGTGTATAGTAGAAATTGGACAATATAGTAACCGTTAGTAATGGAGATTCGGTAAATTTGTTAACTTATATGGAACAGATCATCAAAAACTTGTTTACGTTAGGCTTGAAGACAACGATATTGTAGTCAGCTGGAAAGCAGAAAAACGGAAGACAATTCCATAAGCATGCAGTTCTATGACAGAAGCTTTGCTCATGGACTCTACGTTTAGGTTTAGGCACATATAAAGGGTGGGGGAAATAAGTGATAGTGTTTTCTGCTAGATGGGTGTTCCTTGTGAAAGTTTGGCGAAGAGAGGGCCATAGAATGGAGCTGAGCCGAGCACTTGCCATGAAGATAACGATAAAGCAGAGACAAACTCGCAACATCTCTTCTTTGAGAAAGAGGTTGCAGGGAAGAGAATAGGGCACCCCACAAGGCTACGAAGTCTTTTGAACTTTATCAAGGCAGGATGTCCTTTCTCGCAGGTCCTACCCAGATGAGGCAACAGTACTCCATCCTTGAACGTACCTGGCTCTTATATAGATAGAGAATTGCCTCAGCAGTGAGATATCTACTGGATCGATAGAAGCATCCCACCATTTTTCCAGCGGCCTTGGCAACGGATTTAATGTATGTGTTCCATTTAAGATCAGGAGTAAAGGCCAAGCGCAGAAGCTTGTCAAAACGTAAACATGGTTTCAACTTATAGTGATATTTATTCATTTACGACATATCGATAAGGAAAATTGGCCAATAATCCCTTTTTTCATAAAACCCATCGTAAATAATTGTCCTCATCGGATGCTTTCTCTACGAATGATTTTCGGCCAGAACCATAGATTTTTGTTTTGCATATCTTTATTAGTATTAGGATCAGTCGATTTATGGCTATGTGTATCTATTACTCGAGCCACTGCCCTATATCGCTATTTTTCCTCTTTCCTTGTCTATCTCTTTCGATTTCTCCTTTTCTGAGTCTCATTCTTTTCCTATATATTCATATGCTTTATTGTGTCGATGTTTCTCTATTCTACTACTATATTTTCATCTCTTTCTATAGAGAAACAGTGTTTCTAACTCTTTCATATACATGCATATACAAGTTAGAAAAGCATTTCATCATAGGCATGAAAATTGTTAAACAATTTTTTTTTACTATAGGCTTTAAAAATAAAGGCACAAGATTCAATTTGAAATTTATTTATCTTCAAAGTGCACTCTTATAAATTTTACAAAGTAAGGTATAAAAATGTAATTTAAATTGAAAAAAAAATTACTTTGGTTTTATTTTATGTAATGTACATTCACGGATTTTATTGTTTTACTGTAAAATGTCAATTATCAGCCTAGCTCTTTGGAATATGAAATACATAAACAACACGCACATTGAGAGAACGTACTTTAAAAAATATTTTGTTTTTTCTATTTTTTAAGATACTATTATATATCATTTTTGTTTAACGTTGAATAAGATCAGTATTCCATAATCATTGCTTGAGAAAAAATAAATCGAAGTTTACATTAAAAACTTATATTAAATTCAATCTACACTTGCCGGAGAACGCGGTTTTTATCTGATGTCTCTCACAATTGTGTAGGACAACAACATGCACTAAATGATATGTCACATTTGATTAATGGCTGACAGATATAGAATATGCAATATCAATATTAAATAAATTAGCTCTTAAAAATATTTAACAAAATATCAACTGACAGATGTATGTGTACCCACACGAACACGAATACATTTATAAGCATACTCACATTATATATATATATATATTTATTTATTTAAATAAATATATGTATGTATATATATATATATATTGTGATGATGCCGTATTTACATATGTCATAATCACGTTGACACAGTGGTTGCCGTCAGATCGCCGAAATTAAGCAACGTTGAGCCGGCTAGTACCAGATGGTAGATAATTTCGGAATTCTAGGTGTTGTATGTGCTTTCCGCTTATCTCAGCATTGATTCCAGTCGTCCTGACCCTCCTCTTTCCATAGGTATTCAACAATGTCGAGATGTTGTTAGAGATTGCGCAACTGTTGCCACAAAAAAATTCACGCGCAGGCAGCCTTTCCGTGTGTATCCATAGTCTGTCAAGATTGAAGGAAGAGTTTTATATATAGCAACTGTACCCTGCTACACGTTTTTTTGTGGCTCAGTTTTGTTAAATGAAAAAACAAAAAAAGAGAAAGTGTATGTTTCTTATATTCGTTATATCACAATACGTTTGAAGATATAAAATTTGGTAATCTCTACTAATTACGTCCGTAAAACAAAGATTGTGGAAATGGGCACCGCAGATGCGAATACGAAACAGAAGCCACCAGAATATAAATGAAACACGAAACCATACACAAACTCACCATTTAATTAAACTATTCCATTTTCAACACTTCTTGTGTTTATATATTTAATATATTATTTCAAAAGTACTTCATTTATATCAATGTAAAAGATATTTTTTTATTTTTTAATGTACCGTGTACAAAGTGTGAAATTATGTAGAGTTTTTTTGTTTTTGTTTCAGGAAATTGTCTTTGTTTTGACACTTCTTGTGTTATCATGAAACAATAAATAAAAAACATTAATTTTCACATTTACTTACATATTTTGTTACTTTTAATCATAATAATAATAATAATAATAATAATAATAATAATAATAATAATAATAATAATAATAATAATAAAAAGAATATACTTAAAGGTTTTCTCGTGTCATCGCAAAATAATGAAAATAAAGAAAATGTATATATTTCACAAAATATGGGGAGGACAATTGTTAGAGCTTGCCTAAAATATTTGATTCTATATTCTGTATAGTCATTGTTGAAGCTCGCCTGAACACATGGAATAAATAAGCACAACACAAAAGTAGAGGAGAACAGTTATATTGAAGGAATATACAATATTTACATAGAGTACATTGATATAGTCATGGGGAGGCCGTCTCTGGCGAAGATGTCGGCTTGGTGGTCGTCGACGCACGATCTCCTGTCTGTCTGAGTCTCTCGCTCCGTTTCTCGCTCAGTCTATCACGTCTTTACGGTCTCAACCATATTTATACAGTTGACACTCGACGTATGCTAATTAGGTAGATCCCATCAGAACAGTTATAAAGTCTGGTTTACCCACTCAAGAACACACAACGTATATTTGGCCTTGTAAGAGACAATCCTTGTATCTCTGTAAATCACACAGTTGTAAAATTCTTATTTAGCTTTTTAACGTAATGCCATGGTAATGTTTTTAATTTAACGATGCCAAGAAAGTTTTTTTTTGTAATATGATGAAACCAATAAATAGTTAATAAATAATGTAGTGTTATAATTCTAAAAAGCAAATTCGAATCATTATAAAATATTTCCACAAAATATAATCAAGTATTACATGTATCTATAAGCTATTAAATGCAGTAATGCCAGTAATTCAAAACTAAAACATGAAGTCTCGCTTGATGAGCGGAACAATTTTATATTAATTCTAGATTGTCACCTGACAGTTGTCATAGCAGACTTTGATCGTGTGCGGTTCTGTTCTGCTTATTTTGTAATATTAAAGCCTACATTTTTGTTTTTATTTATTATACACTTTAATAATTGAAACAGAACTCTTTTGTGTTGAAGAAAAATTAGTTTCGTCATTTCTTTCCTACAATGTCTCGAATATTTTGTTTCATTCAACTTACAATTCTTCGAGAATATGCGTTTAATTACCGACTTTATTACTATTTTAATGGTGGAGATTACATTTGGCCGAGAAAGCAAAAATGAATAGTTAATGAAATTATTTTTTTAGCAAAAAAATGTTATAAACTATGAAGAGCGTCGGTGTTATGTCCGAAATTAATGTCATCGAAAGTTAACATTCTATATATAACCCAACAAAATGCAGTTTTATGGATGATATTTACGCAAAGGTTAAGGATTTTGTCGTAATCGTCTACCCAGAAAAAATATATTAAAGAAATAGAAGAAAATGTCAAGCCAGTATATAAAGAAATAGGGGAGGAAATAGGTTATTTAACTAGGCTGTCATTTAGCTGGTTATAAAACCCTTATAATAAAATAGCACTTAGTTACAAAGAAAAGTAATTAAATAAAACGTAGTAAACCGTAATAACCAAAAAGTTGTATATAAAAACACGCATGTATCCGATTAAAATGCTTTAGCAAAATTTCAAGTCAGTCAGTAAATTAGTTTTTTTATTACCTATTACCAAGATAGGTATATATATATATATATATATATATATATATATATATATATATATATATATATATATATAATGTAGCAATGTATGAATACATGATATTGGAGTGATGTGACATGACGAAATACAAGCAAATGAATACGCTGTAAATTTTATATATCTTCGTATATCTATTTATTTTTTTAAAAAACAATCACCGATACAAATCAGTAGATATATGCTTACTGTTTTATATATCCGGGATGGTAGATATATTTTTCATATTTCGAGAATATAATCTCTTTTTAATAAATGAAAAGAAAAAAAATATATATATGACGTAAAAAAAAATATTGAAAATAGGGAACTGGAAGTAGGAGTAAGTGAGATATCAAGCAAACTATATGTTATGTTTTTAACCTGATAATTTTATTCTTTATGTTTTGTTCTTTTCAACGTGCTAATTGCATATATTAGTATATCGTGTTTTAGCATTTTTATTTTCTTATTTATATTCGTACAATACAACTCTCCACGCACATACACCCCCATATATATATATATATATATATATATATATATATATATATATATATATATATACATATATATATATATATATATATATATATACCATTAAGTTAAATAAAATACTATATAGTAAAATGAAGTCCCTTTTAACCAATGCGTTACACATTTTAGTAATTTACCTATCACTTTATACTCTATTTATTCTGCAAACAAATGAACTTAATCATTTGTGCGTGCTTCAACAATATTTTAATTTAATTCTGACCTCATTGCATAACAATTATAATTTATGTCCTCAAAAACAAAGTGAAAAAGCATGGGACTTCACTCGATTATAATGTTCTACTATCATAATCATAACAATCGCTATCTGCCAGTTTCTAACCGTTTATAACATAAAGGACCGTTGGTTGATTTAAAATATTAACCGAAGTCGAAATATTAGCTATGAATGACATCTCTAAAAATAACCCCACTGTTCATTAAGATATATATTATTTAATTGGAATTCATTATTGAGATGAGTATTATCATTTGATGCATGTATTGCGGACTATTTTCCTTATCTTTCTTTGTTGTTGTTTCACGACGTTTCGCCCATCTAATTCTCTGGTCTTCGTCAGGTAGCAACTGCAACAGGATAGGAATCCAACCTTGATCGTCTTTCAGGGCCCGTGCCGCATTGAATATAGACATTAAAATTTTACGGTTTCAGGTGGGAATTGTTTGAAGATAGCAGTTTCAATATTACCCAACGCCGGCCAGAGGTTACTTGGCCAAAACGTGGTGAGATGACAACAGCTATGGATGGCAGTAATTGCTGAGAATGCAGTTAGGAGATTTAGAGTTCCTATGCTGTCGCGTTTACCACTTGGCGAAGGCCAGATGAATAGATGGCCGAAACGTCGTGAAACAACAACTAAGAAAGATGTTCATTAAGAGTACAGATTTCTGCGTCGTTATACTTTTCCATTTCTTTCTATTGAAAGTTTTTTTCTTTGGATTGATATTCTAATATTTAGCTCATTTGGAAAATTACATTAATATTTCATCTTTAAAACTCACAACGACAGATATATGAACTAGTGCAGAATACGTGAATATGTGCATATATGTCATAAACATATTGTTCGGATCTTTGGACTACTGTGCTTATCATCCGCTATGTAGTAGATGATATGCTGGGTAAGATTCAGTTGTAAATTTACACTTTTCTGGAGAGTAAAGGATAAATACTCAGTACGGACAATATTTAAAATTCAACTGAGAATTACTCAAATAATTCTATCCTATCATGGCTGACGGAACGAGAGCCGACTACCGTCGCCGATTAAATAAAGAGTTACAATAGAAATGTCTTGCAGTTTCCGAGTTCAACAGGAAAATTCCCGAGTCCAACAGAAAGATTCATGAATTCGTTAAGAAGGTCGGTGGTTATATCGACTGAAACGTCAGGAACATAACACTCAGTTTGAGAATAGAATCATAAAAATACGATTAATCAATCCCCGTCTTAAATTTCTGAAAACAAAATGTAATATATTTTAAACCCGCATTAGGAGGGGCTTAAATCATTTTTCAATTTTCCCTCGCACAAGACTGGGTACTATCTAAATTTCTGCGATGTGCAGGAATATCAGATTGAATGCAGTATTAAGCTAAATTATTTTATGAATTTTCTTACAATTTGAATCTTTAATATTTGTTTAAAACGAGAAGTGTTAACCTTCCATGTTCGAAAATCTAAAAGAGTACTTTTATCACTAAGCAACACAATGAGATTCACTTTGTATATTAGATTTTTAATAAAAAGTCTTCAATTGTGTTATACTTACGTGTTGTAAAAAGAAGTATTGCAAGATTATGTCCTATTGCAGTTGTTTTACTAAAACAAATACGAAATTTGCCCGACGATGAAATACGTAAACGGCATAGAAGAAGCCGACTGACAACAAGCAAGCGTCAGAATTTGAAAATGACAACTTGTCAACACTAAGTATCATGAATAAAAAAAACCACATTATATTTATTTTATCTTCCTGAAAGTCTACTTACTTTTACGGAAGTATAAATTGGAATAATATTGCTCATGGAAAAGTAAACAAAAATGTACGTTTTAGTATATGTATGTGTCTCATCTATAAGCAACATGTAAAAACGTTCTTGTGTCCAAAAAGTACTTTAGCCATAAGTTTCTTAAAAGTAATTAGTATAAACCACTAAAATATTTACATCAAAGATACTTCAGATCTTCGTCAAATTTAAAGCTATTAATTTGAAACTCAATAGACATGATTAAATTATATGTTACTTACGCAAATAAGTGTTACTTTATTAAAATTATGGATAACATTGCAATTAGACAGAGTCTGTCTCACTACAATACTGGCTGAGGCTCCAAATCATATGTACCGTATTTTTCTAGTTGCCAGTAAATCAATGTGGCCGTGTCGAGGCATGTGTCAATTTAATTTACTTAAAGTTTGTGGTCTACTCATTAGAATTCCGATCATCAAGTGCCCACTCAAGTACATCCTTACACTTGTGTAAATGTGTACTTACACAAGAAATTGAAAAACAACGGAACACTCTATCCTACTCTTTCGTTAATAATATATACTACAAAGAGTTATGTAAATGGTTTATCATGACACAATCTGTGTTATATAAAACATTGTAAATAGCATTTACAAAGAGTGCTAATCCCATAATCTAGAAATAAGAACACTCGAGTATCAACTAAATTGTTGTAGGTTTGACACCGTAATGATATCGACTGCGATTTAAAAGTTTACATATGCATGCAGAGATAGTGTGTACCTGGTGAGGATATTGTTAGATGAGTTAATAATCCAATCATTACACTATTCGTTACCGAATTAATTATTGTATTTATTAGAGCAATATTCACGGAAAATATAAATCTCTTACAATAATATACAGCGTTTAAAATGTGATTAAAATTTCTGTAAAGATCCCACCTTATGTCGGGTGCCATTGTGTAGTATTTTGTATTACGTTTAACTACTAAGAAAACACTAAAGTATTATAATTCATAATTAATTTATATAGGATTCAGTATGAATTAATACAGACGGAACAAAGATTTTACAATTTTTAGATTAAAAACTTGATAATTTCGCTAACTATAATTTTGTACATTAAATGGTATCGAATTATTTACGTGTTCGAACAATGAAAGTCCTCATAAATATGCATATATGTCCGTTTAATTATGTAATGGCAATTTCCAAGTCACAGTGATGTCTCAACGTCAACCTAACAAAATCAATAACCTTTATTCCTGAATTGCCTTTAGGAATTCAAAAGCGGCGACCAGTTAGTACAGGAAAATTCAATAAGATAGACAAACTATCACAATCTTCTAATCTTAACGCGATATACCGTCGAACATCTTATTTTAAAGTAATTCAGGAACAACGGAGACACATGCTATTCTAAGCAAAAGTTAGATAGGTCAACCGATTGGGGAAAGTGTGGCATAGATACTGTTAAACACATCTATAAAAACGTAATAAAATATACATCAATGCGTGTATAGTGAAACGTGTCATACGCACATAGTTATAAACTTACATAAAAATCATAATATATCTATTGAGATACGAGAAAATTTTTAACGAGGGAATATATTAAAACTGGTATCTATATAAATTAAAACAAAAGCAGATGTACGTATGTGCTTCTATTTTGTGTTTGTTTAATCTTATGTAGACGCATATGAAAAAAACAAAATAAAACAAATACAAAATAATAATACTAATTGCATTTGTAGTTTTAATAGAATCAGTAATATTATGCCAGTTAAATATCAGTAACATTATTATAAAAAAGTAATGTAATTAATGAAAGTGATTGGGGAGAGTAAAATCCTCTAAAACCCTGAGTAAGGCCGGATAAATATGCTGAGATTGTCCGTTGAACTTTGATTAAATCCACGACAGCGGCAGGTTACCTATAAAAAAGGACGAGTTTATTGTGCTTTGTAAAAATAGACATATATTTTATTGTTTAAAACAATGACAGGAAATGTCAGAATAATGTTGAATGGAATCAGGCATTCATCCGACCTAAGAAAACACCTCCTCAGAAGTCCGGGTTTCCTGAGTGACAGGGGTTGATCTTTTGAGGGCGCGTGAGAGAGAATTACTTTTGATCCGAGATTCCCAAACTACGGACAACCTGTTGAAATGCACACACGCAAAGGAGTCGGGTATTTCCCGTTTCACATGTTTGATGCTTGTTGACGAGACGAATGGTCCGACCAACCCCGTTACCTTAGTATAAAAATAAATACTCGAGCCGAAATAGACAGATTGAAGCCAGATTTCGAGAAAAATACACGCTCCAAGAACGCCACAGACACTCCTCCATCCATCCTGACCGCCATCGTAAAGAATGAAAAATAATATTTTTAAAGAATCTTAATGTTTTGGTATAATCAAACTGAACGATGTATATATGTAAAAACTTGTAACTTTTGTGAAATTAACATTTTCGTAGTTAGAAACTCGGAAACTGTTCTTTTCTTTCCTGGCGTGCATGCAAGCTAATTGATTTTCAGCAGAATCGCTACGAAACCTGAGACGCTGAGAATTTATGTGAAGATCTCCCGGGAGCCGACAATCACGACTATCCTATTTTCGATGAGGTCAGAGGCCATCTGCTGACCTAAGTTGGAGAGGCTTACACACACAATGATAAAAATTTAGAAACAGGACTAAAATGAAAAGAATAGCGAATGCATTCATAACGCCTCCAGTCAATAGGAATGTATTTTTTTGTAATTACTGCATCCAACTTTAACACAATAGTGTGCTAAATCGACAGATACCGCATCACGTAGAGATCTAATGACACACACAAAATAAGGAATGGTGATTTATCAGTCGTGTTTACTGAAGAAAATAACCGCAACACTCACTGACCTATAGACTGAAGACTCTATGTACTAGCGATATGAATACATAAGATATGTTTTATGTTTTATTAATCACTCATGACGACAAGTGGATTTCATTGTGTTCTAATATAAGCGCCGTTTTGGTATTAATCATTTAAAAAGTCTTGCGCCTTACTTTTATGAATCTTTTAAGGTGGCCATTGATTCGAGAAAGTCTAATTGAATTATTGAAGATGTGATAACATATTTTTTCAAATGTCAGCAACATCAGAGTAACAAGCTGTTTATAAAATCACCTTAAGTCACATTAAGCCGGCTGTCACATTACGTCGGATGATACAAAGCTCAAATCAACTCTGACTCTGTTTTATCCATGTTTTTCTCTATCTATTATTCTATTTTCATGTTTCGTTTCATACCTTAGACATGTTAAGCTCCCTTAACACACTGAGACATTTAATGTTGCCAGAAAATCGACGAAGCACCCGTCAAGCTTTTATTAAAGAGAATATCTCGGATAAGCTATGCTCTGGAGGTGCCGAACATAGACGAAAATATTTTTCCCCGGAGACGAACCTGTGACGAGAAAACACCAAGTTACATTTTCCAGTAAGGTATACTCTTACTATAGGACTCGTATCCAGATTAATGCCACAAATTTAATTTGAGAAATTGTAAATACTTTCAGAACTTTGCAGGAATTTTATATCTAAGATGAAATCGTGTTATCTCTCTCCGGTTTAGCGAACCTTCACTGACATTTATTGCATTACAAGTTGATGTAAGTGACTATGCTCTTTCTTTCTTATTTGAAATCTATTTTCTAATCATAAGGGTTATTACCCGTTAATTAACCTGCCTAAATGTAGTGGTTATCCCTTAATCTGAGTGACTAAAGTTTTTTCCATATCTCCATTGATAGTTGTTGATTCTTATATACTTTAAATGTAATTCTTTTTCTCGTATCAACAATTTTCCACTCAGTTATCTCTCATGCCAGCCGAATCTTATTGACACGATTGAAGAATCCCTCATACCCTTCCAGGAAAATTCGAAATAGTTGCAGGGCTCTTCGTTCTTCTCTAACTTTTTAGGACGCTCTATAATATTTTCTTAGATAGTTACCCATTCGGTTTCCTAGGGCAAGGCACGGTGACAGCATACGTGTTATTTTATTTTAATAATGCATATTAGGTTTAAACATATTTTGAGTGACATCTAATGGGCAAACAAGTAGACGTTAGTGTCTTTACCATACGTGTTCCATATTTAACATTCTCATGTAAGTTTTAACTTAAAAATGTGCCTTTAAATAACATATGTGCAAATCAAGTTGTTTTACGGTAAACCGTGTCGTATAATTCAAGTTCTTAAACATTTAGTATTTTTAATAGGTTAATCACTAGATGTTAAACGAGTATATCACATACTTATCTGGTAAAAAGCAAAAAAGGTGGGACAGATGGTGACTTAACAATGGCTATTTTAAACAAAAGATTAAGATCTATGTGAAGACATTATATATATAATATATATATATATATATAAGAAGAGACGTTGCGAGCCTATCCTTGTTTTATCGTTATTTTCATGGAAGGTGCTCGTCTGAGCTCCAATCTCTAGTCCCCCCTCACCAATCTTTCACGAAAAACACCCGTCTAGCTGAATCCACTGTGAAAATTTTCCCCCACTCTTTATCTGTGCCTAAATCAAAACGTGGATTCCATGAACAAAGCTTCTTTCTTAGAACTGCACTGTGTGTGGAACTCTGTTCCGTCTGCCTGCTTCCAACCTGACTACAACTTGGATGTCTTCAAGTCCAACGTTAACAAATTCCTAATGAACCGCCCCCTTAAGTAAACACTTCATCAAATCTTCACACTAACGTACTGTACTTGCAATAACCCTTATCCCGAGTCGCTTCCGGGCCTTGATAAGTGGTGACCACTGTGTAAAAAAATATGTTTCGTACATTTATAAGCTACAATCAACATCCAAATGAATGCTTTGACGATAAGTATGGTTTTCAAAAGGCGAACAATTAAAAGATATATCTGACTTACTTAAAAATTGCGAGGTTTATTTATGGTGTCTTTTACATATAAAAAAAAAACCCACACAATACTTTTGCTGATGAGGAGACTTTGTTTAAAAAAAATCTATATGTCAAAATTATTGTCCGTGGCTTAATTTCTATCACAATAAAAACATCGTTTCCGAAACGATCGTACAAATTTTTGACTTTGATGTTGTATCTTCTTATGAAACAGATTTTTAATTTTTAATTCTTATTTGAATTTTAAATTATCAATCACATTACTATATATATATATATATATATATATATATATATATATATATATATATATATATATATATATATATATAAAGAGAGAGAGACAGAGTTTATTCTCCTTATACTTTGGTTTCCTTTCTGTTTATTTTCTATTTCTTTTTGTTATACTGTCCTTATCATGTCTTTCTTTATCTTCTTCTTCTTATTATTACTATTATTAGTGTTATTGCTATTATTATCAGCATCAACAGCACATGTAGTAGTAGTAGTAGTAGAAGTAGTAGTAGTAGTAGTAGTAGTAGTAGTAGTAGTAGTAGTAGTAGTAGTAGTAGTAGTACAGTCCTTTTTTATTGCTCCCTTCCACCGGATTCAGAAGGTGCAGAGTTAAGAGAGCTGTGGATTGGTTTGGTTGAGAGATTGTTTCACAATCACATGCATAAACCTTAATGCATTTATGTTTGTTGTATCTTGAAATGAAATGAGAGGTATGCGTATTATTATCATTATTATTATTAACCGTATTATTAATATTAGTAGTAGCAGTAGTAGTAGTAGTAGTAGTAATATTAGTGGCAGTGGTCGTTGTAGTAATATAACAATTGGCGATCCTATAAATCTGGTCCACAGTTATACACTTCAACTGCATAATGCAGTGAAAAAAATGTTGGCGCACTCACTTACAATTACTCGAAGGTTCATGCTTAACCTGGATGATAAATCTTCATAGAGTCTTGTACATAATTAAAGTAGTATTCACCCAAGTAGAGCAGTGCCTTTCATCAAGTGTTATACGTATCCAACCTGCACCATCAATTTTCAAACACCATTTATTGCTGAAGCATTATACTTGATATGATATGAAATCCTGTGTAGAGATATTGGAGAATGTGTAGTAACTTTATAGTAAAGGACACTCATAGGTTTTCACTGATTCGTATTATTAGCACCCACTAGAAACACATTTATGAGTTTAGTTGAAACTAACGTTTACAAGCTTTGTGTTTAAAAGTATACTCGTACAGAGCCACATGATTTACACACACTTTGCATACAAAATACACGTACAACTCTACACTAAATGACACAGTGTCTCTTTATATAGTGAATAGCACAATGCCCAACATATCTATTTGTTATGACGCTAAAGAGTAACGACTAAAGTCTCAGACGTGGACATTGTTTATAAAACGTATTTGTATTTACAAGTAGATAGATTATATAGAGTTGTCATAATAAGGCAAAGATGGAATACTACGCAATATCGCACATGCGTTAACAACGTGAGTAAATATCTCTGATATAGAGGGTGTTCATAAAGTCCGTGTGCAATTTTAAAATAAATTGTTCCAAAATCAAATCCTTTTTACATGTTATTTCTATTGCAATCATAAATAAAATTATAAATATTTTAAGGCGCACACAGACTTTATAGACCCCCTGTATTTACACTGTTCGGAAAGGTGTATATCTTGTTTACGGGTGAGTAACCCCAACAATATAATTTTTACTAATTTGTCTGTACCGTATCATATTTCATATTTCTGTTTTTTCTAATCAGCTTTCAAACTCGCTACGCATGCCGCCATTTTCTTGTGTGTGTTTAACCATTTTCTCGTGGTTTTGTCTAATACATAATTAGTGTCTTAACTTAATTAAAACCATTACTCGTTTTACCATTTTATCTTGTTACTGTTTGTTCTTTTTGTCTGGCTTTGAACGTCCTACGTAAATGTGTAAATCATTGAACACTATGTTATGACATAGCTTAATTCAATCGAATTTCATTCAACGCGTTCGAAAAGGTAATATCTAATCTTAATTCCTATAATCTTTGCGACGCCAAAGTAACCTCAAGTCAATAGCTTTTAAAGTTACTGTTTACAACGGGCGATGTTTTCCAAATTATCAACGTTGCCTATCATGACATCAGTTCAATAGACGATACTTTTTCATCGCGTTTTTTCTTTTTTTTTTTTTTGCTGATAATCAAATGACACGAATTAGATGGCCATTTTGTATTTTCTTTGCGGTCGCTTAGTTTTCTCGATTCTTTTAGTTTAGTTTTATTTTTCTGTAGCTGAACAATAATTTTATTTCTCTTTTCAATCATCGCCCTAAACAGCTGCATTTAAACAAAATTGTGTACCATTCTGCCTGTCATTTATACATCATCACAATTTTTAGAACGTAGTTATTTTTTTCTTGTAATTCAAGATTTACTTTCAAGATAGGTTTCATTCTGAGATAAGTCCACTGATTTCTATATAGAGATTCGTTTGTTTGTTCCTCATATAAGGCTTTCGTTGATTCTTCACACGCGGTTGATAGAGAAGATACAAGGTGAAAAACTTAAATGCTCCCGTATTAGTTTAGACTTTGGTTTTATTTAAGCTTACGTGATAGTATAGATGTATTTGACAGTACGTTTAGCGGTCTGTCATATTGATATTTCAACTAGTTTCTTTGATCTGTCTTGTATGTATAAACTATGTTTATCATCGCTTTGTAGACACGCAAGTTGCTGATGTAATTAATATGATAATATAATTGACCTTATGATAATATAATTGGCTGATCTGCACCATAAATATGGAGGGGTATAGTCGCCTAGAAGCCGTAACACTAAATGTCGTAGTATAGTATTGATTACGACCATGGACACCAGTTATTTAAAACCACTAACCATATTCTATTACTTGATTGTCATAGCTATAACCACTTAGCTACTTCAAATAATATATCCCTTTCTGGGGCATGTGCATTTGAAATATCATTTTTTAGTGATATGTCATTTATAAGTTGTACGTAATAATACTGTTTATCTAACACAATTTATATTCGAAAACACAATTAGTGTGTGAGTGACTAGTATAATCATAGAGAAAATTGACTCATATTTGAGCTATTCTGTTCTTGTTCAGGGTAAGGTAATGTTAACTTTCAAAATATTTAAATTATATTTACTATGTGTAAAAATAACATTTCAAAGTCAGTTCACAGTATTGATGAAGAATTAAGGGTCAGTTCCAGACATTAATGAAGGTGTTTAGGATTAGAAAATCATTTTCGCTTGAATTCAATTTGGGCGAGGATTTTGCAACTTTATTTAGTAACGTTTAAAATCCGACGTCTGACCCTCGTGATTTATTTATTCTATTATATAACTATTAATCTAGCATTGATATATATATATATATATATATATATATATATATATATATATCATAGCAACCTCCTGAATAACTGTAGTCTTTGGTCCCCAGACAAAAGGAGAGTGGACCTGTAAATTCATTCTCGTCCGTTCGTCTGTCCGCACTTTTCTCAATAACAAAGCCTTGGAATTTTTTGAAATTTTGCACAAACATTAAATATGATATGAGTAAAAAAGTAACTGAACGGGTTTTCTGGGATGCCTCTCGGGTTAAAATAAATAAAATTGACACTTTTGTGCTTATTAAAAAAATCATGCCTTGTATTTTTATAAAACTTTCTGAAAAGTTGTAAGTAACTGAGTTCTATATATATATTTTTGTCTATATTTCGCGATAACTCTTGGGTGTGCCTCAGGGGCTTTCTTAGGGCTCATAAACACCTTCCATTTTTTAGACTATTTTACCATATTTGTCCAAAATTATCTGTGTGTGTCTATTTAGAAGATTCGCATGGTGCTGAACTCAAATTGAAATAGGATATGACCATGGGGACCTTTGCGGCTAAACGGTGGGGGGCAAATAATGAACTTAGTTATTTCTTGCATGGTGCAGAACTCAGATTTACATATGTTAAGGCCTAAAACTGCACCGTTTGTCCATTTTCACCAGGATTTGACGCCCCCTGGAGAATTGTAGGGTTAATGGGGGGGGTGCTGAACTTAGTCATTTTTTTTGCCTCGTTCACTATGCACTCAGAAGGGCGCAACGTTTTTGGCAAAAAAAAACGATTAAAAAGTTTGTCTTATGTCTGAATTAACTTTATGTAAAATTTCAAATATATAGATAAAAATTGGCTGAGTAATTTCGTAGAGACCGATCAGATCAATTTGTAATATCTTTTACCCCAACTTTGACCTCATAACATTTATTGTTATTTTGGGCTCAAATCAAATTAACAAGTTTGATCCGTGTCTAAATAATGTACATCTACCGTTTCAAGTGTTTACATTTTAAATTGGCGGAGAAGTCTGGTAGAGTTTCAAAGGTCAAATCGTTTAATCTTGACCCTTTGACAGTCAACTTTCTGTCCGAAAACCAGTTAAAAAATCTCAATGTCTTTTATATCAAATCTCGAGTCTGTAGACTGAAATTAACAGAGAAAGGTACGCACACAGACACACACACAGACAATTCCACTTTTATAAATATACTACCTGTTCAGCCCGGCTTTGCTCGGGCTCTATGTATTGTTCGGAACTGTATGTGCATATATATATATATATATATATATATATATATATGTATATATATATATATGTGTGTGTGTATTAAAAAATTTGACTTATGTCCAAGTAACCTACATCTAAATTTTCAAGTGTTTAGGCCCAACATTGACGGGAGATTAGGAGAGTTTACAAAGGTGAACTCTTTCCACGTTGACTTCTTAACGGCAAAAATTCTGGCCGAAAACTGATTGAAAAGAGTTTTTTTTAAATCTCAAAATCCCTTATGTCAAATCTCGAGTCTGTAGACTGAAAATTGACAGAGTATTTTAGTAGTGAAATGTACACACGCAAACACACACAGACAATTTAACTATATATATACACATATATATATATAGAAAGATAGATAGAGAGAGAGAGAGGGAGAGAAAGAGAGAGATACGTAATGAGAGGGGAAGAGATGATTACCCTCGGCAAAGTCTGCGGTTTTCATTTTTTGGAATCTATAACGACTAAAAAATGAATAATGAAACCCGACTGAATGATTTTGAAAATCCCTGTTCAATACAATTATATCAATTTAGTCTGCATACAAACTAATATTACGAGGAAAGTTGTATCAAGATGTGCATTCAACGGATTGTGTGACATTAAATAATCAAAAAAGCAGCGACGTGCAGTAAAACGGACAACTTAGACGAGACATGTATATTTACGGAAACCATCTATACAGTTTTGGCGAACTCAATGTCGGCGAACTCAGTGTCGGCTTATCAATAGTCAGAAGATTAACTAGAAACAGTGAAAAGCTCATAGTGTGATAAAAGAGAGAGAGAGAGAGAGAGAGAGACGATTAGAATAAAACAATAAAAATCAAGGCAGCAGAATAAAGGATAGATAGAAAGTATAGTTAAAAACGAGAAAACGTCAATAAATCCAAAAAATGGAGAGAATTGCCAAGTAGGTCCATCAAATACTGGATGTGACCCAATGGACATATACTTGGAGTTGGAATCTGGAAAGTATTTTATCCGATGAGATTTTGATGAGGTTATCGACTTCACTTTGATCAGGCAAATGATGCGATAACAAAACGCACCATTCGTGTCATTTGTAAAGTATCGCAAACATTTCCGGTGATTAGAACTCTTCAATTGAAAACCAATAATGTCTTAATAATCATTTGCTTTTCACAAACAAAAATTTAAAAAAAGAATGACAATAAAAAATGCCGTTTTTTCTCCTAAAGTTTCAATCATGTTAATTTTTGGCAATAAGTACAGCACTGAAACACTCATTAAAAATATGTTGATAAAAATGGTTCTTTGGCAGTTTATCATACGGCATATCGACACATTTTTGATTTTTAATAATAAATTCGATAAAAGTCTTTACACATTTTGTTATATTGTTTAATTTTTATTCATGGTACTTGATTTCATTTATTATATCTAAACTATTATTGTCTATCATCTCAAACTTTTGACTGCACACTTTCCGCTATATTAAAATCCTATATTGCATTCTAGGAGAGGCATCATGATTATTCCCATAATCAACAGAGGAAGTAATTTTTATTTTTCACTCCTCTTCACAGTCATATTTCTTCAACCAGTTTGTAAACAGGAAAATATATACAAAATCCTACTATGTCCTCCAGTCACCCTTCTTAACTGGAATCATAAACTCCTATAGAAGCATTAACTTTTCATTTCCCTTACAGAAAATAATTATTTCTCCCTTACACATTTCCATCCCTTCTTATTGGTAGCTACATCTGAACAAACTTATTCTAGAATAAATGCCTCATTGAAAAATCGAACACGTTAGCTATGATAAACCGTTACGATAAACAACCGGTTTATTTTCTGTTTCATTTTCTTTCACTCCACAATATTAATTAACTTCATCTACTGCTGTCATTTCAACTTATTGTTTTATGCAAATTTAATCAAACTCATAATTACAGTATTCGCGGTTTACGATAATAGTGGGCTAAGAACAGGTTTCGTAAACATATACACACGGATACATCAACATGCATAAACAGCGTAAGATAGACTGATAGGGATTCATGCTGAGAGGAAGACCGACTGATAGCTATACAGCAAGAGAGTGAAAAAGTGAGTGAGAGAAAGAGAGAGGGAGAGAGAGCGAGAGAGGAAGAGAAAAATAGCATAAGATAGACTTAGAGGGGGGCATGCTGAGAGGAAGATCGACTACTTACGCAGAGAGAGACAGAGAGCGAGAGAGAGAGAGAGAGAAAGAATGAGAGAGAGCGAGAGAGCGACACAGCTTTTGGGGAAAAAACGCAGTTCTTATTTATTTTCGATTGACCATTTTCTTTTCTTTTAAACAATCCGGATACAAGTTTATAGACCTTTCCTTTACTTCAAATCAATATGGATAGAAGTGTTTTTGGTATTTCTTCTTCTTAATTTTAAACATCTTTACTACACATTTTATATACCGAACTTTTTATAATATTTTTTTTTTTTTTTTGGGGGGGGGTAGTAAACTTAAAACAAATACGGCATTGCAATGGTCCGCAAATAAGTACTTTTTCAATTATTAACAAATATAATTGTTTATTGAGCATTAGTATTAATATTATTATTTTTATGACTATTTCATTTTAAAAAAAATGACCGGGGGCGAGAATTCACGTGCGTATGCACAAAACCATTTTATAGAAAATACCGTTGCTAAATTATTTTTAAACAACATTTTCTTTTATCTACGAAAAGCACGAATTTACTTTATAGAAAATACCGTGCCGAAATTATTAAACAAAAGTAAAAATTCAATTTCTGCTTACCTACGATATTTGAGACGTATTTCCCTTCTAAGCACAAAATTATTTTATAGAAAATACAGTTACGAAATCATTAAAATAAAACTTATCGTTTTCCTACGTAATTAGTGACCTACTTGCGTTTATACAAATGTTATCGCATATAAAATGTCCGCAATTAAGTAATTTTCAAAATAAAATAAAACAGTATCGTTTACCAACGTTATTTGTGATATATTTGCGTTTAAATCAAATACACTGCATTCTCATTGTACGCAAATAGCTAATGTTTCGAATATTAAGCAATATAACTTGTTTTAATTTTATATAAATTTTTTTAAATGAGTGATTTTTCGGACAAAGGGAGAAGAAAAAGCTGTTTTCTAGGTTGGCAGTATTTTTGCGAACAGTTGGCTGAGATGGCGGAAATTTTCTGTTTCTATGTCTATCCTTGTAGCCATGTCACTAGTAAGGGTGCTGGAGGTAAACGTTTTGTCTGGGCTGACGTTATCCGCCTGATAGTCAGGGACCCGAACCTTGGATTAACCACTAAGGAGGCTGTCCTATCAGCAGGTGCAAAGTACTGGGGCTGCTGTATTGCCATTTGGTGAATGGATTCTGGACCATGCAGTAGCTTCTGGTGGGGCCTCTCGATGCCATACTAGTGGGTAATTGTTACGGCTTTACCTTATCATTAACTACAAATAAAAAAAAAAAAAAAAAAAAAAAAAAATTCTTCGTTTCTTTTTCTCTCTTAATTTCCCCTCTCTGTCCTGCTCTAAGTAAATCTGTCGACCTAGTCCACAAATTCCAAAATTTCATCATGACAAGTTTCAAGAAAAAATACACGATTAAACCCGGTTCCCCAACTTCCAACGTAGACCCCTACTACCATGTCTCCTTCTCCAACATCAGGGGTCTTCGTTCTAACCTTCCAGAGGTTGAAACCCAATTACAGGAGACTAAACCAGACCTTTTATTTTTAAGTGAAACTGGCATTGGACAGGCTATTTCCCTAGATGAGTTTGCAATTTCAGGATACTCTAACTTAACTTCTAAATCTGACCCCCAAGATCGCCATGGGCATGGAATATGTGCCTATATTAAAGATAGCTTTCCATGTGGGAGGGACATCTCCAGGGAAGATCCTAACTTACCCTATATGTGCTTCCGGGTTGCTTTAGCTCACACTACTGCATTTATATTTACTCTCTATCGCCCCCACAACAGTGGAGTTACTATCTTTCAAAGCATATCTGAGAAAATTGACCAAGTCCTTTCTACTTATCCTTCAGCTAACATTCACGTATGTGGAGACTTCAATGTTCACAACGTTGAATGGTTGACCCACTCAAACAAGACCGATGATGAGGGGAGGTTCTGTCATGATTTCTCCATTGCCTATGACCTCACTCAGATTGTTCAGGAACCTACCCGTGTGCCCGATAATGATGGCCAGTATGCGAGCCTACTAGACCTTTTTCTCACAACTTGCCCTGAACTATGTTCAGTTTCTGTTCTGTCGCCTCTTGGATCTTCCGACCACTCTGTTGTATCAATTAAGATAAAAATGAAATGTAATAAGTCCCCAGATGTACCTCTTCATCGTACAGTATATCGATACACTAAGGCTGACTGGGATAGCTTCCGTACATTTATATCTGATCTACCTCTGCATTCCATGTTTAAAAAGGATGTGTCCTCTATAGTATTAGACCTAACTGAATGGTTAATTGTAGGTATTGACCATTTCATACCCTCTAAAAAGTTTCAGAAAAAACCTAACAGCCAGCCATGGTTCTCTCCAGAATGTGCTGCTGCTATTGCGCACAGAAATCACTTTTTCCACTGCTTCAAACGTAATAGATGTATGGAAACTAAAGCCGTTTTCAGGACTGCCAGCAACCATTGTAAGAAAGTAATAAGGAACGCAAGAGAGTTGTATGCTCAATCTGTTAAGTCCAAAGTAGCTGAGCAGCGGCTTGGTTCCCACCAGTTTTGGCAAATAGCAAACAGAATCCTGAACAGAAGCGTGTGCTCCATCCCAACTATTATCAATGGACCTGAGGTAATCTCGTCAGCATCAGACAAAGCCAAACTCTTTGTCAAGAACTTTGCAGCAAATTCTACCCTTTGCGACCAAGACCGCCAACCCCCAATATTTCCTCCTGTATCAGAAAACACGCTATGTGATATACGTATATCTGTACGTGATGTTGCGAAGCTAATCAAAAACCTTGATTCGAGTAAAGCAACTGGCCCTGATGGTATTCCAATTATAGTACTCAAAAAACTTCAACCTGAATTAGCGCCCATACTTACAAAACTGTTTAAACGTTGTCTTAAGGAGAATAGTTTCCCATCTCCCTGGAAAACCTCATCAGTATGCCCTGTATTTAAGAATTCAGGTGATCGCTCATCCCCCTCTCAGTACAGGCCAATAAGTCTCCTGTGCGTCATGAGTAAGTTGCTAGAATCTGTGTTAAATACAGAAGTAATCAAACATCTCAACAAAAATAACCTTCTTAGTGACACTCAATATGGTTTCCGTTCTGCTAGATCTACAGCAGATGTCATTACAGTTATATCGCATAGGATTAGCAAATCTCTCGACGGTGGCAATCTTTCTAGAGCAATTGCTCTTGACATATCTAAAGCCTTTGATAGGGTATGGCATAAAGGTTTACTTCATAAGATCGCTAGCTATGGTATAGCTGGAAAAGTCTTCTCAATTATTAAATCATTTCTTTCTGATAGGTTCATAAGAGTAGTAGTTGAGGGGCAAAAATCAGAAGCTCACAGTATTAATGCCGGTGTCCCTCAGGGATCCATCCTGGGCCCAACTCTTTTCCTGATCTACATTAATGATCTTCCAAATCATATCCTTACATCATTTGTAGACATTTATGCTGACGACACTACAATTTATGGTACCACATCTAAGACAGTAAACGAGCAAGTTCTCTCCAATTCTCTCTCCTCTGATCTTGAGCACGTAGTACAATGGGGAAAGGAGTGGCTGGTTACTTTTAATGCATCTAAAACCAAGCTTCTCTCTTTACATCATCAACATTCTAATCCACATTTGTCATCAATTGAAATGAATGGCTCTCGTCTTCAGGAGGCCTCAAGTTTTGACAAGCTTCTGGGCTTGACCATTACTCCTGATCTTAAATGGAACACGTATATCAAATCTGTTGCCAAGGCCGCTGGAAAAATGGTGGGATCTTTCTATCGATCCAGTAGATATCTCACTGCTGATGGTATTCTCTACCTATATAAGAGCCAGGTACGTCCAAGGATGGAATACTGTTGCCACATCTGGGCAGGAGCTGCTAGAAAGGACTTGTCCTGCCTTGATAGAGTTCAAAATAGACTTCGTAGCCTCGTAGGAGATGTCCTTTTCTCCTCCTTGCAACCTCTATCTCACAGAAGAGATGTTGCGAGTTTGTCTCTGATGTATCGTTATTTTCATGGAAAGTGTTCAACTGAGCTTCAATCTTTGGTCCCCCCTCGCCAAACTTTCACAAGAAACACTCGTCTAGCTGTAAACACTATCAATAATTTCCCCCACTCTTTATCTGTGGCTAAACCTAAACGTAGATTCCATGAACAAAGCTTCTTTCTTAGAACTGCACGCCTGTGGAATTGTCTTCCGTTTTCCTGCTTTCCGGCTGACTACAATATGGTTGTGTTCAAGTCTAAAGTAAATAAGTTCTTGATGAGCCGTTCCATATAAGTTATTAAATTTACCAAATTTTCATTACTAATGATTACTATATTGACCAATTTCTACTATACACTCTTTAACCCTTATCCTTGAGTGGCCTCTGGGCCTTGATAATGTGGTGATGCCTTTGTAAAAAAAAAAAAAAAAAAAAAAAAAAAAAAATACCTTTTCTTCTAAAAATACCGTTGAGTTAAATCAACGTGATTAAGCAAAAAGTTATTTTATAGAAACTACAGTTTCAAATTTATTGAAAAAAAAACATTTTGGTTTACCTACGTAATTCTGACGTATTTGTGTTATAAAAAGACTAATATTTATTAGAAGTTTTCAGGCAATGTAGTTACCTATTTTCCATTTATTTTCTTTTATTTCTTTTAAAGGAATCACCACTTATCAAGGCCAAGATGCCAGTCGAAGTAAGGGTTATTAGTGTACAGTAGTCCAAGGGATAATATGATAGTAATCGTCAGAAATGTAAATTTGGTAAATTGGATTACTAAAAGGGAACGGCTCATCAAGAATTTGTTTAAGTTGGACTTGAGGACGACTCTATTGTTGTCAGCTAGAACAGCAGATAAACGGAAAAGAGTTCCACAAGTATGATATTCTATTAAAAAAGCTCTGTTCATGGAATACACGTTTAAAAAAAATGAGTGGGGAAAACTAGTGATAATGTTTTCAAAAAGACGAGTGTTTCTCGTGAGTGTTTCGCGAGTGGGGACCATAGATTAAGCTCAGAAGAGCACTTGCCTAAAATAACTATTAACCTGTGACAGGCTCGCAACTTCTCTTCTGTGGGAAAGAGGTTGCAAGGAAAAGAAAAGGGTATCCTCCACTAAGCTATTAAGTCTATTTTGAATATCAAGGCAGGATTAGGTTTTTCTTGCAGCTCCTGCCGAATTGTGACAGCGATATTCCATGCTTGGACGTACCTGGCTCTTATATAAGTAGAGAATTGCATCAGCAGGTAGATATCTACTACATCGATATTAAAGTCCCACTATTTTTCCACCGACTTTGGCAACGGATTTGATGTACGTATTCCATTTCAAATCAAGAATAAACGCCAAGTCCAGAAGCTTGTCAAAACTTGAGGCCTCCCCACGACGAGAGTCATCCATTTCAATTGATGCCAGATGGCGATCAGAACGTTGATGATATAAAGATAGAAGCTTGGCTTTAGAAGCATTAAAAGTAACTCGCAACTTTTTTCTCTATTGTACCACAAGCGCAAGACCAGAGGAGAGTCTCAATGTGCTTACATAGATCGTAGTCACGTCAGCATAAATGTTTATGAATGATGTAAGGATATGGTTTGGAAGATCATTGATGTAGATCAAGAAGACAGTTGGACTAGGATTAATACTATGAGCTTCTGAGTTCTGCACATCAACCACTCCTGTCATTAAACTATCAGACAAGAATGATTTAATAATTGGAAAAACATTTTCAGCTATACCATAACTGGAGATCTTGCGACGTAGACTTTTATGACATAGCCTATCAAATGCCTTTGATATGTCAACAGCAATTGCCCTAGAAAGAAAGCCTTCGTTGAGAGATTCGCCAATCCTCTGAGATATAACCGTAAGCACATCTGCTGTAGATTTAGCAGACAGGAAATATATTGCATGTTACTCAAAGATTATTTTTTTTACAGTTTTATTTTTCTTGACCGACGTACACCATATAACTAAAAGGAGATCTTAAAGGTCAACAGGGATACAGGAAAATATAATGGCATAATTGTTGAATATCTAATTGTGTGATTATAAAATGTTAGCGTAGAAAACATAGATTACTTAAAAAGCACACTCCTCTACCATGATAAGAATGGCTTTCAAAATAATAACATTATAATTTCAGCTCGGTAAATAAATACATATGGACTCAACATTTACATTTTTTCGACCGACACTGCACATACCAAAAATTCAAGGTTGGTTCATAGTATTTACGCGTGAGGATCATGACAAGATTAAATTTGGGGCAGAAATCTTGACACCCCCCACACACAAAATAGATTATCTTTTCAGACAGGGTAAGGCAATAACAAGAACAGCCGTACTTAACCTTTTTTACGAAGGGGATGGGCATGCTTCCACCGGAGTATGCCAGTTTCTGTTTGTATATATTTAATTGCCGCCCACATCGGCAATATTTAGCACAAGGCCTGGAAAGTGGGATACCCGCAGGCTTCCTTAAAGGAGGGGCACTCCTGCAATTTTAAAAATTGCCTGAGTAACCCCGTCGGCATTCCCCGGTCGGGGCGCCTCAGGCAGCAAGCAATAAACTTGCCCCACCGGAAAGCCCGGTGGCAAGGCCTGGGAGGGTAGACCTCCTAGGTATTACCCAGGCGGTGTACCTCAGTCCAACAGGTGCTAGGCCGGTTCCCGGCCCCTCAGCTGTTGGGCTGAGTGTCAAGTGACGAATCCTTGACTGGTACTACCCTGTCTCCCTGCAGCCGAAGCCGCTAGGAGACACATCCCATCATAGTGAACTACTCCTGTTTGTGTGTATATATATATATATATACTAGCTGTACCCGACCACGCGTTGCTGTGGTTCACTTTGTTAAAATGGATCACATTCCACAAGAAAAATTGCATTTTGTTCGTTTATTTACTTTTATTATTTTTTGCAAGTTTTTTAATCAATAAAAGTTATTTTTTCTCCCCCCAAAATATTAATTTTTTACCATAAATTGTTAGGTGAAAGTTGTTTTTTCAGGAAAACTTGCACTTTTCTTTTAAGAGAAATTTGTCAGTAAACGTTTCTCTTTGAAAACGGAATTTTTATTATAAAAAGAACAGATGAATGCTTTACATGAACACTGCAAATAGTTATGTGAAAGTAGAGAAAAACTTGATTCTTTTTTTCAAGAGAATGTACAAATTATTTTTTAACAGATGTTCAGAAAATAAACAGAAAATACTTCCATCATTAATTATGCAAAAAAAAATAAATAAAATGTTGATTTAGTGTTTCAATATGCTTATAAATCACGATAAAACTTGCTGAGTATGCACTGTTTTACGGTTGTTGTAAAAATGGAACGGAAACTTAAATTTCGCTTCGTTTTAATCTTTCTTAATTTTTTAATTGTGGCCCCCAAACGAATATAATCAAAACAGTAACATTCAACAATTGTACTTTATGTATATAAAACACAAAATATTTATTAAAAAAAAATAAAAAATAAAAAAAGTTATTAACTTTTTTATTTTTTATTTATTTATTTATTTATTTATATTTATTTATTTTTATTTTTTTTTTTTCGAAAGGAAAATAATTCCATTTTTAAACGGAAAAGTCAGTTTACCTAACTTACTGTATTAATGCTATTTTTAAGCAAGAATAAAAAGTAAATATCTAGATGCGCTACTACAGAACACCGACCACCCTAATTTGTTTTTTTATAGGTAATTGAGGTCGCTGACAACGAATCTGATAGTAAAACTTACGGCAATTTACCGTTTGCATGGTATTTACCCCTGAACCCATGAACTTCTTTCCACCATTTTGCAGCTTCCGTTTATGCTACGAAGTTTAAAACCTGTTTTTAACCACGTTGTTTGGTTTTCTTTTGTTTTTGGTTGTTTATGAAACCTTGGTGTTTGCTCCTTTAGTTGAAAAAAAAATTAGGGCTTGAATTACATTTTTCGAGGAGTTATAAGCTT
The DNA here is from genome assembly GCF_053919585.1 of Euprymna scolopes. Taxonomy (NCBI): domain Eukaryota; kingdom Metazoa; phylum Mollusca; class Cephalopoda; order Sepiida; family Sepiolidae; genus Euprymna; species Euprymna scolopes. The sequence goes on along the minus strand of NC_136494.1, from coordinate 85,614,844 downwards.
GGAAAAACAGGAGGTTGAATAATTCAGGCGTCCCATTTTGAAATGTCTATTAAAAAGTTAATAATTTACTCACCAAAGTGTTATATATCACAAATTGAAGAGAAAAGGTCAATAAATAATATATTCAAATTTAAAACAAAAAAGTAGTGTTTTTTAGAAATTTACCTGTAAAGTCCGAAGTTTAAACCCTTTTTTTTAAACCGTTGTTTGTTTGTTTTTGTTTGTTTTTTTTAATGAAACCTTGCTGTTTGCTCTCTTAATTGAAAAAAATTAGGGCTTGAGTTACATTTTTCGAGGAGTTATAAGCTTGGAAAAACGGGGTGGAATTATTCACTATTTTTCACAAAATTTCTGACACACCTACCAATCTACTCATGTTAAGAACGGCTTTCGGAAGAGACACCCCTAACCTTGCCAGCATACCTGAAAACTATAAAAGTTGACGTGTCGAATGTGAACGATGAGTTGGACGTAATGTAAAAATGTACGGAATTTAAAAGGGGACGAAATTCAAATTTCCTTTCCATTTTTACAACCGTAAAGCAGAGCATTCTATGCATATTTTACCTAACTTACTGTATTAATGCTATTTTTAAGCAAAAATATATATATATATTTAGGTTTGGCTATAAATTCCTGAACTCATTTCATCCTAAATAATTTAGGTGACTGAAATAGGAATCTAATTGAATCTTTAATTTCCTGAATAGTTTGCGAGAATTCATTTTTCTTCGAGTTATATCGAATTCATTAATACGGACTTTAGGGGTTTTTTCGTAATGTTACTGTAAAAATTATGTTTTATTGTTACAAATTACGATGCTTTAAAAAAAGCAAATATATATTCTTGCGTTTTTTATTTACTACTGAAAACCATAACTTTAGTAAAGGTATTTTTGTTTAAACAAAATAAAACATTTTCACTATAAGTTAAGTAAAAATAATTAGTTCATTATATTTTGCGATCATTATTTGATAAATACTGCAATTTTCATTAAAATTGGTTAATTTCCTGATTTTTGGTGAATTTTTAAGTAAAGGGAGGGGTCAAAAAGTTTATACACTTTGAGCGTCAGCATTCATTTTATCTGTACCTACCATTTTTCGATGAATATTTGATATGAAAACTACTATGTGTGGTTAATTTAAATTAAATTTCAATCACGTAGTTACATTATCAATAATCATGTGATTAAACCCATTGAAAATTTACCGATATTGTAAACACATTCTGTTTACATTAAGCCTGTAGTTTTTTTTAGTGGTGCAGTTTTGGCAACTGAGATTTAAAAAACCTGCGAGATCAGGAGAAAGAGATGTCCAGAAAATCGCTAGATTGTTTACTTTTATCATGTGAAATTTTCAAAAATCGCTAATCCCCCCAAAACTCCATATTTTAACTTCCTAGCATAAAAAATATAAATATAGTATATTCAATATATAAAATGTTCCGTGTTTTCCCACTATATGTTTCTGGAATTATATTGAAGCGGTTAGCTCCCCAGGAGGCTTGCACATTTTATCAGTTAGTTTTATCTGTTTTTTCAGAGAGGGTATTTTTTTGCAGGAAACAAATCATAAACTCAAACTTTTTATAATAAAAGTTAAATTGAAATATACTGCAAATTAAACATCACAATAATGGTGCAACATATTTTGAAATTAGAAAAGTAAAAAAACAAAAAACTTTGTTTTAGCATGTTAAAAGTATTTAGGTTGGTAGATGCTGTTGTTTCTTGCTTTTTACAATTTTCGACTAAATACTTCTAAATTTCGTATTTTAAACTAAACTTCAAAGGTTGGAATGCCCCCCACCTAAAATGTACTTGGAAAAATCGATTTTATAGCGAGATTAAAGAATGGTTAGCCGAAAAAAAGGTGAAACACAAAACAAATAATCAATAAAAAATTGTTACCAAAGGCAATAAATGCTACTTTTTTTTTACTTACGGGAATGAATTTATTTTATGTTTTAAAGTATTTTCAAGCGCTTGCGTGTGTATGTTGCGAATTATCTCCAGATTTTCAAGAATTTCCCGCTAGATTGCAAACGAAATCTCCAGATCTAGCATGAAAACCGCTAAATTAGAAACACTGGCCACGTGACAGGAAGCGGTAATATATAATTGTCCCTAAATAAAAAATGGCCTATCTGTACAAAGAAACCCACCTATTTATTATATAAAAATTAAGTATAATGTTATAATTAAACAGAAATATATAAAAACACACATGGATATAGTAAACATAGTATACCAAAAAGTGGAAGCCATCCGTCCAGTGGTTTTTAGACAATTAATTGCGAACGAACCAAGAGTTACATTTTTATATATATAGATATATATTTATATAAAAAGGATTATATATGATTATTTTCATATATTTTGCTGTCGAGTGATAATTAAATGATATTTGGTAAAGACAGATAGATATAGCAAAATATATTTGCTATGGACAGATGATAAGACAAAACTTTACTGAAAAATATGGTAAAGACCGTTCCATAGGAATAAGATACGGTCATTTATATATATATACATATATATATATATATAATATTTATATTTTAAATATATATATATATATTTTATAATATATGTATTATATATATATTATATATATATATATTATATATGTTATATATATATATATATATATATATATTATATATAGATATATTATATACTAGCACTTCCGCCCGGCATTGTTCGAGCCCTATGTACTGTTCATAAGGTTATGTGCATATGTATATATTAAAAAAGTGTGAATATGTAAAGTAATGCCTTTCTTTATAATAGGCGTTCTTAATTAGCATAGAGGAAAGGCAGACAGACATTTTCACTTTTTATGATAGATAGATAGATAGATAGATAGATAGATAGATAGATTGGATGCAATATGTAGTAATGATTTAAAAAGTATAAAAATAGATCCATGCGCCAGCACCGAGAATCGAAACCAAAACGTTCAACACAGGACTTATTTTGCCTCTGACGTACATGACTGGGCTATGAAAGCATGTTTAGTGCCAGGCTAAAAATTATAATATGAACGAATAGCTACTATATTATGCATTCGTAATGCATGCGTTCGACCTTCACATTTGAAATTTAATTTTTAAAATTTTTTCATACTTTTGACCCGATTTTCCCGAGCTAAAACCCAAATATAAAGTTTCGCATGGATTCAAATACCTTATATATGAAGTTTCATGTCCGTAAACCAAAAGAACTAGGAGGAGTTTTGTAGGCTAAATGTGTTAAACAAAAATATATATGTACTAGCATTTGCACCCAGCGTTGCCCGGGTGTTTGGAGGTGTATTTTGAGCAAAACAAAAGCGGTCAATTTTTTTAAAATTTGACCCCTATTATGACCCCTGAACATTTATGGTTTGGGCCTTACATCAAGTTAGTAAGTAAGATCCATGTCCGAGGAACCTGTATCTAAGATCTCAAGTGTTTGGACCCAAAATTGACGGAGGACTTCGGTAGAGTTCTCAAAGGTCAAATCGTTCAAATTTAACCCTTTAACACCCAAATGTCTGGACGAGAATATTATATATATATATATATATATATATATATATATATATATATATATATATATATATATTATATATTATATAGAATATATATAAATATAATGTATATATATTTAAATATGTATGATTAAAATATCAATACGAAAAATATATAAATGTTTTTATATTTTCTGTGTCTATTTACTACATATTGACGTGTAAGAATACAGATAGTCTTTTGAAAAAGAAGAATGTTACTTTCAAAAGCGGATGCTTTCTGATCATATTTTAATGTTTTCCGTTATTTTGTATTTGAGGAATATTCGATTATGGCATTGTAGTTGATATAAAAATTTATTTAAGTAGTTTTCGCCTCAAATTTCGTTTTAATTACGGTTCGCTGAAATTATTTCAAGCAAAGAGCATTAAAAACTATTTCAAAACAAAAAAAAACATGAACTGAACTTTTATTGACTATGCTAACATTTATTTCTTGTATATTTATTTTTTCGAACAGTCGTTTGTTGGCATTTCTGCTAACACTCTTTCTAAATAATATCGAGGAAATATCGAAAAACAAAGAAACAAAAAGCTTTTTAAACAATGAAGCTTTACTTACTTCAGTAAAATAATACGAAACAGCAAAATGGGATATTAAAAACAGTAAACACGTAATTACTTTAGTTTTTTTAAAGCAAAGAATCGGTATTAATATGAATAAAAAGAAAAGGCGCTATTTTCCAGCAGAACAGCTTCGTTTCAGTTTTACAGTATTTAACGGTGTAGTATTGCGCCGTCGCATTCAGGGTTGTACTATTGTAATGTAAAGAACATGTAGAAAGTTTGCACTTAACTGAATTCCTTCTAGTAAACTGACAAAAAAGCTTAAACAGATATATAAATAAAAATAAAAAGGTTATGCAAATGTTTTTAAAAAGACACGTAATCACGTGAGCGGGATTTTTCCTTCTTTTGAGACGTTCTTATTTGTTATTATTTATCTATTTATCTATTTGTGACAGAGTGCAACGTGCAAGTAGAGAAGTAAAAAACTGAGTTTGCAAAATTTGTGTCGAGAATTGTCTAAAGTTCCGACTTTTTTTTGCCTTCACTTTAATAAGAATGCGAATTTATGAGGTGAATTTATTCGACAAAATATGATTAAACTCTAATAAAAGCTAAAGTGAATAAAGATTAAAGTTAAGGTGTTAAACTGTATGATATTTACATTCTATGGAGGTCAGGCGCGAACAAACACCCAACACTTTTATTATACAATATTTCTTCAAACTGAAACATAATTATCAATGTATACTTACGCAAACAGATATGAAAAATCTTTGTTAAAGTGTGTGCCATATTTCCATGGAGTACAGGCGCAAACGCAAACCCCACAATTTTATTATACCATCCCTATTAAAGTTGAAACATACTTATCAAAGTATTCTCATGTACATCTATATCAAAAACTCTTGTAAACGTTTTTTTGTCATTTTTTTATTTCCATACTTTGGGGGCCAGGCGCGAACGCATACATTTTTATGAACAACCGTTCTGCCAGATCAAACATACCCATTCCTAATCGTCGATGTATCTTCTATCATTATATGTAATCAGTTTTTTTAAAATAGTCAACCATATAGGAGCCTATTTGTGACCACACACACACACACACACACACACACACACACACACACATACGCTCAGCTTTATATTATATATATATAGATATATATATATATACATATGCGTGTGTCATCCAAATTGTTTCAAACATAATATCAATGGAAGATAACTGGATCCCGATAACAAAAGAAGCAGTCAACAATCGTATTTTATTATTTATTTTAATGTAAGTAAATTCTTATATTTGTTTCTGTCTCTTTTACACCCATTTTGCATGTATAATGTATATATATATATATATATATATATATATATATGTGTGTGTGTGTATGTGAGTATATGTATGTATATATATATGTATATGCATATATGTATATATATGCATATGAATATATGTATATGTATATGTATATATATATGTATATGTCCACATATATATATATATATATATATATATATATATATATATATATATATATATATTAGTCCTGGGTATGATGAAAAACTACACCCGACAACTAGGCCCTGGTGCGGGAGCTCCGGGGTTTTGGGGAGAATTTTACTACCCCCTAGTCGTTGCAGTACTGGGTCACCCTTGGCCAAGGTGTAATATACACTAGCCCCCTATTTAGGGTCACAAAAATCGAAGCCTGGTCAACGATATTCTTGGCGGATGAGGAAGGAATCCCACCGGCTTGCTCAGCGGATGAACCAGTCCCGCAGTGCCGACGCGATCAACAAGGGTTATGTACAACTCGACACGGGTCTGCCTCAGCCATCGGTTATGCAGACTGTACTGGCCCGTGCTTTCCTCTGTACTATTGCTTTCAGCGAAGAGGGTGCTAGCAGTACTGGGCAAGCTACTTATTCCTACTTTGCCTAGGCTAGGAGAGAGGTGAAAGTCCTGAGGCATGGAGTGAGGGCGTACCGGCGGTTTGATGGACTGGAGGCCGCGGCGTGATCCCTAAACTCAGGCGATTAGAGTATGATTGTCGTGCTCTTGCTGAAGCCGTCACCGTCGAAAAGAGGAAGCAAAAAGAGCGCGACTACGGGCACCACTACCCGGATTTCCTGCCATCAGGTGTCACATCTGCGGCTGGGGTTTCAGAGCTCCGATCGGACTCACATTGCACCTTCGACACGGACACTAACCGACCTCCGCGTCATCGTCGAAATCGACGGACTGCCCGATATATATATATATATATATATATATATATAATATCACCGAAGTTAAGCAACGTTGAGCCTGGCTAATACCAGATGGGTGACCATTTGGGAATTCTAGGCGCTGTATGTGCTCTCCGCTTATCTCGGCATTGTTTCCAGTCGTCTTGTACCTCAACTTGCCACTGGTATGCAACAATGTTGACTCAGGAGATGCGTGGTTAGAGGTTGCGCAAGTCTTGCCACACAAATTTCACGCGCAGGCACCCTTACAGTGGGTATCCATAGTCTGTCAAGACTGATGGAAGCCTTCATATATATATATATATATATATATATATATATATATATATATATATATATATATATATATATACACATTACCTCGCGGGATGTGTAACTTGTCCGTGATTTTTGTAAAGATTTCTACGTTACCGCATATTTACGTATGATATTGTTGTTATCTTTCAATTCTGTAATGGGTGCCGTAAATCCTAATTTTTGTTTACTGTGATTAACACGGGATCACATGCGCTCGTATTTCGCCTTTCTTGTGACTAGTGACATTGCGTAATATTTGCAATCATATCTTCCGACGTATCGACAGACGTATACTTTTTCCTTTGAAATATCACATTATCTTTCTGACACGACTAGAAGTTAATAGTCAGTCCAGTAATTTTTTTTTAACTTATCTTTAGCGATAATATAGAGATAGCAAATGACATATGTATGCAATGACATTTAAAGAATATCACATCGTATATTTATTCAGAAAATTAATAAATAAAACATTGGAAAGCAATAAGTTAACGGTAATGATAGTCATTTTCTGTCTCCGATATATTTGCCAAACACTGTATACGATATGCGTCCTCTATTTATGTAAAATTATTGAAAAGTTTAAAAGAAAAAATAACGTTTGCGAGATAATTGTTCTGCTCACTGCTGAGAGATGTTTTTGTTTTTAAAATAATTTTTAAACTCTCACGTGAATATAAGTATTTCTTAAACAACATAAAATATTCTTTTCCGCAAGATATGATTGTAAAATATTTATATTTTTCAGTTATATTGAGAATCTTCGAAATCTCCTATTTATGTTTTAAAATATAGGTGTATATATACATATATAGATGTGTATATATATGTGTATATATATGCATACATATGTGTGTGTATACATATATATGTGTGTGTGTGTGTGTGTGTGTGTGCGTGCGTATATATGAATGTAACGGATAGAAGGGGTTTTCCCGCGAAGAACATGTGTATATAAAAATAATAGGAAGATATCTTAAAGACATTAAAAGACAGGTACATTTAATATCATATTCGTTCATATTTAAGACGATCTTCAATGACTTATTAAAATGTACCGTGTAAAAAAAGCATTCTCTAATATGCAGTTAAAAAGAAAGCATGTTTTTCATTATATATATATATATATATATATATATATATATATATATATATATATATATATATATATAGTAAGGGTTTTAAATGTGTATTGAAATGTATATTTTCAAGGATTACTACATTGCCCTACTTACGTATAGAGCACTGTCGAAGTAAATACTGAATATAGATATATTAAATTCCAGGGTAATCCTAACACTATATTTATTATTAATATAACTTAAATAAACATTTTAATTATATTTACTTTTGGAATAGTATGTAAAATAGAAAGGACTAAACAACTGTATGGTAACATGAAACAACAAATTATACGAAAGTAAGACAAATTGGGAAATGAATAGTTGCACATAAAAACGGAGACAGAAATGCTATAATATTTAGACTAGGATATGAGAAGTGAAGCACTACAATTATATAAATCAGAGAAAAGTTAACTATAAAAGTAAAAGCACATTGAATAATTAAAAGATTAAAGAATAGGTAATTGTAAAACTCTCGTCTAATAATAAGAAATACGATAGTTGGATTCTTCCTCAATTCGAAAATAAACGAAAAGAAGGGAGATAAAAGAAGAGAAACAAGGCCACTAACTTCTTTGATCCTTAAAAATAGGGAATATGAATATGTTCATATATATATATATATATATATATATATATATATATGTGGGACATGTATTTTGGAGTCTGAACAGCAGCTATTTTTGGAATATATTTAAATGATATTATGTTTAAATTTATGGTTAAGAAACAATTGTAACACATTCAGACATACATCGTAAAATGTTTTTATTTTATATTTACGTGTCTTGATGCTTTAAAATATTATATTCATGGTCGAATATGAAAACAGACAATCATGTAGTATTATTAATTGAGTAAATTAATATTGAATTCGATTTTATTGGTATATGAACATTAGCGGAATTTTGCAATATAAAATCTTTGATAAAACATATTTATAATTAAAACTGCTCATTAAAGTGAGATGATATCTATATTAATAACACAAAAAGTTTTCAAAGGAGGGAATAACATTTTTACCAAAGGACATGAAAGCACCAAGACATGAAGTATAAATGTTAGATATGATCCAAGAAATAAAGGAATTTATAAGAAAATCCGATAGAATTTATAAAAAGAATTCACTAAAATCTCAAAAACCTGCTGTACCCGGCCACGAGTTAATATGACTTAGTGGAAATGGAAAACACATATGCTGATGGTTACGGAATTATCCCTCTCTGAAATCTACAAAGGACCCCCGATTTTTTTTTAAAATAACGTTTATCTCATCGAGTACAAACGTAAAATCATGAATGTTTTTTTTTAAGGACGTTTTTCACGTTATTTTTATTAATTTCATTTTTTTTTTTGTATTTTTCGTAAATGGGACAACGAGAAGACCCTGGTCCAATCTCTGCAAAAAAGCATACTTCGCGCCCATCAAACCGAACTGTAAACTCGAAATGAAATGAAATGTAAAGTATTTATTTATTTAAGTATTATTATTATTATTAGTAGTAGTAGTAGTAATAATAATAATAATAATAATAATAATAATAATAGTATTAATGCTATTGTTATTTTGTTTTTGCTGCACTGTTTGTTTTATTTCAGCACGCATTTACCACAAAAGAACAAATTATCATTCGTTATCTTTTTTACTGAAACAAAATTGTCATTTCTAGTATTTTTTTCTTTTGCATCCCTGCTCGAATTACTATTTTGTGTTCTTCTTTTCTGCCAATTTTTCGTCTGCTAAATTTTAATCACGTGATTACGATGCAGTGACATTAAAATAAACCACTTAATTGCCGCTTGTTATGGATTTTGTCGAATACAATATAAATAATCACTTAATTGGTACTTACGCACTATTAATGTAATCTATGAGACAGATATCTTGAATTTATATATAGGGATAATCATTTTATAATATTTATTCCTGGGGGTGACCTAGCGAGGTAAAGGACTGCATGAATAAATTCACAATGATTTAAATTTGTCATTATATAAAAAAAAACTTAAGTAAAACTTGCCGAGGATGCTTTGTTTTACGGGTGTTGTAAAAATGGAATGAAAATTTTAATTTCGTTTCGTTTTATTTTTTTATTTTTTTTATATTGCGCCCCAAAACATTCCACAATCCTACTTTTTATCTATAACAAACGATGTTTTTTAATAAAAATAAAATCGGAATGGACACTTACAAAATTGTCAGCATACCCGAAAACCTTTAAGAGTTGGCATGTGGAATGTGAACGACGAGTTGGACGTAATGTAAAAAATGTAGCGAATTTAAAATAGAACATTTGAATTTTCGTTCCATTTTTACAACAACCGTAAAACAGATCATTCCCAGCAAGTTTTGCCAAAAATTATGTTATTTTTATTTGCTTGCACAGAAAATCTACACGCACGCAAGCAAAAGAAAAAAAACGAAACGCACACTCACATGTATGTGTATAAACACCGACGAACGCGTATCCAAGTTTACGTGGCTTAATAGTCTTATGGTATACACACGTCACATACACGTACACAAATGCCCATTCATACGTACATGAACACAGACGCACTCAAAAACAAAACACGTACGCAAACATGTATGTAGACGTACACATACATTTGTCTAAGCACAAACACGCCAGTGCAAGTATTTTTGCGGCCTACTAGTTTAATGGCACGCACATGTGCACAAGCACGCGCACCCAAGTAAACAAAAACAAACACACATGCACACGTACGTGTATAAACACTCACACGCGTGCGAAGGTTTATGCGACCTATCAGTATTAATGGCACACACACAGCAACGCAGTGTTTTTAATGTGTAAATATATGTGTAATGCCTTGTCGCTGTGTATAATGTCATTGATAATCTTTCATATGTATGTAATCTGAGGAGGCCATATTATAATGTAAGTGTTCTGTTTTAAGACCGATACCTTTAATTTCGAATGGAGAAATATTTACAGGCTAGTGAATAGAAATACAGAGAATACGTCAAGGGAGACCTTATTATTTATGTAGTTGGGAAGTCATAAGAGTATGCGATTTGTATGAAATCTGTTGCCAGTTAATAGCGGTGTAGCCACTAGAAAATAGGAAAAAGTATAAATTCACGGGGTGTAGAATAGGGTCGTAAGAAGACTTATGGAATATAGAGAAAATTTGGAACTACTTTCTTTAAGAGTAATGGCGGTAGTGATGGTGTCGCTCGTCGGATGTAATGTACGAGTTTTTATGAAGCTTAAATATGCTTGTAATGACGATGTAAAGTTACAGAATGCAGTGGTTAATAGTCTCGAAATTATGGATGTGTATGTGACATCTATTATTAAAAACCTACGGTATTTTGGTGCAGAGAGGAAAAATTGCGCCGCTTTAGATTACATATACGGTTAAGGATGAAAACAATAATAAATCACACTGGATAAGAATGACAATGGGCATTTTAGAGACGAAAACAAGAAAACAAATAATTGCAAAATGTCCAAAATTAAAACAAAGATATGCTCACCACTAAATATACAGTCATAAGAACACTTCGAAAAGAGCATGTTGAATCTTGTGAAAGAGTTTAAAGGTTACAAAAAGCAAAAATATATGGATTCTGAAAAAGAAGTTTAAATAAGATATTAAAAACAATAATAGACAATCCTAACATAAAAGTACAAGCAGATAAAACAAAGAGCATATACACTATGAACTTTTAACGTATCATTTATTATTTTTTAGTGAATTAAATACAAATTATGAAAAATAAGCGGCAGAATATCTGTATAACATACACATATAAGCATTAAGAATATGTGAACAAATTAACATTCAAGATGAAGTAGAAATATACGCATAACTCAACCCACAGTTTTTCGTTGAAATATCATAAACCGGACTTCAACAACAAAAAAACAGCATAAAATTAATTGAGCCATGTGTTTCGGATTTAAGTAATATTAGTAAAAATATATTGGACAGAATTTTATTTACTTTAAATAAAAAAAAACATAACATTTGAGTTCCTTCTGGTGAGAGTATAGATTGATTCTAGAAAATACCTACACACAAAAACAGTAAATTCATCAAGTTTGGTATTGACTCTTGCTATCAATCTAAAACTTTGAAACGTTTTTGAAAAAACACTATAATTATCGAGAAATGAAACATATGTAACAAGGTTAGATATAGAAATTATAAAACTAGGGAGAAGAATTTTAATAAGATACGATAATGTATTATGGAGAGGAAAGCATAGAGAAAACAATGTTGATGTTACGATGAGATTTCCTGGATTTAGTAGGTATGTACATAGTGTAGGAGATGAATAAAAATACCGGGCTTAAATGGATGACTATATAAAGATGACGCATGGTTTTTAATTGGTTCAAGTGATTGAATAATAGAAACAAATAGAAAGAAATTAAAGTATTTTTTAATAAGCTTACGAAAGAGATCACATTAGACTGCAATTATATATTACTGAACTTTTGGGATATAACCATAAACCTTAACAACAATACATATGCACCGTACAACAAACTGAACCAAACAATATCTTATATACACTATAAATCTAATTATTCTAAAAAATATGAAAAAAGCAATTATCCCTAGTATATGAACATGCATATCTAGGATATCACAAAATAATAATAAGAGATTAACTCGATCAGGTTATTAAGGAGGTGGACAATGAAGATGGATCACCCACACAATATCATATATCATGGCGATGGGTGGAAAAAGAAATGTAAGGAATAAATAGGTATAAAAATAAGATAAGCATAAAAAGGGAAATAAAAATGCTAAAGAAGCATGTTGTATTAATAATGCAGTTACGAAAAGGAAAAATATGCGCAAAAGGCATGTTGGGTTTAATCAATCTTTCAGTTAATATACACAAAATAATATCACTAAAGAATTTCACAAAATAATGGATAAAATTTTCTCCCAGAAAATATATTATGTCAAAAAATTGGTAAGATACAGTAAAGCTTTCATTCAAAACTGCTGCAAATTTTAGTAAAACTATATGTTCAAATAATGGTAAAATTAGCTAAATTATAAATTATAGGTAGATCGAATCATTTGAATTAAATATTGAGAAAAGTGTAAGTGTATCTATCTAATGCCCATTGTCAGGCAATTGCATAATTTTTGAAATTGTATAAAAATTTGAAGTTATGGTTGATAATAGTAAAAAGATACACGTAAGCGAGAATGGAACATAATTTCAAGGACAGATACTGAAACTATATTTCAACATTTGGCATTAAACAAGTGAAGGAATCAAAGTAGAATGAGGATAAGGATAGAAAAAGAATAAATATAGAAAAATAAGAAGAGAAACATAACTGCATAAATGGGTTGGGTTGGAGAATTACATAAAAATAAAATAGAATTTTAATTCAAATGGTCAATGATGGATAAAACTAGTAAATATAAACCTAGTAAATCAAGAGGATTTAGTCCATGCTTACCCGAGTCATACTACCTAGTGAATTCTAAAGATGAAAGTTTAAACAAAATGTTTGAAGTTATACAAAGCTATCTTCATATAAATACATGTCTACTACCACGCATAGGACCCGATAAAAATAATAGGCATAAAAATAATTAGGAATTGAAATGAATGGCTCTCGTCTCGGGGAGGCCTCATGTTTTGACAAGCTTCTGGGCTTGACCTTTACTCCTTATCTGAAATGGGACACGTACATCAAATCTGCTGCCAAAGCGGCTGTGAAAATGGTGAGATCCTTCTATCGATCCAGTAGATATCTCACTGCTGATGCAATTCTCTATCAATATGAGAGCCTAGTTCGTCCAAGGATGGAGTAATATTGCCACACCTGGGCAGGAGCTGCTAGAAAATACTTATCCTGCATTGATAGAGTTCAAAATAAACTTCATAGCCTCATAAGAGATGTCCTTTTTTCTTCCCTGCAACCTCTATCTCACAAAAGAGATGTTGCGAGTTTGTCTTTTCTTTATCGTTATTTTCATGGGAAGTGCTCGACTGAGCTTCAATCTGTGCCCCCCTCGCCAAACTTTCACAAGAAACTCCCGTCTAGCTGAAAACACAATCAATAATTCCCCCACTCTTTATCCGTGCTTAAACCTAAACGTAGAGTCCATGAACAAAGCTTCTTTCTTAGAACTGCACGCCTGTGGAACTGTCTTCCGTTTTCCTGCTTTCCAGCTGACTACAATATGGGTGTCTTCAAGTCACATGTAAACGAGTTCTTGATAAGCCGTTCCGCTCAAGTTAACAAATTTACTGAATTTCCATTACTGACAATTAATATATTGTCCAAATGACTACTGTAAACTCTTTAACCCTTTTCCTCGAGTGGTCCCTGCGCCTTGATAAGTGGTGATACCTATGTAAAAAAATGTTGTAAGTGAAATGGAAGTTAAGCAGGATAATTATATAATTTAACACGGGTTTTAAGAATGGTGCAATTTTAATTATTTTATACTAGCACGAGTGGCCGGCGTTGCCCGGGTCTTTGAAGGTGTGTGTTAAGCAAAACAAAAAAAGTGGTAGTAGGAAGGCAGACTCGAACCCATACCGCGAAGGAGGAAAAGAACGGGAAAAAACGTGACGTCCTTACTGTTACGACCACCGCCAACGGGACGTGACGTAAGTTTAAATTAAGACTAGACAATCGAAAAGAGGGGATGACTTTCGAAAATATCGGCGAACAAAGCAACCCCTCCTTGTAGAAAAGTGCCAAGTTGAGGGTGAATAAATTATTTTTTTAGCCAATCTTTCGGTATTTCTTGTCTGAAGGGTCAAGCTTCAAAACGATACTGATCTTGTGAAAATCCGTCACCTCTCTCGAAAGTTTTAGGCAGACATGCAAACATAACTATATAGATTTATATATTTGTAGTTCAATTTTTCGACTCAAACGGATTAAAAAGCTTGTCCTATCTCTGAATACCCTTTATGTAAAATTTCAAATGTTTAGACCAGAAATTGTCTTTAGTAATTTCGTAGAGACTGCAAATGTCAATTTTTTTAAACTTTGGCCCGTATTATGACCCCTTAATATTTATTGTTTTGGGCTCAAATTCAGTTATATAATTAGATCCATGTACAAGGAACCTATATCTAAAATTTCAAGCGTTTAGACCCAAATTGGCGGGGGAGTTTGGTAGAGTTTTCAAAAGTCAAATCGTTGAACTTTTATCCTTTAACAGCCAAATTTCTGACCGAAAACAGATTCCAAAGATTTTCCCAAATGTATATAAAATTTCGAGACTGTAGACCTAAAATTGACAGAGATATTGTGTATGGATATGTACACAGACAGACACCCAGACAGACGGACACTTTCACTTTTAGAGATATATAGATTTTGTTGTCTTGATATATGTAAAAATATTATATGTAATACATATCTACCTACCTATCTATCTATCTATCTATCTCTGTATATATATATATATATATATATATATGTATATATGTGTATATATATGTATATATATATACTTATATACTAATAAGTCGCATAATTGCACTATATACCAGAATGTTCCTAGGTAAAAGATTTCTACACACACTACATATACATCTGTTGAAAAGACTAACGGCACGCTAAGCCGCAAATTTCAACAAAGTCCAAGATGAAAAAGTGATTTTCTACTACCTAAAAAACGTAATTAAATTTTAGCAAGTAATTCTTACAAATACAATATGATGGAAACTATTGTGCATAAAAGTGGCTTTGTCGTCTAGAACAGAGTAACTTCGAATCAATGATACAGCAAGAAAAACACAAAAATAAACTCCGTGACTTCTGAAAAAATATTTTTAAATCTGGAAAAATGGCAACTAATAATGCGAGGCGCTTATAGCTCCACCATAAAGCACTCAAAAAAGACACAAATGCGAGGCATAAACCAAATGCGCGTATCAAATATTTATAGAAAATTTCCGAATCCCAAAACAAATTACAAGACACTGCCCGAAGTAAATCTGTATTAACTCTATCGACCGCTACCATCGGTTGAAGCAGCGTAGATTAGTATTCAGTTGCAACAATTGTAAATTGAAAACTGAACTATAGGCAATCTATCGCAACCCAGAACTCTCACATAGCAAAGAATAATCTAATAAATAAAAACAATTCAGAATATACAGTAAACTTTATTACATCAGAAAAGAACATATATGAAGATATGTGCGAAGAAAACATAACAGATCAAGATATGTATATAATTGCAACCAGCGAGACTTATATATATATATATATACATATATATATACTAGCAAAATACCCGTCATTGACTGGGTTCAAAAACAGGCTACAGAAAATGGACTCTGATTTATGAAAGTATGAAAAGGAAGGGTTTTAAAGAAATCGCTTCGAATTTGGGGGTATCAAACCCAAAGCAAAATATGATGAAAGTAAAAATAAAATAGATAAACCCCATAATTTATTATACCATACCTGGTAACACTGAAACACTTATCACAATATTCTGTGGATTTATATTAAAAAATCTTGTTAAACTTTGTGACATATATCCATTCTATGGCGGTCAGGCGCGAACGAACACCCCATAATTTTATCATACCATATTTCTTCAAACTAAAACATAATTATCAGAGTATACCTACGCAGATAGATATGAAAAGTCTTTATAAAATTTGTGCCTATTTCCATTCTATGGAGGCCAGGCACGTACGCAGACCCAATAATTTTATTATATCATCCCTATGTAAGTTAAAACATACTTATCAAAGTATTATTATGTACATCTATATAAAAAAAAAACTTGTATTTTTTTTTATTTTGAAAATTTTTATTTCCATACATTGTGGACCAGGCGCGAAAGCAGACCACGCAATTTTAATGAACCACTGTTCTGCCAGATCAAACATACCAATTCCTGTGTCTCGATACATCTTCTATCATTATATGTAATCAGTTTTTTAAAATAGTCAACCATATAGGTGCCTATTCGTGACCAGACACACACCCACATACACACAGACATTCAGCTTTATAATTTAGAAGATATATATATATATATAGAGAGAGAGAGAGAGAGAAAATGTATGTATGTATGTATATATGTGTGTGTGTTTTAATTTCTTCCTGTCAGAAATAATGCTGTGTCTTTCTCTGTCAGTGAGATAAAACTATTAATAGTATAAAGGGAGGTCCGAACAAATAATAAGTTATGAATGTCGTATGGAATAGACACGACCAACCTCATTATGCTAAGGACGACATCGGGAAAATAAATCATTTATCTACTTTATGATGGGAGACTCTTCAAATATTTGCCCCAAGTTCAACCACGATATATGTTGTCAGCATACCCACCCTCAAAACACTATAAGCCCACCCAAAAAATGGGGGTAGGTGAGAATGTCGTGTGGAGAGAAGTACCTTTTTATCGCGCGTGTGTAGAACAGTAAATTACAGTGCATAAAGCAGGGCATTATATCTCGAATATTACTTGGCTCAACCTATTTTTCAATAGATTGTCTTACTCGGCATAGTCTGAAACCTATAGAAGTCGTCAGTTTAAAAGAAATAATGCAGTTGCTGGTAAGGTAAAAAAAGTACCTTAAACTAATATTAATATGTTAGTAGTGTGGAAAATGAGTTCTGAAAAGGGAACTAAACAGAAAACAACAATAGTAAAACAAAACAAAAAACAAAGGTATATATAACAAATAAGTATATGCGTAGGCAATGTAATACAGTGAAAAGTTGTACTTTAGCGGTGTAAATTATTTTACAGACAATAGATTTTTTTAAGTAGTAAATGTAGCAAATACAAACTGAATGAAAATTAATAAGAATGATAATTTATCTGGATGTAATTCGGGCCAAGAAAGTGAAAATGTCTTTTATATAAAAAGAAATAGTCTTTATGATTTGGAAAGTGAAAATACTTTTTGACTTTGTTTTGTGCCTTATCACCTCAATCTACACTTGGTGGCACGTTGATGCACAACTCTTCTTTTATTAAGAGATTCGACGGACGTTTATGTAAATGCCCCCTGTATATCCCACGATATATTTTTTTCGTTTTCACGTTAATCTCATTGAAAATAAACTTAACTTTCAGATGAGAAAATTTTTTTAAATCTATGATTATATCGTCAGGGATCAGTCTATAATTATAACGTTCAAATGAATTGAACACCTACTTTGTGACCATTATAGAGAAAAATAGTGTCGCAATATTTTTCTCGGTGATAATTACAAAGTATATGTTAAATTTCGTAGAACGTTAATGTGTAAATATTGTTAATCAGAGTAATGCGTAATGGCATAGGTAACTTTTAAATACTATGAAAACCGGATATAAAGAATTCTGCTAAGTTGTTTTTTATGTAACAATGTGTAATAATATTGATCGAAATAATGCGAAATGACATTTGTAACTTTTAAATAGATGTTATGGTTAACTTTTGTAAAAATCTATCGGTAAAATGCAGGAAAAGCGACGATAGTAATGTATAAATTATTTAAAAAGAGATAAATTCACTTTAGAATCGGTCAATTTAGGACGCGGAAACTGGATATAACATAAAGCTGCTACGTTTTCGTATTTTAATGTAACAATGTGTAAATTATGTTAATCCTAATAATGCGTAGAATATGTGTAAATTGTAAGTAAATGTAAAAATCAGTCAGTGTAATAAGGGAAATGCGACGATAATAAAATATAAATGATTTAAAACCATGCGTGGCGACTGATCGGCCATATAGATTAAGGGGCGTGGTGTTCGTTTTTTAGTATATCTGTGTATAATCAGGAATAATATAATTTCATGGTCGCAGCCAATGAGAATAGGCTGAATGTTCTTAGGGAGAAATTAATTTCGTATAGTGAAATGAAATGGTAGTTGTGGGTGTCTGAGTGTTTAATTCAGTTTCTAAGGGTGTCAGGTCAATGTAGTTATAATGATTATATATTTACCTCATCCTTACTGGGAGAATTAGGAATATACGAACTACTTCGTCTACAGACCTTGGCAATCATGATGATGTCTCTTGTAGGAAGTAAGATGGGATTTTTATATAACAAATAAATGTGTATGCAACGGCATTCAAAAGTTACATAAGGTGGTCGGTAAAAATGTAGACAAAATAACTTTATGTGGTATCTGTTATATATAGAGGATTAACTATCACCTTATTTGACTTCTGATGAGAAGCATTAGGCTTAAAAATTCCTAGGTATAAAGAGCGCATATATCGCTTATTACTCAGGATGTCATTTCCTTATTAAATTGATGAACAAATTTATATTTATTAGTATACGGTTTTTTATTGTTGATATCTTGCTCCACCTTATATTTTGGGGGCTTTATTAACCGGTTAAATCTCTATTTGGAGAATCTTCTTAGGAGTCAAAACAAATGTTATATTTGTTATAATTTTTATATAAAACTTAATTTCGGCTTAGTATTTTGACACCTCTTGAAGATTAAAGTCATTTATTTATTTTTTCTCTTTTTGTACTTTATTAAATTATAAAAAATCAGTTACTCTTACTGAGAGTTAACAGTAACTACTGTATTATTTATAACACGTCTATTTTCTTTTGTTATACACCATAATCACGTTGACTTACCGGTTCCCGTTCGATCAACGAAGTTAAGCAACGTTGATCCTGGTCAGTACTAAAATGTATAACGATTTGGAAATTCTAGTTGCTGTATGCGCTCTTTGTTAATCTCGACACTGTTTCCAGTCATCTTGGACTTTTTGCCACTGGACTCTAGCAGTGACGACTCATGATGTTATGGGTGTAATTGCGCAACCCTAGCCTTACAATTCCACGCGCAGCATCCATTAAACGGGGTAAACATTGTCTTTTAAAACTGAACGGAGACATTGCAATCGTATCGTTTTTTCTTACAGGAGAAAAAAGAAAATCAGTAAATGTATTTAATATTCTGTAGATGCGTATTTTATTAGCTGAAAATAAAAGTTTCAATGATTAAAGAAATAATAATAATAATAATAATAATAATAATAATAATAATAATAATAATAATGTATCTTTCTTGATTTTGATCTTAGATAACTGGACTTATAAAGATTCCGTAATGCTTATCATTACATAATTATATATATATATATATATATATATATATATATATATATATATATATATATATATATATATATAACTGAGAGCTAGTCCACTTTTCTCCTTTATTGCAAGAAATACCTGTATTGATCCAAACGCCACCATGTTTGTGTTCTGTCTTCATTTTTTGTCTGCCTCTGCCAACTAACAACTTCTATGTAGGAAAGCACACAACTGCTTCTTAAAGTTTGAAATCTCGTTCTCATATATTTCACATATCTGATTGTTTGTACTTCTATCCTACGGTTATCATTATATCAGACATTTCTCGTCTCCTGTCTAATTTACTAGCATAAGGTCAGGCTAAAATTTAACATTAGAATTGTCCATCTCTTATTGCTTTTTCTTCTGGTGTTTTTTATCCTTTACTTTATATGGACGAGATCAACATTTTGATCTTTTGTATATCACTCTGGATAGATCTTATATTCGTTATCTTGATCTGATGAAAACATACGGTTTTGCTGTCAATCTTTTTCTAACAATACAAAAAGACTTCCTCATCGCACATAGTATAACGTTGTTTACTGTTTTGAGGTCGCTTTCTGTCAATTTTCTTAGCTTTCCTCTTTCCACGCAAACTAATCATAAAATTAAGAATGTCAACAATGCATTTTTTTTTAAATTTGACATCTTTTCCAGGAAGATTTGCTTTGCTAGAAGTGTATACTAATAGATGCGTCTTACATTATTCCAGCAGGTTCTCGATGTGGAATGGTAACTCTTGTATTTTTACAAGGTATCATCACTTATAATCTAATAGAGGCCACTAAAGAATAAGAAGTGTCAGTTATACGGCGTGGCAACATTTTAATGACTATTAATGATAAGGATGTTTTTAAAGTAGACAACTCAACAAGAATATGTTTACATTGGACTTCAAAACAACGATACTGTAATCAGGTCGGAAACAGCCTAGCCGTATTATGTTCCCACGGATGGACAGTTTTTAGAAATGAAGTTATAGAACTTTTGTTTATTTTACAATAGATGAACTGATTTCGTTTTATATTAATCTGGTCATTCCTATGAGAGTTTATGCCGTTCGTGTATTTCGTCACGCTAAATTTTAAAATAGCCTTTTCAGCGAAAACGTACTCATCTTATTAAATCTTCAGTAAATACACTTGTGTAATCAGGAATATCTGTTCTTCCATTCCTTAACTTAAAATATTTGGAGTCCGTCACGCTTTGATCTAAGGTAGATGGAATATAGCAGAAACTTGTATAAACAAAGAGGAATAACCTTAAAATATGTCCATAGTAGTGATTACTCGCATATGCTTCATTCTTTATGGGGATCTACTTATTTGCAACTTGTCGTATTGCTACTCTTTCTTGAAAAACTCGAAGGCGCTATTATTCTCCCTTAATGCTTAGCGTTTCTGTTCACAGCAGACGCAGATTGCGTGTTTACCATGGTTACATGAATTGATTTTCTCTATTGAACTATCATATATTATTAACTTTATATTTTATATTTTTATTGTAATATGAAAAATGCAACCTGAAAATATTGTATTCCAACGCATAGTATATTTTCATAAAAAACTTGATTGGTCCAAATGGGACATTTATATCTAAATTATATATAAAAAATACACCATATTCACTGTGAAAAACATGTACTTATCGTTTTTTTTGTTGTTGTTAACATCCATTGTTTTGAGTATAATTACTATGACCGTCTGACATTATTATAAAAACATTATTCGTTGGCAAGTAATAACATATAGAGGCTGATTAATCTATGTAGTAATTAACCAACTCTAAGACTCTTCCTGACTATGCTTCAGCATGAGTACAGTGCTTATAGTAGTAGTAAATCGCAGCACAATATTTAATAAATTCAATCTAAAAAAATCAGGAGACAAATGATTATTACATATGTCTTATGAACAGTCTCTATTACTCTCTGAGGAGATATGCATTATTGTAAATTGCAATTCACGATTGTGTTTCCGAGAATGTTATATATATATATATATATATATATATATATATATATATATATATATATATATATATAGAGAGAGAGAGAGAGAGAGAGAGAGAGAGAGAGAGATGTATATGCATATGTATATATATATGTATATGTATAAATATCCATATGTATATATATACATGTGTATGTATATATATATATATGTATATATGTATATATTTTTTGAATTTTACTTCAGTCGAAGTTCTCAGAATCAATGGGCCCACAACCTGGAGCTAACACTTACAGTCTATATAAGATATATAGATATTCGAACGTTACATTAAAGTTCTTTATCTCTCAAACACTGCGTTAGTAAAGAAGTTGAGAACATATTTTTCCTCTCCCCAATAAACCATTTTCATACGTTATATTATATCTTTCATTTTAATCACTTAGTCTTACTGGATTCTAAGATAGGAATTTATCTAGTCTGGTGGAGTATACAGCTTAATGATGTTACTTGAGATAACATCACTTAGAGAAGGTGCACCATTCTTCATAAAAGCTAATATCTGTTAGCTATAGTGAGGAGATCTTATTTGGGCAGCGAATACTATGTGTTTTTCAAAAATTGGCAGGGTTTACTTCTATGGAAAAAAAGTATCCGCATGCAAGGTTGTTCTGAAAACCCTCTGTACAGAGACACTTTAGACACTCGAGGGCACTGTCTAGTTGGCATTCAAGTTCTCTCCCAAATATATATATATATATATATATATATATGTGTGTGTGTGTGTGTGTATATGTATGGATATATGTATATATATGTGTGTGTGTGTGTATATGTATGGATATATGTATATATATGTGTATATATGTATGTATATATGTGCATATATATGTATGCATATATGTATATATATGTGTGTGTGTATACATGTATGCGTATATATATGCATGTACATATATGCATATGTATATTTATGTATATATATATATGTATATGTATGCATAATAATGTATGTATATATATATGTATTATAATAATGTATGTATATATATGTATGTATTATAATAATGTATATATATGTATATATATGTATCTATATATATGTATATATGTATGTATATATTTATGTATATATGTATATGTATGTATATATGTACATATATATGTATGTATATATGTATATATGTGTATGTAGGGCGGCTAGTCTCCCGGAGGATAAAAAACAAGACCTTCCAAAGGGCGAATAAACTCTTTTTCTGGGTCAACGGCCAACTAGCACCGTGCATATTTGTGTGTGTGTGTGTATGTGTATTGGGGTGGAGAGGGCCCCCGTAAGCCGTGGTGAAGGCAATCTTTCTAGGAGAAGCAAATCTCTGATATAAAAAAAACATAAAGCGGGAGACCAGTACCCGCATTAAGCTGGTATGCAGTTTAATTTGTTGCTGGCTATCTTGCTCTTGCTTGTAACTCGATCTCAACATTTTGAACCGAGAGAGAGACTTAGCTGTCGTACAAAGCTAAGACTCTGTAACATCATCTTTGTATAGATACTGCCTCAGGCATTTGGGCTCATGGATTTTAAATGTCTGAGGGAGTGGCACTCGTCTGACAAGACGTTGCAATCATCATATGTATGTATATATGAATATATGTATATGTATCTATATGTGTATATATGTATATGTATGCATATATATAAATATGTTATATATATATGGGTATATATATATGTATATGTATGCAGATATGTTATAGATATGTATATATATATATATATATATATATATATATATATATTATGCATTACAATATGTATGTGTGTATATATATATAGAAAGAGAGAGAGAAAGAGAGAGATATGGATAACAGTAATTTTTTTTAAAATTAGTAAAACATTTGTTCGATATCCCCATGCTTTTAAATCATATAAAACTATCCAAAGTAGATTTATAGATGAAATAAATAGCTATATTAGTGAGGTATAATCATTTTCTCATGTATCCACGCAATAAACCTTTATAAAATACAGGGACAGGCCGCGAAAATAAGTCAGAACGCGAAAGTCTGCATATATGCAGGAAAGAAAAAGAACGCAAATAAAAGATAACGCATGTCAAATTGAAATTCTAGCTTAAATTAATTTAAATTAAGTCAACTCAAAATAATATAATCGAATATATACAGTCTTATTCTTTTTAATTTCATATGTATTGATAAGATCCTTTAAATGACAATATTAAACTGAAAATTTAGAACTATATTAATCTGTGGAAGTAATTTGCAAAAGGAAATCTAGGCTTATTAATAAAACGTCTTATAAATATTATAATACTAATGATAATACTTAACTGAAAAATATCATTATAATATCATCATAATAATGATACTTAACTGATACTTATACTTTATTTCATAAAGTTTTATTGACGTCGTCTTCTTAGTTCATCTTCCTATTCTCTTTTTCTCCCTCCTCTATTTCTTCATTACTATTTTCTTTTTTCTATCTCTCCCTATTCATTAATCTATTTTCTTTCCTTCACTTTTATTTTATTTTATTTTATCTTATCTTATCATATCTCATATTCGCAGTTTTATTACACGTAAGCATTTTCTTTTCATCTTTTTCTTTTACTTCATTTTGATTTTTTATTAATTTTATTTATTTATTTTATTTATTAATTTCATCTTTCATTTTATTTTTATTCTTATGTTATTTTAATTTAAATTTTTAAAATGTTTCTTTTTGTTGTTTTCGTTTTTCTTTTTTTATTTGTTTATTTTTTATTTTTCTTATCAGTTCAGTTTCTCTTATTTTGCGTTACCTGTCTACTGAAAGCGGTTTTATTTTTATTTCATTAACAATTTGAAGTTATTTTGAGTGGAATCTGAAGATTATGGCCTATAATTATAAAAAATATTAAATATATCAAGTTATATGTTTATTAATAAACAGATCCACCGGACATATAAAATATTACCGGACCCATTATATAAATATATTGCTCCAGGAAAATGCCTACGTAAGACCATTACCTTGTGATGTGGATTACTCAAAATACAGTTTGGGTCCTTTTATCACACTGCTATAACAGGCATTCACTTCGGATTTTGCCATGCAATATGGATGTGAATTTTTATATCCTTTTCATAAACTTCGCTTAGTCTATGACATTTAAATACTTACACAACGTTTAATTGTGATGTTCCATGTCTTACTGACTTAAGTAAATAAAGTGTAAACCATTATAACTATTTGATAATATTTTCTCCTCTGAAGAGATGGTAGACCATGAAATAATTTGGGATAAGGAGTTATAATATTTCAAATGTATTCTTTATTTTAAATAGAATAAAAATATTTTGATTTGAAATTTATAAATTTCACGTCATAATTTTTTAAATTCATTGAATGACTAAAATTTGATATATATATGTATATCTATCTATTTTTCTATCTATCAATCTATCTATATATCTGCCTATTTTTCTATCTATCAATCTATCTATATATCTATATATATATATATATATATATATATATATATATGCCATGATTATATTTCATGAAATAAATATCTAGATATTAAATGCATAAGATACAGAATGGAAAAAAAACAATTGAATATAGTTTTATATGTTAAAATTATGATTTATGAATAACACATGAGTGACAAGAACACTCATGCAGATATATGCCATTCGCTAGAATACTTAAACACCTCATCAATTTAAATTCCATATTTAATATTCGACGAGTAAAAACATTGGATTTATTCAAATATCTGCAGTCATTGATAAATTTTGGAAGTGAAAAAACTTACCACCATTGAAACAAAATTACTCTATACCACTTCGCTGCTTTTGCTATCCATTCTATTTTTCTGTTTTTTTTAATGCCTTCCTTTTCATACTTTATCTCGTTTCATTTCATAACTCGCCTACTTATAAGTCCCCACTCAATTAAAACATTTAACACCGTTTCCACACACACTATCTAGTTTTACTCATCTTACACTCGTATTCTTTAACCGCCATGCATATTCCACGTATATAGCCACTTTAACGTTTTGAAATCATTTGTACTTATTTGATTATAAGGTTTAACTCGGTTTTCTACGAATATTTCCTGTCCAAATAAAAGTTGATGATTGAAGAATGTGATGAGAAATTAAAATTAGTGATGTAAGACTCATTCACTATATTAAATTTCGCTATCTTAATCTCTAGCACTATTTATTATTATGTAAAAAAAACGTTGTCTGTGTGTCCCTGTGTGTATATTCGTTCCCTATGAACTCGAAAAGAGCTAGGTTGATTTTTATGAAATTTTACACGGATGTGCTTTACGTGCTTGGAAGTGTTCTTACATAGATTGTGTATCGGGAAAGTTTCGATAGATATCGATAATAGATAATCGAAATAATCTGACGAAAGAAACACTAACCTATTTTGCCCAAAGTTACACCTTACACAGCCGAACATCACAAGTAAATTTGAGAAGTTTAATTACCACAAAAGCCTAAAGGCTTAACATATACAATAAACGATATGTGCTTTTATATATCAGGGGTGCGTTTAAATTAATTGTTTCTGGTAAAAGCACAATTTCACAATGATACATGGCTTTTCTTTTCATTTTTAACTTAATTTCAAACCATTATCACCGAAAAACTATTAATACTAGGCAGATAAACTCCACTGTAGGTTCTTTGATATGACAAGCGCAGTTACAAAAGAAATATTTCTGTTTAGAGCAAAAATGAATGTAGCTACATATTTTTTTTAATTTTAAGCTTTACTGCATGCCATTATCTCTAAAAACATTTTTTATAAAATCAACAATATTGTCTCTACAATGCAGACTACAATATATTGTGAAGTCTCTGCGGGAGTCGAGTGCAGCTTCCTCCCGGTGCATTCCGATGGGTTTCCAATTAGACCAGACAATGAATTTATTTGGTTTAAAAAAAAATGGACTATTTCATAGATTTCGATGACACAAAAATATGGGAATGTGGAATATTTGTTGATCATCATTCAATCCCACTGAGCGTCGGGTCATCTGCTAGTTTTTAATAAAATTCGAAACGTTTAATACACTGATTAAGTATGTTTTGTGCTAATATTTTTACATAAACCCTTTCGCTACTTCTCATTTTATTTCATACATACATCAATCTATTCCTCGCTTGGATATTTTTTCTTTTAATCAAACACTCTCGTTTACATATTGCGAGCAACGAGTATTTTGTAAAGTGGTGCGAATCATATGTTTTCTACTGATAGACTTTTCGAAAGAGAAAAGAAGGTATTTCATCCTGTTTGTCAACAACGCTCAGAAATAGAGATTTCACTCTAAGTAAACAAGTTTACAATGGCTTGTTTGGGCTTCGGGAGTCTATTTTTGGCTGAGATAGCAAAAACATAAGACGCTTATCTATTGCCTAATGGTAATTGTAAGATTACTGATATTCTAGAAGCTCAGACGATGTAAAGCTGGGTACGATAATATCCCATGCTGGTTTATGGACATTAGTAAATTATTATTGCTACGTAATGATTGTATGAGGAGATATTTCTTAAGTTGGTATAAATAGAAATTTATTTCAATAAATTTCTGTGTTCCATAGTTCATATTCATATTATCCTCGGATATGATACAATTATTTTTTAATATCGCATAAATTGACTTTCTCGCTATCCTAGTAAGTATTCAAAAGTTCATCAATTGTTATTGTTTAGAGGCATTATATTCTTTTGAGCTGACATTTTAATTAAAAGAGTCACAAAACAACATGGCTTTTCAACCTAAAATTGGCATGAACATCTACTATAATAAATTATTTGCAAGACAATGTGTTTCTTGATGATGGCTGTTAATCCTTGTAATTGATACAGCTCAGTTTAGATACACACACAACCGCGCGCGCAAACGCGCACACACACCCACATATATATATATACTAATATATATATATATATATATATATACTTTGGATAATTATATTACATTTTAAGCTGCTTTTTTATTTAATATTTTGAAGAAATAGTTATTTTTACTTCTTAGTTTTAATTAGAACCTAAATTCAAACTTTTAAAAACATGGCAATAAGAGTCCATAAAATAATAATAATAATAATAATAATAATAATAATAATAATAATAATAATAATAATAATAATAATAATAATAATAACGACTTAACCAGTGTGTTTGGAATTTCATTATTTTCTTGGGCACACGTGTGTATAAACACTACAATAACTAAGAGTTATTTTCATATTTACATAGTCAAAAAATAAAAATATTTCCATTTCCTTTTATTACTTTTTCCCCCAAATTCTTTTTCATTGAATATAAAAAAAACTATCTAACTATTTTTAAGGAAGATACATTGGCATCCGTTGTTTAGTGGACTCTAGATGTTCAACGGAACAGATATAAGAAACTACTTCATAATAATATATAGTTATTAAATTTGTAGATTTAGAATGATAATTATATATATATACATATATGAATATATATATATACATATATGAATGTATATATATATATATAGAGAGAGAGAGAGAGAGAGGGAGAGGGAGAAAGAAAGAGAAAGAGAGAGAGTAATTTATAAAAAATCTATGGCGATTAAACGATACACATAATCATCAGGCCAACATTGTGTTCTAAAAGAGGGACCTTGAAGAGTCGGATGAACATCAGCGTGTAATGTATTTTCTGTGGGAACTCTCCCATGTATACATAGACAAAGAAGTTTACTTCAACTGGCTCAACAAGGGAGCTCTCCACCACGATCAGGAAAGGGTTATAATGGCTACTCAAGATCGGGGATTCATTGTCAACAAATGCAGAGTCTGCTACACGGAATTGGAAAGTGTGAGTTATCTGCTATCAAGTTAAATGTTCTTTTCGGGGAGTGCTACCACATAGCGAGACATGATGACGTATGCAACTACCTCCACTGAATTATTTATAAAGTATTAAACAACCACTGTAGCAGCAAGACCTTGGAACATCAACCTCAAAGAGTAGTTGGAAAATAATTATATGTCATACATTACGACCAAGTAATCCCTACAGCCACCTGCTTAGAAAATGATGCGGTTAAACCCGAAATATGTATATGGAATAAGTCAGAGAGAGTAAAAACCTTGGTTGAAGCGTTTGTTCCTAATGATGGAGGTTTGAACAGAGCTGAAAGAGAGAAACAGACTAAATATCAAGTTCTCATGAATGATATGAAAGAAACCAGAATCTTAGAAATATATATAATATCAGCTATAAAAGGTGACATGTGGCTTAGGAAGACGATGGGATCCTATCTAACTAATATTCCTGTTAGACTAAGTGCAAAAAAGGTAAAGAGAATTACACTTAATGGAACAACGAGGATACTGAAAAGAGCTCTCGGCTGGTTTCAATAAAAAGCAGGGAAATGTCGGAAGCTTGTTTGGCAGCTAGTGTGGCATTACAATCTTCTGAGAAAGAAAATCTCATATATATATATATATATATATATATATATATATATATATATACTAGCAGAAGTACCCGTCGTTGACTAGGTTCAAAAACAGACGAAAGAAAATGGGCTGTAATTGATGAAAGTATAATAGGTTTTGAAAAGGAGGGGTTGTAAAGCGCTAGAATTTGATACTCAAAAATGTTACCCTAAGACAAATATGATGAAAGTAAAGATGATTTTCGCAAAAACATATTTTTATATCATTTTTGTTTCCATTCGTAGCCAAGAGTGACCAACAAAATGATGTTTCCTTACAAAGAGAAAATGTTATATATATAATAATATAAATATATAAGGAATAAATGTTACCATAGTCAAGAAAAGTTACTTTTATGGTAGAAAAGTTCATTGGTTTGTATTTTCAAATAGTTTGTAATTTTTTTATTCACGAAACGGTTAAAAATTCAAAATGGCAGCGACTTTGAAATGGAGAGCCCCTGTTTTCAATTTGAAGGAGGGGCACCTGAGCATTCTGTGTTAACAATTTAAAAGAGTTCCGTCAACGTAAGGAATATTTATAAACATGCTTAAATGTTTTCCGTTATTTTATGCTTGAGAAATATTCGATTATGGCAGTGTATTTTATATAGAAATTCATTTAAGTAGTTATCGCCTGAAATTTCATTTAAATTTCGGATCGCTGAAATTATTTAAAGTAAAGACCATTAAAAACTATTTCAAAACAAAAAAAAAACATAAAATTAACCTTTATTGACCATGGTAACATTTATGTCTTGTATATTTATTTTTCTGGTAGTTGTTTGTTGGCTTTTCTGCTAAACACTCTTACTAAATAATATCGACAAAATATAGAAAAAACAAAGGAACAAAAATGTTTGAAAAATAATAAAGCTTTACTAACTTTAGTAAAATAATCCGAAACAGTAATTTGGGATATTAAGGAAGTAAACACGTAATTACATTATTTAATAAGCAAAGAATCGATATAAATATGAATAAGAAGAAAAGGCACCCTTTTCATGCAGAACAGCTTCGTTTCAGTTTTACAGTATTGAACGGTTAGTATTGCGCCGCCGGATTTTTTTTTAATTCCCGAACCTGTTTAAAAAAATCAAAATGGCAGCGACTTTGATATGGAGAGCCCCGTTTTCAATTTGAAGGAGGGGCACCTGAGCATTCTGTGTTAACAATTTAAAAGTGTTCCGCCAACGTAAGGAATATTTATAAACATATTTTAATGTGTTCCGTTATTTTGTGCTTGAAGAATATTCTATTATGACATGTGTAGTTTATATAAAAATTAATTTAAGTAGTTATCGCCTCAAATTTCGTTTTACTTTCGGTTCTGCTGAAATTATTTAAAGTAAAGAGCATTAAAAACTATTTCTAAAAAAAAACCTGAACTGAACTTTTATTGAGCATGGTATAATTTATTTCTTGTATATTTATTTATTTTTTCGGGTAGTCGTTTGTTGGATTTTCTGCTAAGCACTCTTACTAAATAATATCTACGAAATATCGAAAAACAAAGAAACAAAACCAGTTTTGGAAAATAATGAAGTTTTACTTACTTTAGTACAATAATCCGCAACAGCAAAATGGGATATTAAAAAAGTAAACACGTAATTACTTAAGTTTTTTAAAGCAAAGCATCAATATAAGTATGAATAAGAAGAAAATGGTGCCCTTTTTAAGCAGAACAGTTTCGTTTCTGTTTTACAGTATTGAACAGTGTAGTTTAGCGCCGTCGGATTCAGGGTTGTACTATCTTAATGTAAAGAAGACGCAGAAAGGGTTGTAATTAACCGAATTTCTTTCTAGTACACTGACAACAAAGCTTAAACAGATATATAAATAAAAATAAAAAGTTTATGTACATGTTTTTAAAATAAAAGCACGTAATCATGTGAGACGGATTTTTCCTTCTTTTAACACGATAACAATAACATTCTTTTTTATTATTTATCTATTTAACTATTTGTGAAAGAGTGCAACGTGCAATTGGAGAGGGAAAAAACAGAGTGATGCAAAATTTGTGTCGAGAATTGTCTGAAGTTCCGACTTATTTGTTTTTTGGCTTTTACTCTAACAAGAAAGTGAATTTATGAGGCGAATTTTTTCGACGCAATATGATTCAACTCAAAAAAGATAATTAAAAGCTAACGTGAATTAAGATTAAAGTGAAGGTGTTATTGAGGACCCTCAACCCTTTTACAAATCTTTGTTAAACTTTGTGACATATTTACATTCTATGCAGGTAAGGCACCAACGAACACCCAATAATTTTATACTATATTTCTTCAAACTGAAACATAATTATCAAAGTATACGTACGCAAATTGATATGAAAAGTATTTGTTAAAGTTTGTGCCATATTTCCATGGAGTACAGGCGCGAATGCAGACCCCACAATTTTATCATACCATCCCTATTTAATTTGAAACATACTTATCAAAGTATTCTTTTGTACATCTCTATCAAAAACTCTTATAATCGTTTTTTTAATATATTTTATTTCCATACTTTGTGGGGCAGGCGCGAACGCAGACTCCACAATTTTTATGAACCACTGTTTTGCCAGATAAAACACACCTATTCCTGATCCTCGATAGATCTATCATTATATGTAATCAGTTTTTTTAAAATAGTAAACCATATAGGAGCCTATTCGTGACCAGACACACACACACACACACACAGACGTTCAGCTTTATATTATAGATATATGTATATATTAGTTAGTCATTTATGTATATATATATATATATGCATACATAAATATACATATATATGTGGTTAGTTTAAATTTATATCACATTGTTTCGCCTGTTGATAAACATGATATATTGAATTCATGAAAATATGTTCTTTTATTATTTTCACGGCTTTAAGATAATGTCCGATCATTTTATAACAAATACATGTTTTTATTTCAAATATTTCAAGTTCAACATATATTCAGATATCTATTAAATACATTTTTATATAAACAGTTATACATTATGTTAAACTCCGTGTATCTCCTCGAATAGACTCACATCGCATATCAGATATATCCCATTGAATTAATGGATTACACTTTGAGATATATTTCCGCTCACACTAATAGTTGACTTTCGATTACCGACAAGATTTAAGTTATCCATAAAATGTAAACTCATGTAAAATTGGAACTGCATTACTGGAGTACCTTGCTTTTAAAACAAGGCCGTAATTCAGTTAACATACAAATAAAACCTGTAAGATACTAGAATGTTTTTTTTCTTTATTTGAAGATTGTAACGTTAGGTATGAGGCAGCACAACCAGCTACCAACATTGCCCTTTTCATTGAAACCAACCAACAGCTCTTTTTAGTATCTCGGCTGTTCCCTTAAGTGCAATTGTCTGGATCTCTTTTGCACTTGGTTCAACAGGAATATTAGTTAGGTAGGACTTCAGGTTCTTAACTAGAATGTCATAATGGACAGGAATGTGAGAAATGAAATTTATTGGATGCTATTATAATCTTAAATTTTACCAGTTCTTATGCAAATTAAATAAAATAAGTAACACATCACTCCAAACGTCTCTTCCTGAAAAAAATGACGAAGATTTGAAAACAAATGTAGTTCTTTAATTTTCTGTAAAAAAAATAACATTTCAGCCGAGGCAATGAATTGACAAGTTTTACGGGATTTTGAAACAAGTTTTAGTACTGAATTGCTTTAAAATAAACCCTAATTAAATGAAGGAAAATCATCTGTTACACGCTAATTTATTTAATTTGTACGCCCACAGAATTGATATTACACTATGCTTTTTGATATAAACCCATTGGGTTAATATTAATAAGAGTTTTTCTTTTACGTAATTATCAGTATATTGTGAAGTGCTGGATTTCTACCAGAACACATTGCAGTGGATATTATGAGGCAAATCACGAATTAAGTCGTGGAAAGAGTCTTCGGATCATTGATCGTTGCCATAACTCAGTGTGTCTCTGCCTAGTGTGCGGAACCCGAAAGAGAAATAAAAATGCACGTTGGAATAAGTATAATAACGCGTATAGCCTACGTGTGACATACATACATTACATTAGATAAAAATATGTGCCCGATAAACGTTATCAATTTCATTCCTGTTTCTAACCCTCGAAGAGCTGACTTCGTGATATAAATCGATATTAAAAGATGTTGATATAATTTTACTACATAACATGGTGTTACGGGCACATAGTATAGAAAACACTGTTGTTAGTAAAGGTATGGTCGCATATTTTACCTGATACATCACTTGTCCTCACTATTCAAGAAGGGAGAAAGTAGTTTTTGGTATATGGTATCGTCATGTCAGAACATATACTACTCTGTAAAAAAATAAGGAAGTGTTTCCTTAGGTGATATTATCAGAATAGACTAAAATATATTACATCTCATCCACAAAGGGAGGGGGTGCTTGGGGTATTGTTTCATGACAAAAAAAGATGCACTGCACTATCACTTATAATAACAAAGCAAACAATACACTACCTCACTGAATTGAGCATTGTTGGTACATTATTCTGCAAGAATATTGTAAACTGAGTTGAGCAGTAAGATCTTACACAGTAACACCGTTATTATAAGTAATAGTACGTTTTCGGCTTCAGACAGATATCAAATGTATGTCAGTAAAACATCAATGTTTGCGAATAAAAACATTTAATGAGATGTTTGCAATCAAATAGTTATGGTATAAGAAATGTCTGACGCTTTTATTTCGTTGATAAGGATATTTTTCATCAGAATGTTGCCACAATGTTACGTATATGAAGTAGAATAAGCTAGTAAATTGTTGTTATATATGTTTACAAAAATGTGGATAATACTATAAAAAATAAGTATAAGTGCCCTGAATTATTGGGACAACAGTAAAGTAATCGTTAGTTGTGGAAATGTTAGAAATTGGATTACATAAAAAGAGTCGTATAAAGAACTTGCTTACGTTGAACTTAGAAGACGACCATGACCGAACAGAGTTACAGAGGCGGGCAGTTATAAGAAAACAAAATGTATTCATGCAATCCAGGTTTAAGTTTAGGCAAGGAAAAGAGTGGCGGAAATGATTCATGTTGGTGTCAGTTGGACGAGTGTGTTTTGTGAGAATTTGGCGAGCACTTGCCCTGAAAATAATGATAGAACATAGATAGGTAAGCAGTGTGTCTCTATGTGAAATTAGTTGCAGAGAAAAGAACGTGTAAATAGCTTAGTAAGTATGGGAGGTTTTGAGAATTATAATTGAAATACCATTAGGGCTAATTGTTTTACTGGAATAAAGGTATTTGATTAGCTTGGCAACATCATGCACAGGGGCCCGAACTTTTCATTAAACACAGAGAAGGCCGTCCTTTCGGCAGGTGCAAAGTAAAATACTGTTGTATTGCCATTTATTCTGAATCTGTATAGATCTTGGTAGGGTATCTCGATTTCATAATTATGAGTAGTGTTACGACCTCATCATAGTCTACAAAAATATTTCTTCGTTTTTTTCCTCCTTACTTTCCCTCTCTGCCCTGCTCTAACCAACTTTGTCAGCCTGTTCCCCTAATCCCAATATTCCATCATAAAAGGTCTTAATAAATATACAAGATGAAACACTGAACTCAAATTACGAAGGTATGCCCCTCACAGATTTCCTTCTTCAACGTCATGGATTTACGTTCAACTATTCCAGAGATTAGAACCGCATTACAAGAGACCAAACTAAAGCTATTGTCTCTGTGCGAGATTGCATTGGAACGACTGTTATTCTTGATTAGTTATTCTTGATTAAAGGATACTCTAAATTCACATCAGAGTCTGACACCCAACATTTCCATGTACAAAAATATGTGCCGACATTTGACATGACTTTCGATGTGGTAGGGACACCTCCAGAAATAACATATAACTATCCTATATGTTTTGCCAGGTTGCACTTGCTCACACCACTGCCTTGATTTCTCCTCACAACAACGAACTTACTATCTTTAGAAGCATATCTTAGAAAATAGGCCAAATTCTGTCTGTTCACCCCTCGGCAAACAATCCCATTTGCGGACACTTCAATGTTTACAGTGTGGAATAGTTGGGCTACTCAAACAAGAGAGATGATGATAGAAGGTTCTGTTATGATTTCTCCATTGTGCATAACCAAACCTACACCGTTCCTGAATTCACCCCTATGCTCGACTTGATGGTCACTATGTACGTCTCCGAGACCTTTTTCTTACAACTTATCCTGTTCTGTATTCATCCTCCGTTCTGCTTCTACTGGGATCTTCCGACCATTCGGTTGTCTCGCTTAAGATAGAACACAAAATGTAATAAGTCCTCAAATGCACCTCTTCATTGAATAATACATCGATACATTATGGAAGATTGAAATAGTTTCCACAAATTTATATCAGATATACATCTGGGTTTTATGCTTAAAAAGAACGTGTTTTCTATAATACCAGACCTTAAAGAATGGTTTATTGTCTATATAGATTGCTTCATACATTCCGAAAATTTCAGAAAAAAAAACTAATAGCAAACCGTGGTTCTCTTCAGAATTCTCCGCTTTCGTTGTGCAGACATCACGTATTTTATTACCTTCAAGGTATTAGACGTACTTAGGGTAATGGCGCCTTTAGATCTGCCAGCAATCACTGGAAAAAATAATAAATAACGCTCAGTATGCTCAGGCCAAAGTAGCTGAGCAGCGTCTTTGTTCCGATGAGATTTGAGGAATCATCAAAAAGCGCCTGAACAGAATGCTGCGCGTTCGACGACATAAAGTAATCAAAATAGATACGGAAATTATTTATGAAAAACCGTCGACTTTTCTAAAAACAAGAACGAATACATAAATATTTCTAGACAATAGCCTTTGTGAAAATGCACAAAATCACGTGTTTACGTGCACGCCGTTGATTTCTGCCGAACACGTGTGTACTAAGATTAAATAGTGTGTTTAATGTTGTAACCGATATAATTCAGGGATTGTCGAGTTTGTTTGTTACTTATTTTGTAATGTGTGTCTCACCTGATAAAGGCCGGATGGTAACCAAAAGTCTTCATTACATAATCGGTTGGCGTACCCAAAACACGTCCTGCTCGCATGCCATTCGGGAAAAAAGACAAAAAGAGAGAAAGTTGATATCGTCACTTATCGATAGAAAGTTGCCATAAGGGCAATACTCGTATGTGTTTGGAAACTACAAGTGATGCGTCCATGTGTTCGCCATGCGTAAAACGCAGAGTAATGTGCCTCTACAAGAAGCATGTGCTCTATCCAAACAATTAGCATGGATTGAGGGAATCTCGTCAGCATGGCAAAAAGCCAAAATCTTTGCTAAGAATTTTGCAGCAAATTCAACTTTTTGTGATCATGACAGCGAAAATCCCTGTGTTTTCTCTCGTGAGACATCTATTATTTATAAGATGAGAACAGTAGTGCGAAGTATCCAAATTAGATGAATAACACATCCTAATATAAAAATTTCCAAAGTGTAATGATCTAAGCATATGAAATGAATCCAACGTCCACAAACGTTGAGCAATCGAAAAAGACAAACGTACATGAATAAATAAGTATGGTGCGTTAGTAGAGATAAGCGCAGTTTCGATTAACTCGATTTTTACTTTTCAATTCCATGGGCGACGCAATTTCTATCGTATTATCATACACAAACACTGAATTGACGCCTGGTTTATCGATTATCACAAAACGATAAAAGCGTATATTTGCCTTTATTTTTGACATATTTACTATTAATCCACTGGACGAATCTGAGTGAAGATGTTCTATTCTTGACTGGAATTAAATTTCCATGAAATGAAAAGCAAACGTAATCGTTAATTTACCGGAAACTAGAAATTCCGATAGACATATTTTCGTACTTCAGGGAATGCATAGATTCGAAGCCAAACATATTTAAAATATAAAATTACGGTTTGTATGTTTTTAAATCGAAAAATCATGTTAAAAATGGCGTCAATTATCTTCTCAGTTTTCGTATGCATTAGAACGTTGGTCACACAAGTATGCACACACGTACATGTACAGACGCCCATATATATATATATATATATATATATATATATATATATATATATATATATATATGGGGTGTGTATATAAATAATGGAATGTGTATATGTATATATATAACATTACGATAATATATATATGTATATATATATATATATACATATATATATAACTTGACGATAAGATTTTTCATAATTTGAAGCAATTAAGCAGCACATTTTTACCATGCGAGATTAATTTTAATCCTACTTCTTTAGCTGAAGTTTCGAAGGGCAAACATTTTAAATTTTAAAACGATAGTAAATAATCGAAATGGTATATTTTAAGTAATATGTACATATAATTATATATATACATATGTACACACATATATATAGGCATACATTATATATATATATATATATATATATATATATATATATATATATATATATATATATATATATATATATACAGGGTGTCCCAGAAGTCGCGCACCATGTAGATTTATATAAAAACAAATATGAATATCAATGAATATCAATTTTATAAATCAAAATCACAATAGATGCTCAAATTGTTCAACTTCAGCCTGAATACATGCATCGATTCTCTTTATAAAACTATCTTTTACTCTAGTGAGGGTTTCAGTAGTAATTTTTTTACATTCAATTATTATCGCATCTTTCAAATCATCAAGAGTGCGTGGACGATTCTGGTAAACTACAGATTTAAGATGTCCCCAAAGGAAATAGTCAAGAGGTGATAGATCTGGTGATCGGGATGGCCACTCCACGGGACCTCTTCGCCCAATCCATCTTTCTGGAAAATTTTGATTCAGGTAGTCACGCACACAAATAGAAAAGTGTGGTGGAGCTCCATCTTGCTGAAATAAGAGGTTTTATCGTCTAATTACAGGAACATTTTCTAGGTATTCAAACAGGAAGGTCTGTAAAAGCTCTAAATAAGTTTCTCCGGTGGCATTGTTAGTATTGAATAAATAAGGACCAACGATTTCCTCCTCCCATATTCCAGCCCAGACCATTATCTTAGGGTAGGTCTGATGATGACCCTCCTCATGCCAGTTAGGATTTACTTCTGACCAATAGCGCATATTGTGACGGTTTACTTGCCCATTTAAATGAAAAATTGTTTCATCACTAAATAATATCGAAGAATCCAGGTGATTACACACCCATTCACAAAACTCTAATCGCCTATCTGTGTCATCGCCATTTAGAGCTTGTACAAGATGCACTTTGTACGGGTGAAATTTCTGTGTTTTAAGAATACGATGTACTGATGATTTGCTAATCGTAAGCTCCTGGCTTATTCTCCTTACTGATTTCACGGGGCTTCTAGCAACATTCGCCAAAACCATAGTTGATGTTTCCTCATCAGTTACATTCTTTCGTCGACCACATCTCTTGCGGTCAGCAACTGGACCTGTTTCTTGGACACGTTTGATCAAACGGCAGACAGTGGTATGGGTCAATGGTTTTTCTCGCTCGGGATGAGTGCGGTTGAATTCTTTAGCTACCGAGAGGTATGTAGCCCCATCTCTTCCAAACATAAAAATCAATTTAACTCTTTCTTGCATTGTTAATTTCTCGCCCATATCGAATAAAATCTGAAACAATAAAAATATATAAATATAAATATATGGTGCGCGACTTCTGGGCCGAATAAAATCTGAAACAAAAAAAATATAAATATAAATATATGGTGCGCGACTTCTGGGACACCCTGTATATATGCCTGTAGTGATATAGCCCTGGGGTAATATAATAATTGTATGTTAATTAGATGTAATAAGACTCAACATATAGAGTAAGTTATAACAAGTATATTGTAGACCGGTACGATGTAAGAATGAGGATATTGCAACTCGAACATATCTTGACTGCCGTAGTATCGGGATAAACTTACTCCTCGCATAGTCCCTGCTTTATGTGCTCATTCATGTTTTATAGTTTTTTTTCAAATGTTCCACTACAAGAAACTATTTATATTTGTGCCGAATCTTTTTACAATAGTAATTCACCTGCCCCCAACTTCACCAGGTACGTATTTGTTGAACTCATGATTATCTGTACTAAAGCTGTAGAAGTTAGCTGCGACAACGTTATGCCCACTTAGATCGACAGGGTTACGATTGGAAGCCGCCTTGACCCTGCACTAGCTGACATTTTTGTTGAATTTCATGAGTCAGTGTTGTTTAATGATGTATTGAAGTCATCAATATATTTCGGATATGTCAACGACACCTTTGCAGCTTTTTCAATAAACTTAATTCTCTCCATACAACGTTATTATTTAATGTGGAGAACGAGAATGACGGGCGCTTGCTATTCCTGAATATTTAACTGAATGCTGTAACAGTTCTTTTCTTACAACCGTCTACCGCTAGCCGACATTTATCGGCCTATATATGAACTTGCATTCATTCGTGCCTACTTTGAGAAAGATGGGGCTTATTCAGACGTTAGTGTATAGAGCCCTCATAATTTGTTTTCTGGTAAACTACAATGCAGATTGAAAACCGTCAAAGGCATTTTTATTCGCAACGGTTAACCGGAGAATTTAATTAATTATATTATTAAAAATAAAGTTAAAAATACAATTATCCTACAGTCCTTGGTCACTCCAAGAGTCATGTTTACTAAAGAATTGGGGAGGCCGGTAAGTGTTTGGGTAGACGAACCATTAATTGCTACCCGTCTGTTGCTCTGCGTTTGTTTTTTTTGTGTGTAAAAAGTAACGTAGTTTACGAATTAAGTTGTCAGTTGACTATGAGGGACGAACCTTCTTAAATTTTCAGACTAAAATTTACCAGCATATTCCAGCAAAATTCAGATTGGACAATCCTTGTCACTCTCACCTCCGACCTTGAAATCAGCCATTGGTCAACGCCTTCATAAACATCCAGCATGTGCCAATGTGTATAAAATCCAGTGTTTTACATTTCTACACTGGGCTTACTCTCGGAATCACTTTCGGATTTGGGAATCGGTCTCCTTTCTCTCACGTAGACCCTCTTGCTGTCAACAAAAAGAATTCGTCAAGCTATTAGACTTATTTGGGGATATATTATAACTCTTCCCTTTATTCCCTCTTATACATATATTTTACATAATTGTAAATATTTATTTTTTTTATATTCCTACTTATTTTTCCTTTTTCCCCCTTGGTAAAATTTATACGCAAGTCTCTACTCTTAGTTTATATTTTTATTTTGCACAGCCAACGATTAACTTCTGATGAGTTTGTTGGCAAAAAAGGCGTCTCGGGTTTTGTACCGTTAAACAGCTATATATATATATATATATATATATATATATATATATATATATATATATATAATTATATATATATACATAAATGTCATTTATTGTTTTATGACATCGTTTTAGCTAGTAGTAAACATTTATCGTAAGACATTATTCTTATATATATATATATATATATATATATATATATATATATATATAAGAATAATGTCTTACGATAAATGTTTACTACTAGCTAAAACGATGTCATAAAACAATAAATGACATTTATGTATATATATATATATATATATATATATATATATATATATATATATATATATATATATATATATATATATATATATATATATATATATATATATATATATATATATATATATATATATATATATATATATATATATATATATATATATACATACGGCATAATCACGTTGACACACCGGTTCTCGTCAGATCACCGAAGTTAAGCAACGTTGAGCCTGGCTAATACCAGATGGGTGACCATTTGGGAATTCTAGGCGCTGTATGTGCTCTCCGCTTATCTCGGCATTGTTTCCAGTCGTCTTGTACCTCAACTTGCCACTGGTATGCAACAATGTTGACCCAGGAGAGGCGTAGTTAGAGGTTGCGCAAGTCTTGCCACACAAATTTCACGCGCAGGCACCCTTACAGTGGGTATCCATAGTCTGTCAAGACTGATGGAAGCCTTCATATATATATGTATATATCAGGTTTAATTTATTCATGAGGGATGACTCATGAATTAAAACGGGGTTATCAACGTGTATACATTAAGAAAGAGCAAAATATAATATTTTTAT
Organism: Euprymna scolopes; assembly: GCF_053919585.1. Taxonomy (NCBI): domain Eukaryota; kingdom Metazoa; phylum Mollusca; class Cephalopoda; order Sepiida; family Sepiolidae; genus Euprymna; species Euprymna scolopes. The sequence goes on along the minus strand of NC_136494.1, from coordinate 85,573,400 downwards.
TTATATAGACAAATATTACATAGTTGCTACATTGAACATGCTAATGTTTCGGACTATTGGTTGGCAACAACCAAAAGTCTCTGTCAGGCGACGTAATAAAGCATGTGCCAATTTAGGCATCTGGTTCTCAAATAGAAGAAATAAGTATATATTTTTTATTCATAAAAGAAAATGTTAAAATGTTTAAATAATATAGCAGGGGTGGTAGGTTAAGTGATATTTTAGACGCAAAACAACAGGATAAAAAGGAGGAATAGAAAAAAAGAAAATGGAAGACGAAACAGAAAAAAGAAAGAGCATAGAGACGAAAGAAAAAAGGGGTCAGCATGATTACACTCCTACAAGAAATGGAAGGGGGTGAAAACATTTGAAATCATCTTTCATTAAGGGTTGGGAGTTAACGTGTCGGAGACAAGTTTTGTCTACAATAGAGGAAACATATAAAAAGAAAAATAGAAAGAAAGAAAGAAAAAGAGAGATCAGTGCACTTAAAGTAACGAAAAACAAATTAACACATAGGGTATCCAATAGGGACTATACACACACACTTTAAGCGTATCAGCACCCAAGTCGAACACACACACACACACACACACATGACGTATTTGCATATACAAACGTATCTAAGTTAGTTAATATATATATATATATATATATATATATATATATATATATATATATATATATATATATAATATAATTGATAAAACCTGAGACGCATATTGCAGGGGTAATTAGTTGCAACAATGAGATTTAAAATTTAAAGGCAAAACTTTCAGTAATGAAACTGAAAGATCCAAAAAATAAATAAAAAATAAAAATAATGAAAATATAAGGAATACAAAATATAAAAAATAACATATTGTTAATAAATAATAAAATATATAAAGTATATAAAAGGATAAGAAAATAATAAAGTTAATAATAATAATTATCATTATTGTTATAATTATAGTAACAGTAATAAAAATAATAATAAAAATAATAATAATTATAATAATAATAATGTAAAAGATCCTGATAAGATGTAGAGAAGTAACTGAAATGGTTCAGAAACTATAATGCAGTATATAAAGCAACGTACATATATAAATAAAGAAATTATGAAATAAGACAATAAAGAAAACAAGGAATGCATAAGTAAAGATAAACTATTTAATATTGATAATATAAAGAAAATATTAAAGTAAGAAATTATCAGCAAATAAATTGTTAAATTTTATCTCAGTCCTTTATTATTTATTTTACATGTATTATTGCATGTGTTTTAACATTTGACATCCAAGAACGTCAATCTTACTTCCACAATTGTTACTGTATTTTAATTTGTATTATCTATTATGCCATTCTAATAATTATTTTATACATATATTCAAGTTTATTTTCAACTTGGTATTTTAAATAATCTGATTATTTCTTAAATATTGTTTATATTTTTATATTAAATATTTATTGTTATTACCTCTCACTAGGGATATGCTATTTATTATTTTAGTTTATTTGATAAACTGTCTATTACACATCCCATCGTGTCTCTCTCAGCCTACTATTACCGGTATGAACTATCCAAGTAATTCTCGTCATCAACGTCGTCACTGTGTACCCCGTTATGTCGCGTATCCGTATATGAATCACCATGCAGCACAACAAGCATCAATTTAGTACCAATAATATTCAACATACATTGATTTGGTGTAGTGACCAAGATTGTTAAAAGATAGGGAAATCATATATCCTTCTTGTAAAAGCTGATAAAAATAGGAATTTCTATAACCTCATTCAACAACAATACAGAGACCTAATGAAAAAAAAACTTAACAAAAATCTGCCAAGCGGCTAACAACACGAAGTCAGTTTAAATTATTAACACCGAGATAAGATACATTATGGAAGATCTGCAAATTAGCAGCAGAGTAAGTAAACTCTAGGAAAGTGTAGCATCTATCTTAGTAAAAGATCAATAACCAAACTTATTGATAAAACCAGCAATCATATTAATAAACTACACTAGACCTGAAATTGAGAATATCAGCCAGAAACCTCTAGAAAAAACAACCTGAACATTAGAACAGAGAACAACTCCAACCAATGGATTAACACCTGGGACTAGAGCAATGTGTTCACTAATATTGTTGTTAAGAAAAATATGTGCCTTGGTACAATTTTACATTATGGAGTATTACCCGTCGATCACTAAAGAGCTCTTCATGAAAACAATTTTACTAAAACTTCCACTAATTTCGCAGAGGATCGTATTGATATAGTAATGAAAAGCCGTACTACGGTACCTATTCATAACGGTGGGCTATGGACAAAAAATTGATGGAATTGCTTCTTTAACCTAGTCATGGGCTCCCTAGACTTAGTCAATGAACTGACTTAGTGGGATTATTCATACTAGATAATACTACCCTAAATAGCGACATAAAATTGAGGAAATAGTTTAATCCTAATTCTTATTCCTAATATCTTAATTAATAAATAAATCAACAGAGGGGGACAGTCGAAAGGATGAAAAGTGATTTTGGTACACAACAAATTAATAACAATATTTACTAAAAAAACCGTCACAATCTCTTGTTAATAATTATACTTCCCCAAAACGTAGAATAGGCTAACATAAATAACTTAGCGAAATGAAGGAAAGGGTCACCCTTTCGAAAGTCTCAACACTGTCTCTATCTCTCCTGTCTGATACTTAACCAATCAAATAAAAACACAATATGCTACAAACTGGATAAAGGCGTATTCACTTTGGTTACTTACTAATCATTTACGCGGAAATAATTAACAAAAATAATCTGCGTGCCTAGCATCTTTATAAATATAGCGTTGATATATACGTACGTTAAGTATTATCGTAAAGTAGTGTTATATGTATATAAAATAAGGAAACCAATCACATAACTGATTTCAAACAATAGCTGACACTCTAACAAGAAGTTTATGTGAACAAGGTTTTCTACCAAAATAAACACCTCTATACTATTATGTATTAGTTGCATATATACGGTCTGGAAAACCTATCTCTATAACGAAACGTATAAATCGAAAATATATAATATATTATATTTTTGAGGAAGAGATATATAACCCAAACGAAAGAATGATAACCATCGAATAAAGGTGTGTATATAACTTTTGTCTGTGTAATTACTCCGGATACGTTGGAGTGAAAATAACATTTAGTTAAATCTTATAAATAAGCATGTATATTGGTTCACAAACTGCTAATTTGATCATGTACACGTATATTATATTGAAATAAAGAAGCAAATAAATAAAATCAGGAAATATACGACCAACTAAAAAAGCGAGGAATAAAATGAACCAATAAATAGAGTTCATCAATAACACAGATAGATAAGGAATGCGCTACTCGAACGAAAAACCAGCCATAAAGCCTTAAAATAAGGGAACAGCGCTAATGTAGGTATAATATTACTTCAGGTGAAAGCAAGCACTTCGGCTAATAGAAAACCGTCAAATTAAAAGGAAACCAGTATATCTCTGCGATGACAGCTTAGCCAGCCCGTATCGTACAACCCGCTTCCCTACCTCTCCCACCTGTACCCTCTTATTAACCACACCTTCTTCCAAAACCTCCACTGTTCACATTAACAAACAATACACAGCCCTTTTTTTTTCAAAGTGTACGGCATAATCACATTTACACACCGGTTCCCATCAGGTCAACGAAGTTAAGCAACGTTGAGCCTGGCTAGTACCAGGTAGGTGACTAATTGGAATTCTAGGCACTGTATGTGCTTCCACTTATCTCGGTATTGTTTCCAGTCGTCCTGAATCTCCACTTGCCTCTGGTATTTAACAATGCTGACTCAGGAGAGGTGTGGTTGAAGATTGCGCAACTCTTGCTACAAAAATTTCACGCGCAGTCACCCTTACAATGGGTATCCATAGTCTGTTAAGGCTGAAGGAAGCCTTTTTATATATGTATGTATGTATGTATATATATATATATATATATATATACATATGTGTGTGTGTGTGTGTGTGTGTAATACGTCCATTAAAAAAATCCAGGCGTTTTAGTACTGAACTGTTGGATTTTCTTTTCGTCTGATTCCTACTTGCATTTATTTGTAAAATAATGTGTGAACTTTGTCATCGTCATCAGTATCTACAGAAGAGGTGTGAGTCTTATAAACAAACGTGTTATTTATAAAAATTATTGCTGATCTACTGGATTTTTTTTCGTCTGATTCCTACGTCCATTCATTTGTAAAGTTGCACAAATATTTCAACGAGTGAGTGTCTCTTCTACAAAGTGTTAGCTTTGGATTGTTTTTTTCTTATTATTCATGTCAAACTTATTGAATTGTATCATTCACCTTCATCCGGATCATTGAGGGTGTATTACTTTTGGAACGTTCCTTCCTGTGTATTTTACATGTATGTATGTGTCCGTTAGTATATGCATATGTATGTATATGCGTATATGTGTGCCTCTATGTCTGTATGTGGTCAAGTGTGTACATGCGTATATATGTTTGAGTCAATTCTGTATGTACGCATGTATGCGGGCATGATTGTGTGTATTTCCATGTGTACTTGGGGTGGAAAGGGCTCCCGTAAGTCGTAGTGAAGGCAACCACTCTAGGAGCAGAAAATGTCTGATTTAAAAAAAACATAAAGCGGGTGACAAGTACCCGTATAAAGCTGGTCTGAAGTTTAAGTTGTTGCTGGCTATCTTGCACTTGCTTGTTGCTGGAACTCAATATTTAAAACCGAGAGAGAGATTGAGTGTCGTACACAGCTAAAACTCTATAACATCATCTGTGTATAGATACGCCCCCTATAAAAATAGTCCGGTGCGATTGAAAAGTTGTGACGCGTGTAGGCATGAAATGCTGGAAGCATGTAATAATTGATCTGCCGTCATCATATGTATGTAAGTATACGTGTATGTGTGTATGTATATGTGTATATGTTTATATACGTACATGTGTTTGTATATGTATGTATATATATGCATGTATGTATATATGTATGTGTGTATATATGTTTATGTGTGTTTGTATGTATATATGTATATATATATATATATTTGTGTGTATGTATGCATATGTATGTGATTATATGCATATATATGTATGTGTATGAATGCATATATATATGTATATGTAGGTAAATATATGTATATGCATATATATACGTGCATATGTGTACGTATTTGTATGTGTATATGCATGTATATGTGTGTTTGTATTTGTATATATGTGTATACATTTGTATGCATATGTATGTATATGTGTATGTATGCATGTGCGTATGTATATGTATGTATATGTATGTGTACGTATGTGTATCATGTATTTTGCATGTATGTATGTGTGTATGTTTATAGATATGTATATATGTATGTAGGCGTGCATGTATATATATGTATGTATACCAATGACCGTCTTCAGTGTCATGTCTGCTTGAGCGTGTGAATTCGTCGAGAGGACTACATCAGTCTTTTCTGGTTCATTGAGTTTCAGTGTCTGAACAAAAAATAAAGACGTAATTTTCTAACACCAGTGTTGCCTTTTTAGTTAGATCTGGAACTGATATATGCATGCTGTTTTAACGGTAGCATAAATAAAAGATCCAACAATTCTATTCTCCGTTTCCTACCTACACCCTATATCTCTAAAGTGACACACTAGAATTGATAGTTGATCTAACAATGACACATTACGGCCGGGTTTTTTAAGTCTTGTCGAACGCAGATTGGAATTGAGCTTAAACGATCGGCTGTAGCTAGGCATTGAGGATGGGAGCTCCTTAAAGATAAGTTGTTAAATTGCAATATTTTATTACATACAAATGTAAATATTAATTATATTAATTTAACTTTTTCATGTTTATTTTTTATTCGTAATATGTTTTACTTAATGTATGATAGCCTCTGGTACCAGCATATACACCAAACAATAAAATAATATATATATATATATATATATATATATATATATATATATATATATATATATATATATATATATATATATATATATAACGGAAATAGATTATTTATCTTATTCGTTTTATCCTAAGACACCCTTAGTTAGAGGGAACTTATCGATATTCTCTACCCCAAATAAAAAAGATGTATTGGACTTATATTACGTACAATACATAGCTGTGGATTTTATATATATATATATATATATATATATATATATATATATATATATATATATATATATATATATATATATATATACAGGTTGCCAAAAAAACGTCCGCACTTAAAGTTTTTATGGTTTAAACTAAATTTAATATAACTGTTTAAGCAAACTATACCTAATTTGATTCACCTTTTATTCCTCTATAATTTTTCCTGTTCAGGACCCATGGTTTTAGTCGTAAAATAATGGGATTTGAGTCAAGTTGCTTTTAAGCTACTTTAGACCTGACGTACTATACATACGAATTTCGCTCATTCGTTACAATGGTTGCTGACAGTCCTAAAATCGCTTTGTTTTCACAACATCCCTGCCATCATCAATGGACGAAGTACTTTCGTCATCATATACAAAATAAAGGTTTTTGCCATCAGAGTTTCCTGATTTACTTCCTCACAGTCACGCACACAACTCACACTGTGGCATACAAATATGTTGATTCTAATAAATGTTACTGACCCCTACGGCATTCCAGTCATAGTGCTTAAAAATCCTCAACCGGATTTAGCTTCCATATTTACAAAGCTGTTTAAACATGGCCATAAGGAGATATGCTTCCCAACACACTGAAAAACTTCGCCAGTCTGCTTTATATTAAACAATACTGAAGATTGGCCACCTCTCTCTCACTACAGATCAATCCGTCTCCTATAGTAAATGGGCAACTTGCTGGAATTTAGTAAACTGAGACGTGATCAACTACCTAAAAGATAACTAGTTCAATTTCATGCAGTATAGTTTTCGTTCTGCAACTGATATACTAACCTTTATGTCACACAGAATTACTGAATCTCTCGATAGGGGTTTCATTTCTGAATAGCAATAGCTCTTTACATATCAAACGCTTTTTTCTAGAATATGGCAGGTGTACTACACAAGACCGGCAGCTATGAAACAGCTGGACATGTCCTCATGAAATCCTTTCTCCCCGATAAGCGTATAAGAGTAGTCTTTCATTGAGCAGATCAGAAACTCATATTTTAAACACTGGCGTCCCGCAAGGTTTATCCTGGTTCCAACTTTCTTCCTGATCTTCATACATCATCCCGAAAATCACATTTTTAGATCATTTGTAGACAGTCATGCAGACGACACCACAATCAATGGCAACACTTCAAATGCCAGCAATGACCAAGATCTTTTTGATTCTCTGTTCTAATATTGGGAACGTGTTAAAATAGAGAAAAGGGGGGCTTGTTTATTTTATTGCATTGAAAATCAAGCTTCTCTCCTTTCATCATAATCACTCTGAACCCCATCACTTTCCAATTAAATGAATGTCCTTTATTGTTTTGTAGAGGCGCCATGTCTTGGCAAGCCTTTGGGAGTCACCTTTACTACAGATCTGAAATGGAAAATACATCTAATATGTTGCTAAAATCGGTGGAAAAATAGTAGGATATATTTACCGTTCTAGAAAGTATCTCATTGGCATTGAATACTCTACCTGCATAAGAGCCAGGTGCGCCAGAAAATGGAGTGCACTTGTCACATCTGAGCAGCTGCTCGGGGCGCCTTGTTTAGCCTTGATAGAGTTCAATGCCGGTTTTAAATCTAGTCTGTTTCTCTTTTCTCTTCCTTCCAACCTCTTTCCCACAAAAGAGATATTGCCAACTTGTCTCTGCTCTATCATTATTTTGATGGCAATTGCTCGACAGAACTCTAATCTTTGGTTCTCCTTGCAAAATTCTTGCAAAACACATGACGAGTTACCACCACTATATACAATTTTCCCCATTCTATATCTGTGCCTTAATCTAACGCAGGTTCTATGAACAAAGCTTCTGTTCCAGAACTGCCCGTCTGCTGTACTCTATCTGTTTGACTTTTCGAATCTCATCGCAATCCAAACGTGGGTGTACAATTCTCATTTTATCTAGTTCCAATGACTGGTCTCCAGTTAACAGATGTCTGCACCCGTTAAACTTTTGACGTGGTCCCTTTGTAACACCTTCACGTTTACATCAACTATTTACCGTTGGCGACGCCTATGCTAAACATCATTTTAGAATATATATATATATATATATATATATATATATATATATATATATATACATACATGTGTGTGTGTGTGTGTGTGTGTGTGTAGGGAATTAATATATAGCATATGCAAAATATGTACCCACGAAACTGAAGATATGTACGCATTTACTCACTAACATCTACGTATGCCAGATATCACGTAGCAGGAAATAATCTATTGCAAAGAATATAAGCGCACGTGTATAACATAGTTGCTGATGGTGATAAAAAGCGGCAGAGTATAAAAGTAAAAAGGGAGCAAATAAATATAGAAGGAGAGTAAGAGAGAAAGAATTTACGGAGACAGAAAACCTGATAGAAATGTAGACGCTCTTTTCTTTTTCTTTTCCAAGCATAAATGTAATACTATGAACAGAGCTTTGCCTCTTACAGGAAAAAAATGGATTATTTTAATCCGTGTAATGCACGCTTTCGGTGGTATAATTAATCAGTCCCCATGCTGCTTCTGAGAGATTTGTCGCCATGATTTCTTTTCCATTACCTAGTAACGAACCCTTAAAATAATTAATGAGAATTCAAAAATACCCCCACATTTACCTCTTCATAAGTATCATAAGTATATCATGTTGTCAATGAGATTTTGCACGCAGAAATGTAAATATGATTTTGGTATACACTAGACTACGTTAGATGAGTATTTTCTATACATAGTATTTAATGTTTGAAAATTCTGCAAATGATTTGTAATTATTTTTAATTCCTGCAACTGTTTTCAAAAAGACCCATGTTCACAATCTATTAACATTATTTATATAACAGTCGCAGTTGTTATGATCTCTGATTTTTTTCATACTAACATACGAGATGGCTTCAATAAGTTTCCAGACTATTTTCGTATGGAGACTTTTATTGATAGTACACACATAAAACACTAGTTTCCTTCGAAATAATCTTGTCCGGCTGCAATGCACTTGCTGTACCGTTCCCACAATTTCTAGAAGGTCCCATTGATGTCCTTTATGTGTGAGCGTATAAGTGAACGTTTATCACAGCCTCTTTCATATCCTCAGTTGTCTCATAACGACAGACTCTAAGGGGTTCCTTGGACTTAGAGAATGACCAAAGGCACGGAATGAAATGTAGGGAAGATAAGGAACTGTCTTGATGCCCATCTTAGTAGAATAGTCTGTGACAAGCAGGGAGTTGTGGACTAGTGCATTCGCGCAAATCTTTCGAATAATTGTGTGTTCAGTTGTATGTGTGATTGCAAATCTAGCGAATAACTGTGTGTTCAGTTGTGTGTTCAATTGCAAATCTAGCGAATAAATGTGTGTTCAGTTGTGTGTTTAATTGCAAATCTAGCGAATAACTGTGTGTTCATTTGTGTGTTTAATTGCAAATCTAGCGAATAATTGTGTGTTCAGTTGTGTGTTTGATTGCAAATCTAGCGAATAATTGTGTGTTCAGTTGTGTGTTTGATTGCAAATCTAGCGAATAATCGTGTGTTCATTTGTGTGTTTAATTGCAAATCTAGCGAATAATTGTGTGTTCAGTTGTGTGTTTGATTGCAAATCTAGCGAATAATTGTGTGTTCAGTTGTGTGTTTAATTGCAAATCTAGCGAATAACTGTGTGTTCAGTTGTGTGTTTAATTGCAAATCTAGCGAATAATTGTGTGTTCAGTTGTATGTGGGATTGCAAATCTAGCGAATAACTGTGTGTTCAGTTGTGTGTTGATTGCAAATCTAGCGAATGACTGTGTGTTCATTTGTGTGTTTGATTGCAAAGCTAGAGAATAATTGTGTGTTCAGTTGTGTGTTTGATTGCAAATCTAGCGAATAACTGTGTGTTCAGTTGTGTGTTTGATTGCAAATCTAGCGAATAATTGTGTGTTCAGTTGTGTGTTTAATTGCAAATCTAGCGAATAACTGTGTGTTCAGTTGTGTGTTTGATTGCAAAGCTAGCGAATAATTGTGTGTTTAGTTTCCAAAGAAATATAAAACTGTTCAATTATTATGCATACGACAGTCCTTATTAAAGAATTTTTTTATTTGGTACATCAATTCTTGGGTTCTGACTTCCTTACTACTTTCGCTCCTCTCATCATTACTCACAGACTCCCTACTTTTCTTTTAATCTCATATGTTACTTCAAAACTGATGCTCATTTCATGCAGGCCAAAAACTGTCTGAAGAATTCCGTAACATTTTTCTTTAAGTTAAAGAAACAATTTTATTGCATATCGTTCTTCTAAACTGTCCTCACGTCAAGATTGCATTTTTGAAATACACTAACTGTGACCATCAGGTTTTAGAAGTGTCTATTCTAATTTCTGCTGTAGCTGTTTATTTGAATCTGAAATCATAGTCAGTCATCTCGTATAGCAATAATATACTGCATTTTCAAGAGTCTACGACGATGTAAAATTCCTGCAAAAAAGAAGTCTGGAAACTAATGAGGACTTTCGTAACAACAGTATAGACACTCCCCTCTTCTTTTTATCGTTCTCACTCATTTGCTCTTTCCTTTGTCTCTTTCATTTCTTTCCATTTAAGTAGTGCTTCTGTAAGCTCTTTTTCAATTATTTTATTCGTTCGAATCCCACAAATACTTCTTGTATAATTCACGATTTACAAACATAACAAATTATTCTGCCCACCATCAAAATAATATATGTGTGGATGACAATTTTTCATAGCCAAACGAAAAGAGCACCGTCACAAATGTGTTATTATACTAAATAACAAGGGTCTGAACGCTTCATCCACCGTCTAAATGATACTTCTTCTAAATGAAATCTCATCGAAAATAGCCCCATCTGTTACACTCCTGCTTTCCGGATTGGGTATCATTTTTAAAGGCAGTGTCTTGTTATGACAGTTTTTTTTTTTACAATTTATCTGCTTTCGTGGATTAATTTTCTGAGGGTATTAACATTGCACGGTCATCCGTACGTGTTTAATTGATTATAAAGCATCCTCTGGTGTTATTTAAGAAATCACAGTAACAAGAATTCATTTGTAAAATAGCCTAATAATATTCGTAGCGTCTGAAACTATGACATTCGTTTGAGACCGAGCATTATCCTTCCATACGTGATATTCGGTATTGCTGTAGTAATGTTGGGTACTTTCTGCTAAGAAAATTGACGGCACAATGCTGTGGCTGGCCCTTCCCACGTGGGGAGACAAATAATTGGGAACACTAAAATACCCCTTATGTCTATCTATAAATGCGCCTCTTTATATAAACAAACATATAAATATGACTACCCCAACCGACTAAGACTAAAACCAAATCGCAATAGAAAGAAATTAAAGTCTAAAAATCCAGAAAAAATAAAAATAAAAACTGAATGAAAACACCCCTAATAATTGCCCTTGTTTTAGGGGATCTGGTTTCCCCCCACATTTCAGACCACTCTGTGTCGCATTTGCTTTCGTGGCGAAGCAACTAAATTTATGAAACTATAAGGCATAACACACATTATACAAACCAATACAAGGAAACACATACGCACTAACACACCCTCCACCACACACACACACACACACACACACACACATACACAACCAAGTACCAACGTGCCCTACACTTCCACTCAAGTAAGAAGAAAAAATAAATACCAAGAAGGAGAAAAAGGAGAAGCATAAGAAAAGGGAGGGAAAAGAAAAAGACAGCAATGAACATGGTCTAACCCCCAATAAGCAAAGGTAGGGGCGGAACACACCCATGAAGAATTTTAGAATCATTATCAGATATTTCCACCTCTTGGAAACCTGTGACCAAACTACTATCGCTCTTATACATTAAAGATACTTTTTAAATATATTTTAAATATTTTACATTTTGAATTCTTTCTGAAGAGAAAATTCACAGAACGTCTGAGACGCCTTAAAAACTATTGCATTGATTAAAAAATATTTCAATGATCTGAATAATTTTAAAAAATGAAGAAAAAAAATGCGATATAATGAAATATTTTTGAAAATACATAATTGCTTCAGACCTCATTCATATATATGCGGTAGGGTCCTCAAATGATTGGATTTTCTACGGACCGTTCTTGTCGGTTAAAATAGTTAAAATAGTTTTAAGGGGTCAAAAATGGGTCAACTTGAAAAACTCATTATATATTTTGTATAGTCATCTTAGCTTATTTTTAATTTTTAATTTCTAATTAATTCATATGCATGTCAGGTTGGTACAGTGGTAACGTGACCGTCTTTGAATGCTACAGTTTTGGTTCCGGTTCTAGCTGTTGGCAACGAAATCCTTACTTTTTTACTTTTGAAATCGCGACTCTATAGTAATATATACTAAATCTGGACAAAATATCATATTCACGCGTATTTTACGATCGGGCAAAGACGTTCTGTCCCGCTATTATATAGTAATTAGTAGTAATGTGTGGTGATAACTAGTAGAGCTATATCAGAAAAACAACTATGTATATATATATATATATATATATATATATATATATATATATATATATATATGTGTGTGTGTGTGTGTATTTGTATATATATGTGTATATGTATGAATATATATATATACATATATATATGCATATATATACATATATATATACCTGTTTTTATGTATATATATGCACACATATGTATATATATATATATATATATATATATATATATATATATATTTTACATAGGCATCGCCACTTATCAGGGCAAAGAGGCCACTGTAGGATAAGGGTTAAAGAGTGTACAGTATAAATTGGACACTATATTAACCGTTAGTAATGGAGATTCAGTAAATGTGTTTACTTATATGAAATGGCTCATCAAAAACTTGTTTACGTTAGACTTGAAGACAATCATATTGTTGTCAGCTGGAAAGCAGAAAAACGGGAGACAATTCCATAGTCGTCCAGTTCTAAGAAAGAAACTTTGCTCATGGAATCTACACTTAGGTATAGGCACAGATAAAGAATGGGGGAAACTAGTGACAGTATATTCTGCTAGACGGGTGTTTCTTGTGAAAGTTTGGCGAGGGGGGACCATAGAATGGAGCTCAGCTGAGCACCTGCCATGAAAATAACGTTAAAGCAGAGACAAACTCGCAACATCTCTTCTGTGAGAAAGAGGTGGCAAGGAAGAGAAAAGGGCATCCCCCACACGGTTACGAAGTCTATTTTGAACTCTATCAAGGCAGGATAAGTCCTTTCTAGCAGCTCCTGTCCAGATGTGGCAAGAGCACTCTATCCTAGGACGTACCTGGCTCTTATATAGATAGAGAATTACATCAGCAGTGAGATATCTACTGGATCGATAGAAGGATCCTACCATTTTTTCAGCAGACTTGGCAACGAATTTGATGTACCTGTTCCATTTAAAATCAGGAGTAAAGGACAAACGCATAAGCTTGTCAAAACATGAGGCCTCCTCAAGACGAGAGCCATTCATTTCAATTGATGCCAGATAGGGATCAGAGCATTGATTATGTAAAGATAAAAGCTTGGTTTAGATGCATTAAAAGTAACAACCCACCTCTTTCCCAATTGTACCACTTGCTCAAGATCAGAGGAGAGAGAGAATCAGAGAGAATTTGGTCGTTTGGTCGAAGATGTGCTGTCATAGATAGTAGTGTCAACAGCATAGATGTCTGCGAATGATGTAAGGATGTGATTTGGAAGATCGTTAATGTAGATCAGGAAGAGTTGGGTCCAGGGTGGACCCCTGAGGGACTCCAGCATTACTACTAAGAGCTTCTAATTTCTACCCATCAACTACTACTCTTATGAAGCTATCAGAGAGAAATGATTTAATAATTGAGAAGACATCTCCAGCTAAACCATAGCTGGAGATGTTGTGAAGTTAACCTTTATGCCATACTCTATCAAAGGCATTTGATATGTCAAGAGCAATTGCCCTAGAAAGGTAGCCTCCGTCAAGAGATTCGCTAATCCTATGAGATATAACTAAGCACATCTGCTGTAGATCTAACAGAACGGAAACCATATTGCGTGTCACTAAGAAGGTTATTTTTGCCAAGATGGTTGATTACTTCTCTATTTAACACACATTCCAGGAACTTGCTCATGACGCACAGGAGACTTATTGGCCTGTACTCTGAAGGAGATGACAGATCACCTGAATTCTTAAATACCGGGCATACTGATGAGATTTTCCAGGATGACGGGAAGCACTTCTCCTTAAGACAACGTTTAAACAGTTTTTTAAGGATATGCGCAAGTTCTGGTTGAAGTCTTTTAAGTACTATAATTGGAATACCGTCAGTGTCGGTTGCTTTACTGGAATCAAGGTTTTTGATTAGCTTGGCAACACCACGTACAGATATTTGTATATCACATAGCATGTTTTCTGATACAGGAGCTAATATTGGAGGTTGACAGCCTTGGTCGCAAAGGTTAGAATTAGCTGGAAAGTACTTGGCAAAGAGTTTGGCATTGCTTGATGCTGACGAGATTACCTCTGGTCCATTTACGAGAGTTTGGATAGAGAACACGCTTCTGATCAGAATTCTGTTTGCTATTTGCCAAAACTGGTGGGAACCAAGCTGCTGCTCAACTACTTTGGATTTGACGAACTGAGCATACAATTCTCTTGCATTCTTTATTACTTTTTACAGTGGTTGCTAGCAGTTCTGAAAGCGGCTTTAGTCTCAGTACATCTATTACGTTGGAAGCAATGGAAAAAGTGATTTCTATGCGCAATGGCAGCACCATATTCTGGAGAGAACCACGGCTGGCCGTTAGTTTTTTGCTGGAATTTTTCCGAGTGTATGAACCGGTCTATACACACAATTAACCATTCTGTCAGGTCTGATACATCCTTTTTAAACATGGAACGCAGAGGTAGATCTGATATAAATGTACAGAACCTATTCCAGTCAGCCATAGAGTATCGATATACTGTACGATGGAGAGGTACATCTGGGGACTTATTACATTTCATTTTTATCTTAACTGATACAACTGAGTGGTCGGAAGATCCAAGTGGAGACAAAACAGAAGCTAAACACAGTTCAGGGCAAGTTGTGAGAAAAAGGTCTAGGAGACTTGCATACTAGCCGTCAGAATCGGGAACACGGGTGGGTTCGTGAACAATCTGTGAGGTCATAAGCCATGGAGAAATCATGACAGAACCTCCCCTCATCATCGGTCTTGTTTGAGTGGGTAAACCATTCCACATTGTGAAGATTGAAGTCTCCACAGACATGAATATTAGCTGAAGGATAAGCAGATAGGGCGTGATCAATTTTCTCAGCTATGCTTTTAAAGATAGTAACTCCGCTGTTGTGGGGGCGATAGGGAGCAAATATAAATGGACTAGTTTGAGCAAGTGCAACCCGGAAGCACATATAGAGTAAGTTAGGATCTTCTCTGGGCATGTCCCTACCACATGGAAAGACATATTTTATATAGGCACATATTTCATGACCATGGCGATCTTGGGGTCAGATTTGTAAGTTAAATTAGAGTATCCTTTAATTACGAACTCATCTAGGGAAACGGTCTGTCCAATGCCAGTTTCACTTATAAATAATATGATTGGTTTAGTCTTTTATAATTGGTTTCAACCTTTGGAAGGTTAGAACGTAGACCCCTAATGTTAGAGAAGGAAACCTGGTAGTGGGGGTCTACGTTAGAAGTTTGAGATCCGGGTTTAATCGTGTTTTTTATTGAGACTTTTCATGATATATATTGCCTGAACGTAAAGTGTGAATAAATTTTTATTCGTGCAGATTTCTCATAGAGCCAATTCTTTATGGAATGTTATTCAATATATGATAGCGGTTTTAAAAGTTATGAAAAATATTACTTGGATAGGGTCCGCTAGTTTCGAAACCAGAAAATTGAGTGCTTCAGCATTAGTTTTCACTCATTTTGTCAATATCCTCACCGTCTCACCTGGATCCAAAAGCTTAGAAATAAGGAGACTTACGCTTTTGATTGTATAATTGAGCCTATGTGATAAAAATAAGAGCAGAAATAATGGCTCATTCGACTTACTCTGCCAAAGTCAACACTTTTGATTTCGAGTTTGACCTCATATAGGAAATCGAAAATGTGCTATAACTTCAAATAAGTTTGATATTAAATTTCAACTCTTTAGACGAACTATTCAGATATATATGTGTGTATATGTATGTATATATATATATATATATATATATATATATATATATATATATACATTGACGTGCGATATAACGTTTTAATTTTAATTTCTGCGGAATTATGCAGAATAGAATTCAGCCTAATAATAAAATGAAACAAACATCTAATAAAAATGTAAAAATATGAATAATTTATTTATTAACATGCATTGTTCAAAACCATATGCAAATCAAGTAACCTCCGTGTAGTATATCATATCCATTGCTAGGTATACTTAGATGTTCATTTAAATAAGTTTTAAAGCAACAAATTTATTTTGATACTAGGCTGAATGCTTATGTTACTTTTATGTTACAATAATGGGATCGGGCTTTTCTTCTAAATTTATTTACCATAGGAGTATAAACGTCAGGATAAGGAATGAATGCAATATGATTACGTTTCTCGCTAATAGCTCATACATGTTTCCAGATATTAATAGTCACTTTGACTTGATTTTTACATTTTTATAGATTACTTCCAACATACATGATTAAACAATAAGTGTAGTTAGAGGAGGGATATCACACTTTTTTTTTAATAATTAGTCAATATTTTCTTATATATGTATGTAGTATGAATATTATAAAAGTATTGACCGATATTATTAGCTATGAAAATTACATATTTCGTATGATGTGTATGTACACATATGAAATAAATATCAATGTTGAAAAGAAAGTCATGATTCATTTTATTCCTTGAGAGCCATTAAGAAATATATATAAAATATGTTTGGAGTTCGTGGGAGTTTAAATACATCCAATGACAGTGAAATTGATAACTCCATTTTAGTTTCCGTATATAAGATGTTATTAAGGAAGACTAAAATAACTAACGCGCCTGAAACTGAACATTTCTATAACATCTCACAGTTAAATGTAGAGCGAAAATATAATCTTGTGATCATATTCGCTATATTTCAAACTTTCAACTAGGGAGGAAATATGCTCATTTTATTTTTATTAAATATTTATTGCAGTTTAGAAAATTGTAAATTATTTAATACTAAATTTTCGCAGAAAAATAGTAGTACGTGATAAGTATTACGGGAATATGAGTACCGATGTTAGTCCTGCAAAGTAAAAGAAAAATTAAATTAAAATGGAGTTGAACAACCAGAACAAAGATGACCGAGGCGGAGAATAAATTTTATACAAAATTTATTTCTCAAAATCGTAAATAAGTGACTAGAAAGTTATTCTTAATTGAGAGTCTCTTCCTGCGACTGGGGTAATAAAATGTTCTTTATGTAATGAAGTAGAAAAAGTCAAAGTTCTAGGTTAGAAAATAACCAGTTTTTGTTTCTTTTTAAATTAAATAAGCAACGAATAAGAAGAGGGTAAAAAGTATATTTCCACGTGGAGAATTTTATATCGGGTGCGCACACGTTTAATATCCTGTGGGCGGAATCAGTACTGTTGTTTATCGCATGCTGGCTGGGCTCGACTCACTCTTTTTGGCACGTGATGAGTTTTTAAAACATCTCAACTGGCTCCCGAATAACCTCCAAAATAACATTTACAAAAATGTGTTTATTTTCGAACAACGATTTGACGAAAAGTCAGGGCCTATGTCACGTGGGCTGCTTACAACTACGTGCATGCGAAAAGACAAAATCTTAGTTTTTATGCTTGCAGAATTTGCATGGGGTAGAAATGTGAACTGGGTTTTACCGTTGGAGACCACACACACGCTGCGCTCCATTATTCTATTTGAGTAGATCTCGCACGCATTTGCCGTGTCGACAGCGAGGCTACGATATTATTTCGATTCCGCACGCTGTCAAATCAAATAAACATCGATTCTTTAGATTTCTGAGTATAGTTAAGCAATTACTAAGTAACTATTCATGGTGTCTTTATGCAGTTTACATTAGATAATTACAGATATAAAGTGCAAACTTTAGTGATATGCATAATTCTGGGCTGTATGATTCCTCCGCTGTATTTATAATGCTTTCCTCAGTCTCGCAGGACATACAGCTGCTTCCTTTAGAAGCAGCTGCGCGTGTGATTGTTAGGCACGAGCTGCGCAATCCAAGACCACGCCTCTCTTTAGTCGGCACTGTCTGAGTCCAGTAGCAAGGAGAACCCAAGACGACTCGAAACAATGCCGAAATAAGCGGAGAGCACATACAGCACCTGGAATATCTAATTGGTCACACATTTAGTATTGATCTTGTTCAACGTGATTATGCCGTGGGTATATTATATGAAAAACGGCAGATAACACTTACAAAGAAATAACTAGAAAACAACAGATTCGGAATCTGTTTAGAACTTCGATTTTTCTATTCTACTTCAGTATAAATTTAATGCTACGAATTGCTACGAAATGGCGTAACTTTATTGCTGAAGACTAAATTTAAACATTACTGGAGTACAGAGATCCGTGTAAAATTAGTGTCAAGAACATGCACTTTTCTATTGAGAATGATATAGTCTACACGATTAATGAAAATTTAATAAATCCTTAAAGATTATTATGAATTGAACTGGCATATCAGTATTGATGTATATGCATAGAGAATATTGCAGAGAAATATTTTTTATCTCAAGTAAATTTCAAACTTCGTGTTATCAGTATTTTTTCTTCTTACCTTTTGTGATCCTTGCAAATATACGGGGTTGTTTTTTTATTAATAAAGCGAATTCGGTAAATAATAAAGGAATCTCTAGAGAAAAGATGTGTAGTTTCTGCGCCTTGCTTCAATATTGTACTCAACTTAATATCGGAAACGTTTTTTCCTTTTTTATTGAGGAATTCGCGTTCAAAATGCACATTAGCATGGGATGTCGAACGGATGAAGCTTTTACTTTTCTCCGCAAAATTCAGTTGAAATTTATATTATGCAGAAAAATGGTTTGGAATAGAAGCAATACACGAATTAGATTATACACTTTCTAAAAAGAGTAATCCTCAAAAATCGATATTGAATCAAAAATGAAACTAATTACTTGCTAGAAACCATAAAAGGAAATGATGATGAACAAGCGAAGTAACGTACAATGGCAACGTTGCATTCAATTAAACATATCGTAATTTACTAAAATTCTTTGATATCTATGGAACCTTTTGCTATATCTTTAGATCTGCTCTATACTTAGCACTTTCTATGAAAAACCTTATTTGGGAATACTCCAAATCTGATATATGTAGTTTATGTCATAGGGATTGAGTAATTTTCTGACATGTTCTCGCCGTCTTTATAGCGTGCCTAACAAGTATTTAATATAACACACATTCTCGCCGTCTAATATGAAGCTATTAATAAGATGTCTCAAGCGCCCTTGAAATTTCTATCCGTTTTCTCAAGGATGTAGAAATTGTACACCTGAAAAATAGGAAATTATTGATATAAGTTTGTTGAACATGTCTAAATAAAACCAGTAACATTATTTATATACCTAGTATAGTGAGGTCATATTTTATATCAATAACGCTGAGATAGTTTTTTCATCTTACTTTAAATGATGTACGATTTTGACTTACCATTCAGTGCAAATCATGCAGGAATAAATACGTGAAATGCGCATTTATTTTAATCGCTTCGAGTTTATTGCCTGCATTAGAATTGGGTATGCTTGTTGTTACGAACAGAGTTGGGTGACATCTTTCCACGGGACGTTTGGCCATTTCTTCGAATTTCAAATACGCATGAATGACTAATCACTAAATATATCCATCAAACTGATTAAGACTGCAGCTAAACATTTGTTTGATTAAAGGATGTTGACTTAATATTAAATGTCAATGAAATCGCAAATATTAATTCAATTCTGTGGGAACTGTAAAACTTGTTTCTGCGGAAAACGTGTACAATCACCATCAAGGACGATGGATCAGAAATCATTACACGACAGTGCATTAGTTTAGTGTATATCTCACCGCAGGAAACATGCGTCAAAATCCACATGAAGATTTCGTTTACTCTCATCTCATAGAATGTGTAAAACTTGAACATGCATAACTTCACATCACCTTCCCAAATGGGGCTCTTCACTGTAGTTTACGTCAGTAAATGCAGAAATAGATTTTTTTCACTCTAACCCTTGATCGACGAAACACCAATCTCATTACAACTACGACAACAGTAAATAGAACCAGCATTATCTCCACTCCATCCCTTTTACAGAACGCAGACAATGAGTGCGTTAATCAATATCAGCACACCCACTATATCAATTCGCTTCTTAATAATAAAATAATGTAGCTCACGCCGAGCAGCATTATCAATCATCATTATTATCAACAGAAGAAACAGCAGCAGCAGTAATAGTAACAAAAACAGCAGCAGCAATAACAGTAACAAAAGCAACAGCAGTGGCAGTTGTTCCCTGACAGCTATGCCAGAAGAAATAGCTCATCGAAATGGCAAAAAGAAATTTCAGCCAGCATGATTATCATCACCCTTCAACGTTAATTATCTATCGGATCCTCCAACATCGTCAGTCCATAGGACAGTTAGTAAGTAAGATAATAGCGTTTAAATAATAATGGGGTCATTTATTATTAAATCGATCGGTTTAATATTTAGAACATTGAATTATACACTAAAGAATATTGCATCACATTCAGTTCTGTTGGCACGTTTAACCAGAATCGGAATCTGTAATAGAAATATCGGAAATAAATGAGCATAATGTCTGATTTCAAAAACAAATTTCAAACTCTTTTCGTGGCAATAAAACTTAAACAAATATGTATTTTTACAAGAAGTTGCTCGTTTACAACATAAATCAAAGAGTAACAGAATCGTAGATTAAATATTCTATTCCCATGTACACCATCTACATTTCAAGACTCATTAATTTTTATTGATCAATTATAACTAACATTAAAGTTAATATCATACAATTTACATGCTTAACCCATTTGTAAACATTTTATCACCTATTTGCTTGTCATCTATATCGCGCCTAAAAGAAAGTCGCGCCTTACAAAAAATGTTAAATAAATTACACAAGTTTTGTCTTTCTTGTTTATTTCTCTTGCGCTGTCTTAACACTGCCGTAGTGCATTCATAGTTTTTTACTGCACTAATTTATGGTTGATGTATGGCCTCACTTTAGACAAGTAACAAATGTCAATTAAAATCTCACATTATGTTTACCAAAATACATAAAATGTAAACATTTAGAAGTTTGTCGAATTGAGGAAAAAGTATATTATCATTAAAACGTGCCCCTTCACTAAAAATAATGAGATCCGGTAATATGTTACTTTGACAAATAAAACTAAAAATATGAAACACAAATTTGCAAAATATATATGTTATCAAATGCAGGTAAAGTTATTCTTAACCTACATTGGTAGGTTTATTTCTGTTTAAACTTGTTTTAAAGCATATTTTGAAATAAACCAAAGTCACTTTATTAGAGTAGAACCTTAAAAATCATTACAAATCGAAAATTAATTATAATCATTAAAAATCGAAAATTAAAATGATGGTGGCTGAGGCGCATCAAATAAATGTCAACAATCGTGCGAAAATGTAATGTTCTACAAGGTTTTATTTAATCTTCGATTTTGAACGAGGCGATTAGATATTATTAGTGGTAAAAAATACATTGGATATTCTTAAAATGTTACGATCGACCATACATGATGATTATTTTACATTAATGTTGCAATGCAACATTGTTGCATACGTACCTGCTGCACTACTCGAAATCAAAAATAAAATGTGTGTTTCTTTCTGCCACGTAATAATTAAAAAAAACGAACAATCACATTTTATTTGAAGCGAGGTGGTTTGGTTTAACGTATTAATATATAAACTTGTCATAATAGTAGAAATAACCCAACAGCATCGAGGCAGGCTCTGCTACATAAAAAAAACATGTTGGCCTACTAAGAGGATCCCTTGTCCACCACAACTTCTCTACAATGGTACAAGAACATTTTACTGTATTATAGTCGCAACTGGAAATATAACGAGAGTCCCCCGACACTTTGAAAAAACAACTGGACATCTAGATGGAAAAGAGACCTGACCAGCCACCAACACCAGGCTACTCTAGTTCAAACCTCAATCGTCTAGTGAGCTGGATCTCTGTATGAAGTGAACAGCCTTAGTGCAGTGGAGCTCCAACTCAGCTCTGTCAATAACCGACGGGATAACACAAACTACAAACTACAACTAATCCTTATTAATGATGTTACTATAAATAATTTTATAAATTATTTTTGTTTACAGTAAAGCAGAACTACCTACCGACAATATATTTATTATAAAAATAAAAATAACATAAACAATCTTCCATAGAGTTGTGGCAGAGAATAGAGCACAGAACTATTACTCCTCGTGTCATTTATAATTGTCTAATCACACATTTCCCAATAAACATATCTTTATGTCTAAATATTCATACCATTTTTTAAGATTGCCATCTTATTTTGACGGAACCAAATCACCTCATTCCAAACGGTATTTCAAATGACTATCTATTACCCCAGTGATTTTTCTGCTAAGGTTTTGTAATTAATACCTCTGATAATTTGTTTGTCGATTATCGATATTCTTACCAATCAATTACTTGCAATTCCACTGTTTAATAATCTTGAAATCTATCTAAAAATAACAAAGTTTTTATCAATATTGAAACTAACTTGTGTTTTTTGTTGTTATATTACAGATTAAAACGTACGAATGAACATTAATTGAAAATTACTTAAATATAAAACCTTGAACTACTTAATAATTACTATTTCTTAAACTTATTTCTTATTTTTTAATACTTTTTAAAATATGAAAAATATTGAAATTTTAGTAGCTATATGCAGAGTAAGTTATTTGTATCGTCCACAAATCGTGGTTGTATTAATAATAATGTTGCATTTTTTTTCTATTTTCCCCCCAAACAAGGCACAATACCACTTTGGTGTGGAGGGCTACTATCGGGGATATAAGTTGCAGGGAAACTATGTAGGGAGTGTAGCATCAAGATGTCTCGTGACATTACACTTTAACTTCTGTATGTCGATACAATTGGGAAAAAGGAACCGCAAGGGAGTTCCAAATCTGACAGTTACTGGGAGATAAAAAATGTTCGAGTAAAACGCTTTCTTGCATCTAGGGATGTCTACTGTGTAGGGGTCGTATTTTGCTGTTTGTCGAGTTTGTCGGGCGTATTTACATATAAGGTGTGCAAAGCGTTTGCAGTTCATCGGAGTATCTACCATTTAAATACATGTAAAACAGGCAGAGGGACGCAACATTTTGTCGATGGGACGGAGGCCGAATCTTAGATGACAGTTCAGGACGTATCAGGTTTGCGACTCTCTTTTGAAGCCTATACAGGAGTTAGAGACTAGTAGCAGACGCACTAGCCTAAATACGACAACAATACTCCATACATTGGCAAATGGTGACGTTGTAGAGGATACTCTCAGGTGTAAGTAACATTCTAGCACGGTAGATAGAGCCCACCTTCCTCGCAGCGACTCTGGCAATGCTCTCGATGCATCTGTTCCAACTCATGTTGTCATGTGGATGTTAAGCCGAGGAGTTTGAAAGAAGTAATCTCACGTAAAGTATATATTGGTGGTTGAGAATGCTTAGTTTTTTTTTTAATTATTGAAGAAAACCAGCTTAGTGTTGGCAGCATTGACCGTGACCAACCATTTTTGTCCACAATTCAATACAGATTGGAAATCTTACGCTAGTGTTACTACCATTTCCTTAGATATGTGCTCAGAATTTTTTCCTCTCGTGCCTGTTATAGAGCGTGATGTCATCAGCAAATATACCCATCTCAGAGACAATTTTATCAAGCAGGTCATCTATGAATATTAGAAATAATAAAGGTCCCATGATAGAACGCTTACGTACACTCGCATTCATATTACACGGTTTAAATAAACGAACATCGAGGACAACCTAGATTCTTCTCATATTTAAGGATTTAATCAGGTATTCCTCCAGTGATGTCTTATGATCTGATTCTTCTGAGAAGACCATCGTGTCATTCCCTGATACCGTGCTATATTATAAAGCCTTAAATATATCTAGCGCTACCGTTCTACCCTTCCATTTGATATGTCTAGTGAGATTAAAGTTAGGATATCTGCTGTAGAACGGGCTTGGTTAAATCCATTTTTGGTGGGTCAGAAGTTTAGCAGCTGTAAAGTAATAGACTAGAGCTGGGTTAATTATGGGCTCAAATATTTAGGCCAATAACGGGAGGAGGCTAATGCGGGGATAATGTAATGGGTCAGTTCTTTCGCCACAATTCTTGTGAACTAGTACCCCAGAAGCAGTTTTCACGAAAGCATGATTTAATTGTAAAATATGATAATCATAGGGAAAGGAATCGTCATTAAAAAAATACATTTATTGGTGTAGCTGCGATGTATTGGTTTAGAAAATATTTTGTTTATATGATAAAATAATCACATGTTGCTCTAATAATCATCGTAAACCCTTACAGTTTTAAAAGATCTATCTAACCTTAGTTTTGAAGCAGAACCGTAATTTTCCTGGGTAATGGGTCAATCCACTACGGTACCTTAAACTGAGAAAATACGGCCGTAATAATAAACTATCTATGAATAAATGTAATGCTAAAAATATATACAAAACAAAACTATTCAATGTTTATAATTCTGAATTTTGTTAATTAAAGGTATAAAAGAGTTAAAGTTTTTCCGTGATTTTCCTGAAGATATGGGATTATTTGGAAAGATACTTTCGTGCTGATCTTTTATTTTCGTATTTTTGCTCTTTTATTCTTTCACTAAAACACATTTATAATTGATGTAAATTAATTGTAATTATCAAAAAAGGTATTATAAAATACTCTGACACATTCATTACATCATACATTTAAGAAATAATGTTTTTAATAATTTCTGTCCGTTTGAATTAAAAAGTGTCCAGTTAAAGGGTTTGCTCAGTTCCTTAACTAAGACGCGATATATAAAATTCCAGATTACTTAGTATCTTTCTCAATTCCGGTAAAAATGTTGTTCATTATATTGACGGACTTATTGTAAATATAGCAAGTTATATGATAGTAGTAGTTCAAATAATCGTGTAAATATACATATTTTTAGATATTAAACACTTCAATTATAAAAAAAAAACCAATTTACAACAACGCTACGGTTTACAACAAATAAAACAAACATATTGATATTCTGTTAAATAAGCATGTTTAAGTCTACGAAATCAAATACGTGGCCACCATAACTTATGACGCAACAGATAAAGTACTACGCCAAATTCGGTTCGAATAGACACTTTTCTGGAGTTTGTTTGTTCGATCCGCAATGTGATATATATATATATATATATATATATATATATATATATATATATATATATATAAGAATACAATCCTGAATTATTTAAAATATTTATGCGGCCATGGCTGATGGAACTAGATCATTCTACCCACGTGAATTTAAGTAAGGGTAACGTTCGGTATTACGTGCAGATTCCTGCAGTAGACATGACACACTTGAGGAATTCCGGCGATTACATCATTCGATACCTAGTGAGAGTAACATTCAATATGATAACAGTAGTTTAGATAATTCAAATAATGCTTACCTCCCAAACAACTCCAGATAATATGTTACAAATATAATGACTGCTTTTGTTTAACGCAACTCCACATTTAAATTGTAAATTATTGATAACTATAAAGACGAAGTATCTTAACGATGCCTTCTTTTCAGTGTGAAATGGCGATAGATACTCCTGTAAGGGTAACTGCATGTGTAAGTGTGGGATAAGGCTTGCGCAAATTCCAACCATCCTCTCCTGAATCAGTTGCAGCGAGAGGCGTAAGATTGACAGGAAACAATGCCGATATAAGCCGAGAGCACATGCAGCATCTGAAATTCCCAAATGGTCACCCATTTAATAATGACAAGACTCAACGCTGCTTAACTTCTGTGATCTGTACACAACCGGTGTGTCAATGCGATTATGCCGTATACGTCTCTTTAATGCCATTATAATAATTACTAGTTGATCCTTGTAGAAATTCAACCGTGCTTTCATGTGTATCCTGTCATCTATTATAAAATAAATGTCATTGTTAGCTAACTATTCATGAATTATATAAAACAAACTTATACAGCGTGACCACAAAAAACGGGCCCCAACTCTAATTAGGCCCGTTGCTTAGTGTGTTGTCCGAATGAAATGAAACTTAACTAGTTTATTATATAACTAGTTAGTTTATTATATTCAAAATGTCACATCAAAACACTAGGGTCTTTGGCCTTTTTTCTCCGTTCTACAGCATATGTTCTAGATATATTTTCTATGTTTTTTTTCGGGGGGGGGGCTTATAACCCTGTATATATATTTCTTTTTACTTAATTAAAATTGTAGCAATTATTTCTTTTAAATAATTATTCTGTGTCATGTCACGGTAAAAAATAATAAGCGATTTAGTATTCTTCAACCAATGAAAACAATGTCATTTTTAGAACGACATAATTTGATTAGGAATCAATTTCTTAAAAAAACAAAAGGATATATTTTATCTGTTTACCATAGAGACATCAGATCCTTCACAAATTCTTATGTGACAATCTTAGAAAGTAAAATTTGGGTAAACTGTCATATCGTACGTACAAAAATAAAATGCTTGAGCATATTAATAAATTTATATATGCAAACAAACATATGAAACGTTCGACATTCTTTATAAAAAGTAGAAGATAAAAAAGATAGAACCCAATATGCGCTTAATTGTCATATTTATGCCTCGTATAGCAGTCCAAATCTTACAAATATTTTTGTCTCTCTGCTCGTTTTAATATTTTGGGAGTGTGTATTACAGATCTCTGAATGACCTTAAAATGCATATTTGGATAGGAAACCAAACATCGATTTTGCAGACAGGCGTCTAACGCCAGCCTGGAGTATTTAACATTTCGTTCACGCAGGAGCAACCCAACTTCTCAAATCTTTCAATTCTCTCGGGCAAAGTGCCAACTCATTGTAATAAAGGAGCGTGAACCGAAATCTTCACTCAAGGGAACGAAGATTAATGCGCCCGCCGTTTTTTGTTTCCAGCATTCAACATTTCGTCCTTTTTCCGATTTTCGATTCATTTCCTCGTTGTTTTCTTCAGTTTGAGGCATAAAAGATCGATATAGTAGGGGAAAAATATTAAAAGAACGAATTCGTTTGTATTTCTTTCATTCGATCCTAATATTTTTTTCATTTAGCGTCTATTATATTATTATTTTCAAGATGTTGATGTAATCGTCTGTATTCCTTACAAGCGAACTGCGCCGGGTCGTAAAATACACTTACATATAATTTAATTTGTGAACATTCGTATTTCTTATTACACAGCACATTCTCTATTGCATATCATAGTGTATCTAATATGTAATTTTCTTGAAAAAGGATTTCGGCCTCAACAGAAAGATGTTCAACAAAATGTTTAACCATAAAATTTACCAAAAACTATTAATATTAAACTATAAAAAGAAAGATACTAGAATTTAAGCAAAAAATATTTTATTTCAACTCAATCAGATGTGCCTTATGCACTAATAAAAATGCAATTGGCATTTTGTTGAACTTTTTAAGATTTTAAATATTTATAAATTTTCTCATTATAAAAAACGATTATTATATTGATTATAATCTTTTGACAGAAGAAATAAAATGAATATAAAACATTAGAAGAACAATGCAAAATTATCCAATTATATCAATAAATATTAGTAAATTGTGTAAATAAATCTTGAAAAAAAATGATTATTTAGTAAATTGATTTTAATTTATTGTTCATTTAAAAAAATATTCAAATATTTTAAATCACTTAATTGTCAGCACATTTTTTCATTATCAAAAAAGATTATTGGATTATTTTTAATTTGCAAAAGTAAAATGCTCAAATCGACTTTCATAAAAGTGAAGAATATCTGGTTTTACAATGAAATTTCTGCAAAAAGAATTTATTGAAATATATAATTTCGGAATTAATTCATTGAGGATCGTAATTTTAAAATAAATATCTATTTGTTTGAACACACACATATTCCATTGGAGTAGAAAAATTTTATTTCTAGTGGCTTTTTGCAAATGCTCAGTATTTTGTTGACAATATTTGCGAATTGAAGAGTCAGTTTTGAGATAAATTTTGAATTGCTTGAGTGTAAATAAAATTGTTGTTTTTTTAACTCTAGTATCTTCCTTTTTAGAGTGTAATACTGATCAATAGTTTTCAGTAAAATAATTTTCCGGTTAAAATTTTATATTACATTTATCTCTTGAAGCAGAAATCGTGTCTCCAGTTTAGTTATGATTCATAACAGTGCTATTGTTCGCCTGCAGAGTAACAGTTACAGCCCCATGCCATGCCTAGGTGATGGTTGAATTTTAAAAGCGAAAACCACCACTATTTATTTCTATTGAATGTATGACCTTGTTTTTATCAAATGTTTGCTTCCTTTATATTTTTTCAAAAAATAAAATGCCAACAATATTGGACATTTTGGAAGGAAAATTGACATTATTAGAAAAGTTAGTGTCACTGACAATATTCCACTTAATATTATTTCTAACATTGTAAGTATAATGCCCAAAATCGACTCTATTCAAAGTGTGCAGAATAGCTGTTTTTACTTTGAAATTTGTTCCAAAAATATTTTGTTTTTTTGTACTGAAATTCATAATTTCAGCATTAATTCGCCGAGGATTATAATTTTCAAACATAAATCTATTTATTTGAACACACAAATATTTCATTGCAGTAGGAAACGTTCTAGTGACATTTTCCAAGTGCTCAGTATTTTGCTGACATTTGATACAATGTTTGAGCATTGAAGCATCAGTTTTGAGCAAACTTTTAAATTGCTGTCGACCATCAGTAGGATGAAGTTGAATAACTAATCTCTGTGGTATTCCAGCAATCTGCAAGGTTTGGAACCCACAGCCAACTTTAAAGGTGCAATTACATTCACTATCTTGTAGTCTTTGGCAGTTTTGTTTGTGTATTCTAAGACATTTCATCACTTTACTTTCTTCAAAAGTGAATAATTGTTTGGCACTGTCAGGGCACTTGTTTATCAAAAATTCCCAAAATGCAATAGCACATTCTTGTTGGCCACTATTAAAAACGCCTCCGATTGATTCTCTAAGATCAGCAACACTGTGAGTGCCAGGGACAAGCAATCTTTTTAATTGCTGAATTGGCAAATCAATGTTTGGAATGTTTTTAATGATGTTAGACAACAAAGGAAGGTGGTAAATTGTCTGAACAATACTGTTAGCAAAACAAGCATTTCTTTCATTGATCAATTTGAGGTCCAAATTATTTTGAGAAATGTAAGTGTCTATTTTCAGCCATTTTCTATTTGGAATATTATGTTTTTGCTTCAAATCATGATCTATAACGATTGTTTTTTTCGTTTATAAGTCTGTTTGTACAATGACAAACTTTGAGGCATAACAGAACAAGGAGGAAGCGGTGGCAAATCAACCCTGTCTCTTTTGGCCCTCAATCTATTATATTCAGTCCATGCACTTTTGTTACACATGGTCAATTTATGAGGGTCAAGGTCAATCAAATAGACATTGCACAGCGTTCTAGCACGTGACAAAGCTACATAGGCCATTCAATCTGAAAAGACATCAGATCCCAAGTCAACAATGATACCATCGACTGAAATACCTTGGGTTTTGTGGACAGTTAAAGCATAGCTGAGTGACAACGGTATTTGAGATCTAGTCACAAAGAGTCCAGGAGAAAGTTCATAGTCAGCTTGCACAAATTCAACATTGACTGCATATGATCAAATTTTACAGTCACAGCAACAACTTTGCCATCTTTCATTTGTATTTCAGTGACTGTACCCATTGTACCATTGCAAAGTCCTTTTTCAATATCAATATTTCGACGCAACATACATCTAGCACCAATTCCAATTTTAAGCACAGTTTCAAGTCCAGCTGTGTCAGAAATCTTTTTAAGTTTAGAAGTTTTTGGTGTCTGTTTTGATTTTTTTTTGTTACGGTTTTTTGTCTTAAGTTGGAATCAGTTGCTGAAATTTCAATGATATGAATATTATTTTTTTTCAACATTTTATAATTCACTTTCTCAGCAGATTCATTTGTGGGTACAATGCAAATTATATGCATTTTCTTTTGCAAATTTTGCAAAAGATCAGTAACTTGATCAATATTTGCTTTTTGTTTAGGATTGATTCGATGCCTTTTCAAGATCTCAATATCCTAATCAGTTGGTGACCCAAGTCTTATTCTGTTAAGAATATTAACAAAGTTTTCATTGTCATCTTTTTGTCGCACATTTATGGTCAATTCATCATAATCGAAATATGACCACAAATTTATACCAGCAATTCCCAAATTTTATTTTCTAGCATCTTGAATAGATATTTTGGAAAATACAGGTTTTTCATTAACAGGTGGAAGCTGAAATAAATCACCAAATGCAACAATTGACATGTTTGCAAATGGATACACTTGTTTCCTAATATCACCAAAAACATCTTGCAAACGTTGGTGAATAAATGCTAATTGCAAGTGACTAACCATGCTTATTTCATCAATAATGAATAATCTCGCATATCCAAGCATGGTTCTCAAACTTTTTATTTTATCCTTTGATAATGGTTCATATTTAGGTGTAGAACCATGTTGCACATTTAGTTGAAAGACTCTATGGCATGTAGATTCTTTCAAAATGTAAGCACTGACACCAGTAGGAGCACAAATAACTACACTGGGTCCATTGATGGCAGGATATGTGAGAGTAATTTTATCTGCCAGTGCATTGATCAGAAAAGATTTGCCCACATCCACAAAACCATTAATAAATTTGAGAATTTGTGGACAATCGTCACAATTGCACCTGTGAATAGGGTTTTCCTCATTCCAATGAAGATTTTGTTGCTCAAGTTTGGAAATAATTTCATTATAAATTTCTTTTTGAATGAAATTCAATTTTTGCTCATTTTCTAAAACTTGAACTTCAGTGACATGTCTGATTTGAGGCATATTCAAATCAGCTTCATTTTTATCTTCCTCTTTAGCCATATTAGGATCGCAATCAATTTGATCATCATCAGCGTTATTTTCATTTTCATAATTTTAAGATTTTTGCTCTATTTTTTTGCTTATTTCAATAGCATCTTTAATTTTTTTCTTAATACTTTCATAATTTGTCATTTCAGACAAATATGGAGCATTTTGATGTAATGATTGCTCATATGATTTACAGATTACAAATTGGCATATTTTGCTGTAACATAAACCTCAGTGTGAAATTCATTTTCATTTGAAAAGGATTCATTGTAAAGGTCAGAAATAGTAGCATCCCTGCTAACCTGGTAAATTAACTCACTATATATTGACCAGTCCCCTTCAAGTATTGCGATGTCATATTTGTTAAGTCATGTTCCAATCGACAATAATCGATATATTTTTCTGATCACTGTTCTCAGGTGTTGCGAGTGTGGTGACAAGAGTTTCAGCAGGGCCAGCTTGTCCGTGCAATCACTTTGGCCACAGCAATAAATTCTATCAGAATGCATACCTTTGCAACTTTGGAAACTATCCAATTTCTTCCTCATTTGAGCAATTGTCAAATTCGGACTCAAATCAGACAAATTGTTATGCAATCTTTTAGCATATTCCAATTTCTGAGCTGAGTCCGGACAGCCATCTTCGATTCTACACAGACGAGTCATTGATATTCTGTAGTCACTGTTATTAATTTGATTTTCATTGTGTCGATGAAAATTAGCATCTTTGCTTGACATTTCGAATTTGCAAGTAAATTTAGATGCTTTTTTTCTATGTTTATTTTTATATTTGTTATAATATGCTTTTGCACAAATTTTTTCTCTATTTTTTTTATAATACTGGGCCATTTTCGCATGCATTTTTTCTCTATTTTTATTGAAAAATTTTTTATTTGACTCTTTTTGCTTTTTTTATTAAGTATCATTATTTACCGCTTTGAGTTTTTTTTTTATAATTCTGAACTCTTTGTTTTATTTTATCTTTACTTTTTCAATAATATTCAGCTTTTCTAGCTTTTTCAGCAATTTTATCATATACTTTTTTATTGCCATCATTCATAATATATTCTTGACAGGCCACAAAATCACCGCAATACCACATTTACTCCAGGGGGGGTACTACGTAAGTCCCAGGAGTCCTATGTAAGTCCCTTATAGTAAAAATGTTGGTGCTCATGCACTAATTGTAACACGCTATTATTTTCTTAATAATATAAAAGAAAGTAAGAATTTTATTGACACAGTATTTGTAAACAAACAACAACAAAAAAATAGTACGCTTACGTGTTGAAAATAATGCAAGAAAATGTTACATGTAATATTTTACACAAATACTGAACAGTAGCCCTCCCCTCTCTGTCTGTCTGTCTGTCTCTCTCCCTCTCTCTCTCTGTGTTGCTGTTATTATGGTAGTACGAATAGTGGTTTGTTTACGTTGTAGTTGAAAATATATCTTGCATTATTTACAAAAAGTTGTAAATAATGCAAGAAAATGTTACAGCCAGTTACAAAATTAAAAATGATAATAATATATTCATAATATATTCTTGACAGACCACAAAATCACCGGTAGTAATGTAACGGATAATCAAAAATAGGGGAAAAATCAGTTATGTAATATTTTACACAAATACTGAACAGTAGCCCCCCTCTCTGTCTGTCTGTCTCTCTCTCTCTCCCTCTCTCTCTGTGTTGCTGTTATTATGGAAGTACGAATAGTGGTTTGTTTAGGTTGTCGTGGAAAACTCTGATGAAACTAAAATCCGGCAATTTTTATTTTTTTAATAACGGTATTAGTATCAAAATATCTGAAAATGATATCTTAAACTAAACAGAAGAATGTCAAGGTAATTATTGTACTATTTCAGAAAATGTTCAATAAGTAGGTCTCAAGTAAATTATTTTTTTATTTTTTCTACCGGTACCCTACGCTGGATTACACAATAGTAGTCTCTAAGTAACATTTTGTTTGTCTCGCAGTTACTTGCGAGACTAATATGTATGTCAAAAGTTACTTTTAAATTAACTTGCACGATATCAGTTAGAATTGAAACAAACATTTGGTGTTCATGTCGTGTTTTCTACGTGGTGTAGATATCGGGAGATAAGTGAGAAAGATATAGTATTAAACAGCTTGAAAAAATTAATTGCATTTGTGCAGGCAAGAATTAAAAATATGATGGCAAGTTGAAATTAACGGTTTGCATGTTAAGTTTTCGATGTATTTGTAAGCATTATTAATCTAACTAAGAGAAGATCCCATTTTTTTATAAACAATATTTGGTGTATGATTCGTGTTTCTTGTTCATTTTATTATGTGACGAATGGTTTAAGCGTAAATCAGTTAAATATTTACACACAGTCAAACACCCGCACACGTTTTAGTCATATAGAAGTTCATATTTTTGTTTCTCACACTACATTTCCGTTCCAGTTTACTTTTTTGTTCTTTAAAATGATGATCTTGAGAATATTGTTCGAAATTTGAATAATCTTTCACATAGTTTTCACCCATGCAATCCTTTATCTGCTTCAAGTGTATATTGTGGAATTTCTGAATCTTTGTGTCGAACTCAGGAATCTGTAGCGAACAGTACTTTTTATCTACCCCACTTTGGTAGCAAGGTTTGATCCTACTTAGGTCCATCTTTTAAATATAATTGTGTATTACTTACAATTTATGTTGATGCATTACTGACGGTACATAATCATGTTAGTTTTGGGATTAAATAAAGAGTTATGTTTAGAACACTGCAAGGATTTTCGAGTTGGATAGAATTATTTCTGAGTTCGACAAGTTACAGCTTGAAAATGTGATATGTTAGCTCGACCGAGATGTTCTGAAAATAATCCTCAATACAAGAGCAATACAACTACCGATACGCATTTTCTTATCTTTCTCTATGTGTATGTTTGTAATTATTTACGTATTTTACTTCTTTGAAAACCTCTAATTTTAATCAATGGTCTCAGGTTGACTGTTAATGAATCTTTTTCTTACTTATTGGTATATTACAGGTAGCTGCAGGCTTAGATAACATACCTCCTGAAGTATGGAAGACAGGTGGTTTCAATGACATACTTCTTAATTCAGGCAATTCTGTATATAATCAAAAAAATATTAATATATGGAGGGAAGGATGCATACTTCCCTTCCCCAAGAAGGGTGACCTAAGCATACCAAGCAACTACAGAGGAATAACACTCACTCCAATTGCAGCAAAAATCTACAATGCCATGCTCCTCAACCGTATCCAACCAAAGATCGAAGAAGTGCTCGGGAAGAACCAAAATGGATTTAGTAAGAATCGTTCTAATATTAGTCAAATACTTACTGATAGGAGACTGATTGAAGGAGTCAGTGAAAAACATTAAGGCAGTCATGATCTTTGTAGATTTCTCCAAAGCATTCGATTCTGTACATAGAGGAAAAATTGCCAGCATATTAAAAGCATATGGCATTCCAAATGAAGTCATTTATACTATCATGATGCTATATGAGCACACTCGAGCAATGGTTAGGTCCCCAGATGGGGAGACTGAATTTTTCGACATCCGGACTCGGGTTCTATGAGGAGATATTCTTACCCTTTTCTTTTCATTGTCTGTTTTGACTTTGTACTTCGCAACTCTGTTGATATAGACAACATGCTAGGCTTAACCCTAAATGAATCCTGAAACAGATGTAATCAATCAGCACGCATAACTGATGCAGATTACGCAGACGATATTGCTTTGTTCGCGAACAACACTGCTGATGCGCAAACACTGTTACGTAAGCCAGAAAAGAAAAGTCTGCAAAGTACATTGGTCTCCACATAAATGCGGATAAGACAAAGTTTATGACTTTCAATGTGAAGGGAGATATCAGGGCTTTGGTTGGATCAACACTGAAAGAAGTCTCTGAGTTTACGTATCTGGGAAGCAACATAGTTTCCACAGAGAGAGATATCGGAATTCGCATCTCAAAAGCATGGACCGCATTGGATGGGCTACATTCAGTATGGACTTCGGGACTGGCTGACAAACTGAAAAGGCAATTCTTCAGGGCAGTGGTAGAGTCTGTCCTTGCTTACGGTGCTACAACCTGGACACTCACCAAAAGATTGGAAGGAAAACTAGACGGCACATACACCCGTATGCTAAGAACAATATTAAATATATTTTTAGAAAAATCATCCCACGAAGCAGCAACTTTATGGCAACCTACCTGTCATATTTAATACCATCAGAGAAAGAGGCCTACGATTTTCCGGTCATTGTGTGAGGAGCAAGCAATAATTGGTGAGTGATGTATTGCTATGGACTCCACGACACGGACGCGCAAGCAGAGGACGACCTAGATCCACGTACATCCAACAAATAGCACACGGCGCCAACTGTGAACCTGAAGATCTGAGGAAACTGATTAAAGACAGGAAACTCTCGAGATAAAGAGTCACATTGGTCCGGGCAAGGAGCCCGTCATGATGATGATGATGATGATGATGATGATGATGACAGGGAGCAACGTCACGTGCTTGTAAACAATGTCACGCTATGTATAATGGTTTAAGCAACCAGTAGAAGCATTCCAATCGTCACACTAATCTACTCGTCGTATCGGTCTTACATGAATAAACTTTTCTTGATGTGTTTTTTTTTTTACATGACTTATGTCTGATTGGCAGGAATTAACTCACAATCACTGCGTTTGTTTCGAATATCAATGTTGAAGCATCTGTGGATATATATTCTTCCTTGCATATCGTATCTTTTAGACGTTTACAGGCAGAAATGTATGTATTTCTGATAAATACAAAAACGGGAGTTCGGAACTAGTGATTCAAGAATCACACAGCATTGTTTTACAACCGTTTCTGTTGTTTACTGAGATATTATTGTTACATGATAAGGGATGTCCCCTTTTCATGTAAGTATAAAAATAGAGAGATTACTTTAAGTGAAAATAAAATGAGAGAAAGCAGAAATCAAACATTGGATATAAGTTTTAAAGAACAATAGGTTTAAATGGAATGTCCAGTAAATTGTTAATTCTGATGAAATAAAAAATAAATAAACTATCTTATTGTAAGAAAGAATGTGGAAAATAAAATATGGGTTAAATAAATTAGATATGTAGGTTGAATTCCTTTGTAAAAACATCAAAGAAAAAATAGGTTATTGGGAAATCATAATGTCGGAAACGTGCAAAGTCGCGCATGTTGATACACGTGAATTTTGCTCACGAGGCCGGACATGTATGGATTTCTCAATATAGGAAGTTAGAGTTAGTTAGAGAGAGACAGTCAGTGAGAAACTCAGAGAGGGTCTGGGAATTCGAACGTCTAGGAAGCGAGACGGTCACTTTGAAACTAAAATGTGAAGCTTTGAATTCTTGATGAGAAAACCACGGCCGGTTGTGAAGAAATAAACCCATCATGTGTTTTGATAAAAGCTCGTATTTGTGTTTGTGATTCTTACAAAAAGGTAAAGTGAATTGTTATTATATGTCTGTGTTATAAAATGTCGTGACATACACATCTCATATCCACAATGTGAATCTACATCTCATATCTACACTAAGACTGTCTGAACACTATCTCCTCCCTCTAAGAGCTTCACATAGCAACACATCTATGAACTAACGAGTTTCTTCTTCTAAACGTCTAAGTAAAGAACTATTTAATATATATGAATCTTCATAACATGAACAATCTCTCTCACAACATCTCTCTCTAGAACTCTCTCAACAGCATCACTTGTAATAAGACTCTCGCTCAACGACAAACATTCTAATAAGACTCTTCTAAGACTGCGCGTGTAATAAGACTCTTTCTAAGCATCATTATAATAAGACTCTTTTAATGAAACTCCTATATAACATTATCAGCCAATAAAATCTCGACAGATCTGTAAAGATACTATAACCAACCCTTACAATATACAATCGATCAGAGATAAAATCCAAATTGCATTTTTATCATGACTGAGTTTATGTATTTCTGACTTAAAATTTTAATCTCTCTGTTGCAGAAATTGATGGTAGGAGATTCTAAGAAAGAAACCTCTGTCGCTGACGTGCACCGGAAGTAGAGATACGAGGGGCGTGCAATAAGTAATGCCCCTGAAACACTTCCCATAGAAGTAGAGGTCCTGGATATGAACTTAAAGTTTATCCAATGATTAAGCTCCAGCTTACAGGCTTTCGGGAGTGTAGAGCCACCATTTAATTACCATTGCTCCCAGGTCCACTCTCACTCGGAGTGCTAGTACCTGTTAGGGTCTAAACTATGGGTTAAATAGAAACCGACTTGAAAACAAATATATTCTATTAAAAAAATTTCTTCAAAATCACTGGATTCGGCATTAAATAACCCGGACAGGGTGGATATGCCGTAAAACAAAGAAGTAGACAAACGAAACTTGGCACAGTTATTAGTCTTTTTCTACATAGGAATCGCCCTGAGTTATGCATTTCTCCTATCGTTTGATGCGGCTCTGGAGACCATTTTTGTAGAACACCCCAGGTTGGTCCTCCAACCACGACGTGACTTCAGAAATCTAGGGTGCATCATATGGGAAACGCTTTCCTTTCAAAAACAACTTCATGACTGGGAAGAGGTGAAATCAGAGGGTGCAAGGTCAGGAGAGTAGGGAGGATGGGGCAGGATTTCATAACCACACACCTGTGCTTCTGAGCTGGCGACATACGAGATGTGGACCGGAGTGTTGTCCTGCAGGAGGAGGGTACCTTTGCTGATCTTGCTCCACCTCTTGATTTTGATAGCTTCCCTTAATTCCCTCAAAAGTGAAGCATAATAGGCTCCTGTAATTGTATACCCTTTGCCAAGAAATCTGTCATCACTACTCCGTCTGGTCCCAGAAGACTGTGACCATGACTTTGCCAGTAGAGGACTGCACCCTTGCCTTTTTGGAGGCGGTGAGTCCAAGTGCTTCCTCTGCATTCACTGGACTTTGGTCTCTGGATCATAGTGATGGACCCAGGTTTCATCCTGTGTAATCAGTCTTTTGTAAAAGCTTTGACTCATCTTCTTGGTACATCTCCAAATTCATTCTCGAGCACTCGACGCGTTCTCGCTTCTGGAATAGTGTGAGCAACCTGGAAATCCATCTGGCAGACACCTTATACATATACAAATGGTTATGAATGATAGTTTCCACAGACTGTACTTACCTTGACTTCTTGGGATATTTGGCGAATAGTAATGCGCCGATCTTCAAAAATGGCAACCTCAACTTGACGGACAGATGCTTCATCAATAGCAGAAGGGGTCGACCAAGTCTGGGAGCTGTTTCCACAGACCTCCAACTATGTTTGAATTCACGATGCCAGCGTTGTACAAGTTCATATGATGGGGCATTATCATCATAAGTTTCTTTCATTTCATCAAAAGTTTCCTGTTGTGTGCGTCCTTTCAAATACAAAAACCCGATCACTGCTCGACATTCAACAGGTTCCATTTCACACCTGACTCAGTTCAAACACCTGTAAAACAGGAACCACAATTAGTTCAGAGCTGTAATTTACCAGATAACCTGTAGAGATATAAATCATTGCCCATGCAAAATTTCAGCCAGATCAGACAACTGGAAGTGATTCAGGGGCATTACTTATTGCACGCCCCCGTACGTTAGTGATCTTTTCCATACAGAAAAATATCCAACCGATCAACTATCACCGGCGCCTGCTGATCGTTTACGAAACCAGTGCAATCCATGTACAGAGTTATGAGATGGTTTCATCGATTTCGGAGTAGCAACATAAATATGAATGGCAAACGATGCTCTGAACTTTTACGACTGAGACACCAAAGCTCTTATTCAGCTCTCGCCAATTTTGTTTATAATGGTGGTGACTATGTAGAAAACATGGTCTAGAAGACAAGAGACCCTTTGTTAAAATATAAAACTTTCGTCTACATAACACTTCAACATTGTTGTTTTTTTAATTGAAAATATTAGGTTTTACTTTTGAAACGACTCTCCTACCACAATTTCCGAATTCAACTCCTTTATTCTTAACAATATTGTTATTTTAAGAGCAAATTATGTACATTTATTCTAAATTTCTCTTCTACGAAAAACTTTTTTTTTAATCTGTGGTAGTTACTGCCCTGCTCCAAACTATATCTATCTGATGGAGCTTGTGAGAAAAAGTTTTTTATTATAGCAAACACGGATATATTACTATACCATCTTTATTCAAACTGAAACATAGTAGACTAGTTTATATAATAATGAAATACATATATTCATGGGAGATCTACACGGGAAATTATTTTAGAGTCTGTGACATATTCTATTGTTTCATCATTCGAACGCTGATGTCGCGATATTATTCTGCTATTGGAACAAATCAATATCAATCCCAATAAGGGTTTTATCATTCACTGGGGAACCCCTCCCTTGGGCTAGCCATCTATCTCTATCCCGAGCTATCCGCTGCTCTGTGGGACCTATATGCTGTATCAGAAAGCTCCTCCATCTCGTTCTTTGTTTTGCTTTGGTGTCTTATGGTTACGAGGTGTCCATTCCGTTGTCCTGATACTAGAACAGATACAACACTTTAATTCTATGTTTGCAACCCAAAACAGTATTGTAATTCGTGTTTAATGTTTGAAAATAAGATAGAATTTCATGCTATTTTAAAGATAGTTGCTTTGAATTGCATCATTGACGATCGCTTGATATTATGATTTTCAAGTACAAAAGGTGATAGCAAAAGATGAGCATGAATTTACCCAGATTTATGATTATGTAAATAATAAAACCAGCAGTAGATTGTTTATTTATTTTTTTCTTTCTGAGTAACATATCTTTTATGGAAACGTATGATTATTTAAATCATATAAACAACAGTATATTGTATTTTGTTTTGTTTTTTTATTCTTTCTGGGTAACACATTTTTTATGGAAATCGCGGCAGACAGCGAAAAATCCACTTCATGCGTGAAGTTAACACAAACGAAGGATGATCACAACAATAACAGGCGATGCGTATATGCCGTAATTTTAAGAAACTAATGTTATACGTATGGGAGAAAAGCAGCCAACATAAAATGTTTCACAAGTTTGAAGATTTTGCAAATAAGCACCTGGAATAAAGAGATGTATTACAAAGAATATTGTACCAACAAGCTAATCATAATATATAGTGTTAAATGTTAAAGTAATCATCATATATAGTGTTAAATGTTAAAGTAATCACAATATATTGTGTTCAATGTTAAATAATCAGGATATATAGTGTTAAACGTTAAAGTAATCACCATGTATTGTAATAAATGTTACAATAATCACCATATATAGTGTTAAATGTTAAAGTAATCACAATATATTGTGTTAAATGTTAAATAATCACCATATATAGTGTTAAATGATAAAGTTATCATCATATATAGTGTTAAATGTTAAAGTAATCCCCATATATTGTGTTAAATGCAAAAGTAATCAGCATATATAGTGTTAAATGTTAAAGTAATCACCATATATTGTGTTTAATGTTAAAGTGATCATCATATATAGTGTTAAATGTTAAAGTAATCACCATATATTGTGTTTAATGTTAAAGTTATCATCATATATAGTGTTAAATGTTAAAGTAATCCCCATATATTGTGTTAAATGCAAAAGTAATCAGCATATATAGTGTTAAATGTTAAAGTAATCACCATATATTGTGTTTAATGTTAAAGTTATCATCATAAATAGTGTTAAATGTTAAAGTAATCACCATATATTGTGTTTAATGTTAAAGTGATCATCATATATAGTGTTAAATGTTAAAGTAATCCCCATATATTGTGGTTAATGTTAAAGTAATCATCATATATAGTGTTAAATGTTAAAGTAATCAGCATATATTGTGTTTAATGTTAAAGTGATCATCATATATAGTGTTAAATGTTAAAGTAATCACTGTATATAGTGATACATGTTAAAGTAACTACCATATATAGTGTTAAATGTTAAAGTAATCATCATATATAGTGTTAAATGTTAAAGTAATCACCATATATAGTGTTAAATGTTTAAGTAATCACCATATATAGTGTTAAATGTTAAAGTAATCACCATATATAGTGTTAAATGTTAAAGTAATCATCATATATAGTGTTAAATGTTAAAGTAATCACCATATATTGTGTTAAATGTTAAAGTAATCATCATATATAGTGATAAATGTTAAAGTAATCATCATATATAGTGTTAAATGTTAAAGTAATCACCATATATAGTGTTAAATGTTAAAGTAATCACAATATATTGTGTTAAATGTTAAATAATCAGCATATATAGTGTTAAACGTTAAAGTAAATACCATGTATTGCAATAAATGTTACAATAATCACCATATATAGTGTTCAATGTTAAAGTAATCACAATATATTGTGTTAAATGTTAAATAATCACCATATATAGTGTTAAATGATAAAGTGATCATCATATATAGTGTTAAATGTTAAAGTAATCCCCATATATTGTGTTAAATGCAAAAGTAATCATCATATATAGTGTTAAATGTTAAAGTAATCACCATATATAGTGTTAAATGTTAAAGTAATCATCATATATAGTGTTAAATGTTAAAGTAATCACCATATATTGTGTTAAATGTTAAAGTAATCATCATATATAGTGTTAAATGTTAAAGTAATCACCATATATAGTGTTAAATGTTAAAGTAATCATCATATATAGTGTTAAATGTTAAAGTAATCACCATATATTGTGTTAAATGTTAAAGTAATCATCATATATAGTGTTAAATGTTAAAGTAATCACCATATATAGTGATAAATGTTAAAGTAATCATCATATATAGTGTTAAATGTTAAAGTAATCATCATATATAGTGGTAAATGTTAAAGTAATCACCATATATAGTGATAAATGTTAAAGTAATCATCATATATAGTGTTAAATGTTAAAGTAATCACCATATATAGTGATAAATGTTAAAGTAATCACCATATATAGTGTTAAATGTTAAAGTGATCATCATATATAGTGTTAAATGTTAAAGTGATCATCATGTATAGTGTTAAATGTTAAAGTAATCATCATATATAGTGTTAAATGTTAAAGTAATCACCATATATTGTGTTAAATGTTAAAGTAATCACCATATATAGTGTTAAATGTTAAAGTAATCACCATATATAGTGTTAAATGTTAAAGTAATCATCATATATAGTGTTAAATGTTAAAGTAATCACCATATATTGTGATAAATGTTAAAGTAATCCTCATATATAGTGTTGAATGTTAAAGTAATCCCTATATATATAGTGTTAAATATTAAAGTAATTATCATATATCGTGTCAAATGTTAAAGTAATCACCATATTTAGTTGCAATTATTTTAATGTACCAAAGTGTACAGATAGACATTTTTATGTCCCAGTTTCGGTTTACCTTGAAGGTGTCGACGAATAAAACAATTTTCTATGTCACCGTCTTATAGGTAGAGAGCATGGTCTAAGAATTATTAAATCCCGTGATTTCATATACTAGCTACTTCGCCCGCACACCTTCATATATGATTGAACTATGAAAACAAACAAGTAATTATACGAATACGACCAGGTGTCGCTCACCTTCCGTAGTTTTTTATCCAGTTATTTTCAAAGGAAAATAAACTTTATATGCATATTCAATTTTGTAACACATTTGGGTGATCTTTACCCACAAGAGTGCGTGCTTCCCGACCCCCACAGTTTGGATTTAAAATTTGATATGGCCTTTCAGTTTTAGTTTGAAGTTGTTTTCTATTATTTTTCTATTCCTTTATCGTTCTCTTCGTAATAACTATTTTACATATATTAGTAAACAATGGAGCATCCACAAATAAAATCAAGATTTAAAAGAATTATTTAAATTCCATTTATCCTTTGGAGAAGAGAACTTTAACACACATACTCCATAGGAAAAGTCACTCTAAAAAATCAGTAGCTATTTCCAATAATACGCTGAAGAGGCAGCGATTCTGTTTACCAATTTCGCACATTCGTTGTGTGTGTGTCTGAGTTCGATGTTCAAACGTGTAGCTTTTCTCGAATCTTAAATGAAACTTTCAACTGTAGCTTTTAAAAAATGTCCACAGTGATCCTATTGTCACATGCACGCATCAAGAATTTCTACACGTTAATCGACTGCTGGTCATTTTCACCGATTCAGAAATTTTGTAGTCTTAACGTTAGCATATATAATACTTATTTATGATATGGAAGACCCGATATTATTTCAAATTCAATGCAGAAAATTATGTTTTAAATATTAATATAACGCTATACTTTATGCGTTCTGATTTGCATTGATCTGCTCTCGTGTTGTATTATAATATTTTTCGAGGCAGCTAAAGTATTTTTATTTGCTTTTTTTCATTTCTCTTCCTTTCTTTTCATTTTCTTTCTTCAGTTTCCTTTTTCTATACCTTTATTTTTTTTTCTTTTATTCTGTTTTCGACTTTACTATTTCGCTAATTATTTACATCTTGATTCTATATATTACTGTTTCTAACATTCAGGATCTTTTATTACATATTTTATACGAATTTTCTTATCTTTCTATTCCTCTCAATCCTTGTTTCTCCGGCTCAACGTCTCCTTCAGACTTACACTTATGCACATTCTTCCCATTTCTATTCAGCCTTTCTCTCTCCCTCTCTTTCACGTGGCAATCAATTGCGAAAAACTTTACATGTAAAACCAATAATGAGATTTACGTGGTAAGACTCCGAACAATAACCAATGTATACGCAGGAAATTCTTTTTTAAGCTGAAAACCCCCTGAAGCATAAAAAATATATTCAGAGAAGAAAATGAGCATAATTTTGTTACAAGAGAGGAGAAATAATTCCACTTTTATGTTTGCTTTAGTTTATTTTTTCGAAAACTTCGGTTGTATCATTGTTTTTTCGAGGTGTTCTATGATAAATACGTTTGGTTTTACATACAAAAACTAACAGCTTCAGGGTGAAAAAGTAAGCGAAATAATTGCATATCTTTCCCTCATTAGATT
The DNA here is from genome assembly GCF_053919585.1 of Euprymna scolopes. Classification (NCBI taxonomy): domain Eukaryota; kingdom Metazoa; phylum Mollusca; class Cephalopoda; order Sepiida; family Sepiolidae; genus Euprymna; species Euprymna scolopes. The sequence continues at coordinate 85,529,022 of NC_136494.1, read as the reverse complement.
CACGCTTTTACACCACCTTGAATAAATACGTACAATTCACTTGTTAAGCAAACTGAGAAGCATCATGTGTAAAAATATAAGTATTATTTATTTATTTATTTATTTATCACTTTTAAACGAGAAATATCGACACTTAGACGTACGAGTCTACTATTTGGAATAATGTTTAACTGGGGACTTAGGAGTTGCGCAGTCAGATTTTTCATTTTACATTTTTAACTTCTGGAGTTTAATAACTCAGGGAAGCAGGAAATAGCGAGAGCATCCAAAATTTCTGGCAGTCGCAAGGGACAATATTAGAGTAGAAGACTTGCCAGCATAAAGGTATCTCGACAGTGAAGGGATTTCTTCTTGTCAGAGTCGATGGTATGCCCGCAGGCATCACCAGGAGGCACAGGTGCGTCAAGGTCATCAGAGCACCTTCCATTAGAGTACATTTAAATCAAGCACAGGGGTGCAACATTGCGGCAATTGATATACATTAGAACTTGGTCGATAGCGAGGTACCTATTAAATTTTTAACTCTTTTAAAACGTTATCTAAGATTAAAAGACTAGGGATAGATTCACCAGCTAAGATGTGGAGACGATATGCCATACATGGGCGAATAGTTGTTTTTTAAAGATATAAGATACTGTCTTGTATGAGGCATATTGTAGCTGAGGAGTATTATACTTGTACAACAGTCTTAGTTATATCTCCAATGTGTTTGTTTCAAACCATGTTGACTGTGAATATTTGTTATATTATATTCAGAATAAACGGCCGACATGCTTACAATCCATATATCCCTCTTTGAAAACTCTGACAGTAAAAACTGTTTTATCTAAAACCACGGCTACGAATACTCTGTGTTTCCTATTTTCTCCTTCTCTCCAATGTTTTTCCTCAATGGAACGAAATAATCATGAACAATGTTTGATTTCGAAAATAATAAATTTACGAAACAAAATACCATGAGTTAGTGTCCAAATTACCTACAGAATAGTCATCTTCAAGTCTAATGCATACAAATAATTGTTGAGGCGTTCTTATAGGTAATTAATCGTTCTTAAGGAAGGTGGCGGTAATTCAATGGTAAACAATACGAACTGACGATTTACGTGTCCCAATTTCAACTCTAGTTCATTCTATAGAAATTATTTTCATCTAAGATGTTGACAACTTTCCGGTGGTTCCTCTCATAAGTGGCTGATGTATTATAAGAAAAATAAAGATTTTCGAGAAAACTTAATATCAAAATTTCTTCGGATTCATACAACATTATGATAGTGAATTGCTCTTAAAAACGCCACCATTTTTTATCCATTTTGTTAGTTTCTCTATTAGTAGGTAGCATTCAATGGCGAGTTCTATCGAGTAAACCCTGGTGATGATCCATTAGAAACAAAACATAATGATAGAAGCAAATTTTTGTTCATATATATTTTATTATGAAAGAAGGCGGATGTATTATACAATTTCAATAATTACTCCAATATAACTACAATATACGTTTTTGGCATAATATAATTAATTGGATTTGAAATAGATACATACAATCGGTGGAAATATTGTATATCCTATTCTCTTAGTTAGTTTATTAAAAGTTTATTAAAACTGTATAAACAATGTAAATTTATAATTTACTTCGAAAGAGTAACTACGATTATACATATGGAAATATTTACTATTTTATAAATTGTTGTATCTTATCTAGTCTAATTCTTGTAAATTGAAGTGTTTGCTAATAGAAATGATAAGAAGGATCGGTGTTATTGTGTCTGTTATATTAATAATAATAATAATAATAATAATAATAATAATAAAAACATAAATTTCTTAACGGCATATTAATGTTAATTGCATTTATTTGCGAATCTATGGAATTGTAGATGTACAATATCTAACCTTTATATAGTCAGTTGATCAGTAACTGAATTTGCATTAGTATTTAATTCTTACATTAATCGAAGTCAGGAAAAGGGGGAAAATATCTAATTTCGAATAGACCCCCCAAAAAAAAAAATCAGCAGGTGCTTCCCACCAATACCAATGTCTGGTACTTAGCTATGCTCTGTAAGTGATCAGAACAAAATAGAAGCCATTTAGAAACGACACCCAAGCTAAAAGTTAACATGCTTTCCTACTTCTCTCCCTCTCTCTCTCTCTCTCTCTCTCTCTCTCTCCCCTCACTTTTCATCTCTTGCAAAAAGGACAGGTGGATATTGTCAAATAAAAACTGATTGATTTCCTTAACAATTCCTGCCAAAAATTACAGAAAACGAGATCAAATCTAAAGAATGGATTTAAAAATGTATTTTTGGAATTTGTTTAAGCGTACGAAAACATTTACTATCTAAATGTTAATCTATAAATAAAAGTGTGATATGTCTTCCCCTTTTTTTATTTGTTTTCATTAATATCCATATGGCTTTCTATGTATGAAAACATAACCCTCTTAACGATTATATTAATCCTTGTTTTATTTATTTGCACATCTGTGGAATTGTAGTCGTACAATCTCCAACCTTTATGTAGTAAATTGGTTACCTAATGAATTTGTATCACTATTTAATTCTTGCATGTGTATAAAAAGAGGACAAAAACTAATTACCTTGGAAAAATAATACTGCCATCAATTCTCTCTAGTGCTAGCGTCTACGCACACCCATGTAAGTGGGACCTCTCTAAAAAAAATTACAGAATATACATTCCGACTTACACTTAGTTTTTGTTCTTGTCCTCGTATGTGTACCGTCTGTTCATGTTCTTTTTGTATGTGTGATAGTGCACAATGCATTCCATCTACGTGAGATGTAACTACTATCCCAGTAAGAGAACCACATGTAAAACAATTCTGAGCTTAGTTTTGCCACAAACACCACAACATGAAAAATGCAAATCACAAATATTACGCAGCATGGGACCAAGAAGAAATATTGTTTATCATGAACGACATGCGCTCCACTGGTGGGCAGCATGGGGTAATCCGTCTCATCTTGCAAAAGCTGGCTCCTCTTTAAATTTCAGAAGCAATATCGCCGACAGAGAACACGTAAATATCCCCTCTAATATCAGGTACCAAAACAATGCAGATAAAACACAGGAGAACTACCATACATCAGAAGAAAGAACTTCAGACCAAGCGAAACTTATTCTAAAGAGAGATTGACTTTGAGATCTAGAACTGAGCGAATACAACAAAAGACAAATTATTGAGCAGACCAAGAAACGTGCCACGATGGAGCTCAAAAGATATAAACTCCAGATGTAAAAGACCTGAAAAACTTGGATACAAGAAACCTGGAGGATGATATCTATGGGACGATAGAACTTAACTAAAATGAATTAGTTTAAGTAGAAAACATAAGGCAACTTATGAACGAAGAAAAAACAAATTTTCCATCCTTAAGGAACCAAGAGTGGAAGAAACTAAAATCTGAAACGGAAAAATGAAACAAACTCCTCCCATGCGTCCCAACTAATACAATTTTAGACCTAAACCATTTAATTTTTGGAGGTTTCAAGACAGTAAGTATAAATTTTAAAGAAGAATAAAGACGGAGAGAAAAAAGGACCAACAAAACCTAGATGGGAAGTGAGGCTGGAAATCCAGATCAACAAACTTACAAAGAAGTCAAAAGGATGAACATAATAAAAACAACAAGAAGAGGATGGAAAAGAAAAATGTGATCAGCGAATAGAGGCTCGATAAGAAACAGAAAGAATTGAATCAAAAAACAAAACATCAGGAAAAGAAGGGAAATTAAGACGATACCGATACAAATCTGAAGAGTGCAAGCAAAAAAGAACCTTTCAAAACGTTGGAAGTCAATTTTATCAAAATGTGAACGAAAGAAAAACATGAAGACAACAAGCAGACTATAGAATTCCTAAATACCAGGTAAGATAGTTAATTTGATAGAACATGGGGTCTAGTACAAGCAGACGATTGACAATACATAACTAAAATTAAAATACAAAGATGGATCTTTCAATGTGATTTCCTATCACCCTTACTGTTCATTAGAGCTATGATGCCCCTGACTAATATGCTAAGAAAATGTCAAGCGGGAGGCAAGTTCACTAACACAGATAAAAGAATGAACCACGTATGCACATGGATGACCTGAAACTGTTTGTAAAACCAAAGACAGAAGTAAAGATTCTATTAAACACGGCCAGAATTTTAAGCTAGAAAGGAATACCTAAGTAAAACAAGAACACTTCTTGAAACTATATTATACAGTATAAACCTAATCGTGGGTAGTTTTACTAGTAAGATATTCTGGACAATTTATAAGCTGGATCAAAAAAGAACTGAGGAGTCTCGTCTATAAGATCTCCATGAAAATGTACAATGCACTACATTCATTGCATGATATTTACGTACTCTATGTGAAAACGGAAAGACAGGAGAAACGAGCTTGTTTGTAGATATAAATAATAAAATAAAAATAACAGAAAAAAGAATAAGAAAACTACATATTGCAGCACCCCGAAAGATATAATTACTACAGCATTTGACACAGAACAAACAAACAACATAGAAAAAGAGACGAGAAATAAGACAAGGAAAGAAAAATATGAAGAGAGATAGCTAAACAGACGATTCATAAAAATTATAAAGATTGAACTATCGAAAACCGTTGACGAAAGTGAACCTTGAAAGCAAACTGGACCCATAACAATAAGCACACGGGATAACAAAATTAAACCAACCATATCAAAGCAAGGATCGGCAAGACTCAAAAACAGCAAATGCTTACTCTGCGGACAAGGGTACGAAACAATAAACCACATAATAATTGACTGCAGCAAACTGACCCAACAAATATAAAATAAGACACGATCAAATGGGAAAGACAGTACACTAGAAATTATGCAGATCGTTGAATCTCCAACACCCAGACACCTGATACAAGCACAACCCGTCAGCAGAACTGGAAAATGAAAGTTACAAGATCCCATTGTCATGGATAAAAAAGCGGATAAACTCATCCAAGCAAGAAGACCGGATATAATAATTTCTGCAAGAAGGAAAAGTCATGCCAGAGTGTTGATCAAAGTGATCTTGAAAATTAACAAAGTGCAGATAACATCACTAATGACAGAACGAGCAAAAATAATCCAAAACTGTGAAAAAAGGGATGGCAGAGAAAATAAAACCGATGACAATATGAAAACTGCAGAAAAATAAGAACGATCCGTTGAATGAATAGAGTAACACACATGAACCACGGACACAAACTGGACATACAGAAACGATTAAAAATATAAAACACACAGGCTCATCACAGGAAATAAAAAACTGAAACTATAATTGTTAGATACCGCCTTTTATTTTTTGTGTGTGGCAACAAAAACCTTGCGCCACACCTAATAATGAGAAGGTTCGAGGAGGATAAAAGACCTAGGAGAGAAAGCACTAGCCAGACCTCCGTTAGCTGAGTGCCAAGAAGACTGAAACTTTGGGGAGGCTTATTGCCATTCAAATCCAAGTGAATACTAATATTCGCTGCAATGCGAAATCAATGGTAAGCGGCTGTTTCGATAACAACAATTCTTATGCAAAAGTTATTGGAAGAAGTGGAGAGTGCTGAAGGTCTGAGAATATGTGTTGTCACTCAGACTCCAGAGAACACAACAACTTGTATTCAAAGAGTAATCTTTGTTGATAACTTGTGTAGCTACTGCTGATGAGTAAATAATAAGAAGAAGAAGAAAAAGAGGAAGAAGAAAGATGAAAAGGAAGAAGACAATAAAAAACAAATAAGGCATAAGACAAGAGACGATGGGTAAGGCAAGAACAGAAAAAAGGGGAAGAGAAACAGCTACATGGACGGTTCATAAATATTACAAAATATGAGACCAATAAAAACAGTTGGACATAACTACAAAAAATACTAAACAAAGAAACTGAACTCCTAATAACAGCCGCACAAGATAATGCGATTAAAACCAACTACATCAAAGCAAGGACCGATAAGACACAGGAAAACAAAAATGTTCAGACTTTGTCGAAAACGATACGAGATAATACATTGCATATCAGTCTGACAAAGAATATAAAGATAGTCGCGATATAGTTCGGAAGGCAGTACACTAATAATTATGCGAGCAGCTGCATGTTGGGCACCGAGACAACTGGTACAGGTACAAGGCAACAATACACGAAATAAAAGTCACAAAATTCTAAGAAATCTGGATATACAAACTGATAAACCCATCCAAGCAAGAAGATTAGATGTCATAAGTATCAAGAATTAAAGTCCTGCCAGTTTGTGTATTTTACCGTCCAGCTAACCACAAAGTAAAGATCAAGGAGACGAAGGAGTGGGCAAATACATGAAATGGGCCAGAGAGCTCAAATGAATATGGAAGGTGAAGACAGTCAAGATAAAACAACTTATTGTAGAAGTGCTAGAAACGATACCCAAAACTTGTTTAAAAAAGAAGGCGATAGGCATGAATCAGAAAGAATATACAACAAATAGCAATAATGTAAACAGCTGAAATATTAAGTAAACACCTTGAGTGCGGAAACTTACAGACAAAAGCTACAGGCACAAGCCGGAAATGCAGAAACTTCTGAAGATGTAAAATACAAAAGTACCTCAAATGAAATCAAGAAAACTGAAACTGTATAATTGTAACATAACACCCCAGCGTTTTTTTGTATTTATGTTACCATAAATTGGCACCTCACAAAATAAGTGAGAAGGGTTAAGGGGGATGGAAAGACTGAAGAGTGAAAGCATTGGCCAGAACTCCGCTGACTGAGTTCAAAGAAAACTGGGTCATGGGAGGGTTATTGTCACCCAGATTACAGTGAAGACCATTGGCTGCAGCCAACGTGAGATCAATGATAAGCGGTTGTTGCGATAACGAAAATTCCTCTGAAAATTTATCGAAAGAGATGGATAGTACTGGAAATCTGAGGAGACTTGTCACTTAGACGCAAGATACACCACATATTTTTCTGAATAAGAAATGTTTTATGATGGTCTGTGTGAGTAAATAATAATTTAATTAAGAAAACTAAAATTGCATAATTGGAAGTTACTCTCAATAAATTGTTGTGTTAGCATCGAATGTTACCACAACAAATAGCTGAGAAAGGAAGCGCTAAGTAGGGCTCCACTTGATATGTTGGAAAACGAATGGGAGCTCGGGGAGGCATATTGCCACTCAAATTCCAGTAAATATCGTCGAGAAATAAATGGTACGCGCCTATTAATGAGTTGATGATAATAATAATAATAATAATAATAATAATAATAATAATAATAAATAAAAAATAAAAAAAAATTAAGAAGTGTTGGTCTCGTTGGCATAATTATAATCGTACCATAACCATGGTATTTTAGGTGTATGTATGATCGAAGTGTGCAAGATTAAAATAGGTATAGATATTTCATTTTATGTCTAATGGTCTCCATTTTAATTTCACTAATGACACAAAAAATCGACGACGAATAAATATTACAATGTTAAAAACGGTTGGAAATAATTTCCTATTGCGCATACACACACACACACACATACATATATATATATGCATATATATATATATATACAATATATATATATATATATATATATATACATATATCCATACTTTTATTCAATTAGGATTATACATAAATCAGGAGTTTATACCATGGTTTTTCGAAGTCTAATTTTTCTCATAAAATGTTGCATCTCTAATGTAATCAGAAAAAAACATATTTTCCATTTTTATTTTCATTTTAACCTGAATAATCTGACAATATTGACGGATAATTTTTATTGTCTATTGAAACAATATGTAATGAATTAAGTTAATACATTTTAGGTTGTGATATATATATATATGCATATATATATATATATATATATATATATATATATATATATATATATATATACATATATATAGTGAACGTCTTTTAGTCTATGGGTATATAACATGCAAAATAAATTTCAAAAATATGACTTAGCATTTAAAGAGAAAGAAAAAAGTATTTATTGTTCCTAAGAACTAAGAAAGGCACAATATTTACCAATGGTCTAGAAGAGATAAGCACGTTTTTAATTTACTTTACTTTACATTTAGAAGCAAAAACAAGTTACTGAGCATTTATAATTATGTTTTTTCAGACGGACTAGCACAACTCACCATCAGTATCAACAAGGGAATTTTCATTAACGTCATGTAACACCCTCTCTGTTGAAGTTACGTAAAGACACATGATCGTCTTCGAAAACTTCGGCTCGCGTCGTCTGGTTCTTCGAGAGGCCGTCACATTGAATTCCTTGCATGTTGAAAACGAATAGCAAAGCTCACGTACGCAATAACGAAAAACAGACACGTGAAATTCTAACTTACTAGAGTTAATTTCACAAAAAATACAGAGTTTTTACAGATTATTACACGTGAATTTCTTAAGACATTTCTCTTCGGATACGGCACTCAGACGCGTCGGAGGAGGGATGTGTTTGTCACGTCTTCAGGGAGAGGTGCTGTTACTTCGAGTTTCGCTCAAAAACTAGTTAATTTCGAGCGACACTAGTACTATATAGTTGTGTGTGTGTTCGGGGTGCAAAATTCCCAAACCAACCCAACTTTTCGGGTGTGCGATTCAGCCATATTACACGCTTTGCAATCTGGGACCAAAATTATATCTATTCCCCTGACTACTAGAGTTCACCGACTGTCAGTCAGAACCACTGGTACTGGTTGCCAGGCTAGACAATATAAACGCCACTACTCCAACTTTTCCTGTCTTCTATATTTGAATAACAAATATATCTCTGATTTTCAAACAATAAACCAGAATATATCTATTTTGACAATGAAATAAAATATATATCTATATCTTCCACTTTAGATCTTTGGGATATTCGCTGTTTCCCGGGATCTATTAAAGATATATTATTATAGTTACCCGGCCTTCTACGATCCTTGGGAAGTCTGAAGTTCCCCAATGGGAGGCAAATCCCCCCCTCAGGCCGATCGCATTACATTTCGCCCTCTTAGACTGCATTGCTTCGATAGAATCAATGGAGTCTAATTCCTTAAGACACCACTCCATCCTTTCCACAGTTCGCCCTCAGATTTTGTCACACCTCCCTCTCTCCATCATCAATAACATGTCGAAAAAATAACATATACACAATTCAACAAACACCCTTGAATACGGGTTCTTCCCCTTTTTTCATTCGAAATTTCATAAGAAAGTTAGTTCACGGGTTTCAGAAACTCAAAATTCGTAAGTTCATAAGGGATAATTAAATGCAGTTCATAGTTCACATGTTCATTAGTAAATTAAGTCTTTTTTTCTTTTCACTTGAAATTTCTTTTGTTGGTGTTTGTGTTTGTCTTTTTTTCACAATTCACATTAATAATTCAAAGCTAATCACCATTTATAAATGTCACTCAATAAAATGCCAAAATTTCACTAATTAGTTCATAAGGGTTACTCACCTTTTTAAAAAGTGTTGTCCCTTTTTTCTTCAAAAAAAGTTGCTCGATTTTTTTCTCAAGGGTTTTATAAGAGTTATTAGCCCTTTTACATTTTTCAGAAATTCAATCATAGTTCAAATTTTGTTTTCACAGATTTTCAGTCATATTTAACAAGATTTTTTCACTTTGTTAATAATAACACAGTTTTGCAAATAGAGTGTATGCAGCCCTAATCAGGGTACTCAAAGAACCCGCTTTTTATGAAGCAAGGGGGAAATTTCACCTTTTAATTCACAGTTAAAGTTTTCCTTACTCTTGTTGAATTGAGGAGTTGTTCTCGCCTATTAAGCTATCGCTAGGAGCTTCCTTCGGCGATTCTTTGCTACAGCGTCGTGCAAGAATCTTTTAAAACAGAGAGAAAAGAAAAAAAAGAAATCTTCAAGTCGTCTTCAATTACTCTGTCTCTAAGCGTCGGGGAGGTTTTCGGGTTGCGTCTCGTTTTCGTTAGCAGCAGTTGCATTTTCCAGAATCACAGGCGGGTTCGAACCAGGGTCTCCCTTGCCATCTGCGAAATCAGCCTAAGGATGCTCATCGCTTGGCTTCCTTCTTAAATTTGTCCTTTTCATACACCATACAATCGCCAACAACAGACATACGATTACTAACGTTCTCAATCCCGCTCGTGTAATCACTACCTTGTGAAGTCTATCCCCAGATTCTGTATTTTCTAGACCGTTTAATCGGGACTGCAATTCACTCAAATCTATTCCTCTAACTCCTCCCAAAGCTTTTGGTAACCTAAGTCAGGTATGTGGCGGTGAACGACGGATCAGGGGGTCCCAGATGTCAGTGAGGTTATTCTATTGGTCATTGGCCCACTCTAAACCAGGTGCCTTTAACAAATACCGTTCCTCAACCTGATAATACGCAGGTAAGCCTATGCTCTTTCCCCGGGCTTTATATCCCCTGTCCAGTTCTACCATAGTTAAAGGTGGACTCACCTTGATTATCCCAGCAGCCGTGTTACCACATACATGGGACAACTCAATCTTCTGTTGCGTGGATACCAGCCAGGTGTCTTCAGTTACTCTTATAGCCAGTGGCAAAATACCTTCACTTATCACTTCAACCTTGCAGACGCGATTTATCTCTCCCTCATCCCCCTGAAATAATCCCAACACACACAACTCATGATATCCAGTGACATACAACGGACTCTGTGACCGGCAAATTCCAAGACCATTATTTCGGTATATTCCTGCCTCTCGCTGATTCAACAGTATGAATCTATCTTTTGCCATATTAAACGCTACATATTCTGACTCCCCTCTGTAACTGGCTACCAACCCCAATTTGGGTGTGTCCAGTGGATAGAGAACGGGTGGAATAATAACTTGATAAACCTCGTATTTGGTTCCTCCGTCCCAGAAGGGTACAGATACAAACACTAATATTTTATCCTCAAATATTCGGGTATATTATTCTACTCCCCCAGATATCTCTTGTATCCATTAAGACAGCCATGACTGACAGCCATCAATCTCCCCAACTGTCGTCCAGGCGAAGCTTTCGTCAATGCTATTTTTAACCATAAGCTCAGGGCCACCTAGGGTTAACAATTACACAGCTCCATCCTCCTGTTGGCTACTGCTCGCCGCTCTGGTATCAGACCATCTCTACTGGTCTCCACAGATCACCAGTTTGATCACACCAATCCCCGGAACAAAGCGAGGAAAATCCCGTCTGACAGCACACAACTATTCACAAAATGTAAAATAACTTTTGTCACAGGCTGTTTAAACAACCAATCCACTCCCAATAAAATTAAACCGTACCCTCATAGATGGTTAAATAAATAAACACTACAGGGAGCCATATGCGCCCCCTAGTTCATCGAATCCCTTTCGATATTTCAAAACACGAACCTATAATACACTTTCTCTCTCTCCATATGAGACGCACACGCTCGTGCAGACAAATACCTTAATTTCAACATAATATATCTGTCTCTTTGATCAGTTAATATGATCACCTTCTTCTCTCTCTGTGTGACACACAGACACGCTCTTGTAGACAAAGACCTTAATTCCAACATAATTAATCTGTCTCCTTGAATGGTTAATATGATAAACTTCTCTCTCTCTCTCTCTGTGACACACACACGCTCTTGCAGACAAGGACCTTAATTCCAACATAATTAATGTGTCTCCTTATGAACGGTAAATAAAAAAAACACTACAGGGAGCTATCCACGCGCCAACAGCGTCCTCCCAGGCGGCATGTTCGAACGGATCCATATCCAGTAACGCACCATCAGGTCACGCAAGGATCGGCCAACTTCAATCATTACTGATTCTAACTCCCAAAATTGAACTTCAACTAATTATCTATATAAAAAAAAATTAAATACTAAAAATTCCTAATATTTAGCGGTCATCTCAAAGCCGAGTTCTTCAGGAGACTGTTAAAGCACTGATTCACCGCAAGAAATTCTATCCTTGACTAATATCTTCAAGCGAACGACACCCGCAAAATTTTACTCGTGATGAAAAATCCATCTAAATAAACTAATCGATTATCGTGTAAAATTGAGTGCACTACATATAATTGATTACTATGATCAGTGATAAAATAATGATTTTCAATTAATTCCATTCAACGTATCGGCATCTTGACTCTTATATCGCAACCAAAAAATCCTTTCTGACTGAGGCAAAATTTTAATTCTTCCAAAAGTCAATTTAATCGCCGGAATGAATGCTTCTTATTATTCTCAACTGAACTCAACTAATATTTGTTCAGTTTAATATGAAATCCTTCCAGACTGAGGTAAACAAAAGACATTTTTCAAAAAAATTAATTCAACTCTCAAAAATTAATATTTCCAATCATTCTCGTTGGAAATTATAAAAGCACAACTCTCAAGAGTTTAATTCTCCACAACAGCGATTAACATCGCTACATAAATACGGTTAATTCAGCTAACAGAATCCTCCCAAAATTCACGAAATTTATTAGAATAATACTCTCATTTTTTCAATTTTTTTTCAACTAAATTCAATCACAGAATCCTTCCTTCACAATTTACATGTAACTAAAGTAAAAATTATTACTATCAAAACTAACTCGCTCTCGAGAGAACTCAACAAATAGTCAGTTTAAAATAAGTGAATAATACTCTATACCCTCGTAATAATTTATTCTCGAGGTAGGGTAATCCCTTTAACTTTTAGCCCTTTATCTGGTGGGCCATGGGGCCACCTATCATCCATTTCCGATTTTTCGCTTCCGAAGTTACAAGCATGCTCTCACAGCTCTCATTTGACCTTGACTACAGGTCACTGAAGTTTATTCTAATCTTTCGTCGGTGACCTCTTGTGATATCAACCAGAATCAAGCCAATTAACCGACCCTCCGGGAATTTCATTGGGCTACCTGAACTGAGTCGTCTCTCGATGTTTTTGTCGACCAACATCACCGAGGTGGCTGCTAAGGCCTTCTCTCGTAAAAAGTTAATTCTATCCTGACCTCTGCCACCAACATCATCGCTTTCTAACGCCACATCCCCCTCTTCTATTAAAATAATTTGATAAAATCAACAGTAGTGCGATGAAGAATACAATATATGATAGAGTAAGTCAATGTGGGGATGCGGAGATTCCTCCTGGTGCACTGAGCTGGGTTCCCAACCAAAGTAGGCAAGCAATCGATTTGATTGGAGAAAAAACGATTTCACCGATTTTATGCTAAGAAATAATATAATAATAATATTCCTTGATCATCATTCATACCTGGGAAACGCCGCGCCTCCCTGCTAGTGTGTGTATATATATATATATATATATATATATATATATATATATATATATATATATATATATGTGTGTGTGTGTTGATGACTACAAATATATTTTAAGCCCCCCTCTTTGGGTAGAGCACTGTCGTAAATAATCTCACCCGCTATTTAATTGGCTGAAAAATGCGATGCTCGTTGTTTGTTTGTTTACAAACAGGCGGTTTGAGCACGCAAAGAGTGGTGGCGGATGTCTATTTAAATAGACATTTCGACGAGTTATTTGCGGGCCTCCCTTCTGTGGTCGAGTGGGAGAGCTGCCGACTATCAACACGACGATTCTAGGTTCAATCCTTGGCTTGAGAGATGCTAGTCTAGCGGCAGTGATGAGTTGTGATACAACGAAACAGGACTGTATGGCAATAACTACAAATATATATATATATATATATATATATATATATATATATATATATACATGGTTGTGTGTACGATTATATAGCAATTTAAGAGTGTAATAACATTAATTAAAGAATATATAAAAATATACAGAAAGAAAAATATATTAAAGTTTTTTTGTATAAGATACGCAATGCTCTCCCTTTAGACTTGCTTTTCTGTTCTCCTTATTTCCGGTGTTTTCCCGAGAGCCTCTTGATGCATTCTTTCTATTCTTTCAACATCTAATAGGAAAAATATCGTTATCTAACCACCCCGAAATATATCCCTATTTTAAAGGGTGTAAATGGTTGTATTTTTAGTTTTCTATTCTCTAAAATTCGCGCCTCTCCTTTGTTTGATATTTACTATCAGCCTTAGCATCTCTAGTTGATGCTGTCATTGAGATTCTGTATTTAACATGGAATTACAATCACTCAACGCGCAAATGAATTGCATGCATCTTATTCTCGATGCGTTATCTCGAAATAGTATTTTCGTCGGTCTGTCACGCGTGTTTAAAGCAAAAGTCTATTCGTTTTTTAAGGAGGTAATCTTAGATTATGATTTCTGTCAATTTATAACACTTAAGTTTTAATTGCAACGAACGTCTAAAAAATAGTGTCTCCTATTTTTATGCCGCATGAATAGATAAAAACGGACTACATTGTTATGGTGATATAACTTATGCATTTATGACCTGAGAGATTCGTCTTTCATATGTAGGTATTGAAAGTGTGAGACCTAAACAAAACAAACTCCGTTGTTTGTGGGTTGATTGTTTTTGTTTTACGGCATATCAACCCTTTTCAGGTTATTTTATACCAAATCTAAAGATTTCGAAGAAATATTTTTAAATAGAATATATTTGTTGTTATCAAGTCGGTTTCTATTTAACCAATAGCTGGGACCCTACCAGGTACTACCACTCTGGGTCAGAGTGGACTTGGGAGCACTGGTAATTAAAGGGTGGCTTCATACTCCCCAAAACACGCAAGCTGGCGCCTCACCACTGGATATAGTTATGGTCATATCCAGGACCGGGCATGGTTGTGATTTAGATATAAACAAATTCTGTGGCACGAAATATCACTAATTTTCATAGTACAACTCCCGCTTACGTAGATCTTGGACTTTTAAAACATAGGAAGCTTTATTTTTTAAACGACTGTCGTGTAAAAAAAAAAGCACGCTCCAGGCGCCCATGCACAAAACCACCATTCATTGCTGACAAATATGCATTGGCAGTAATAGTGACTATGTAGAAAAATAAATTCAGCGTCACAAATGGTTGATTGTTTTAGTGGTACCATTCCGTTTTCGTAGCACTTGAAAGTTTCGAGTTTAAAAAAAAAATGCGGTTTGACATTTAGAAAGACGCTTATATTTTCATCAATGTGTGACACTTCAGTATTGAATAGTATTTTCACAGGTTTATAACGATGTTTATTCCCCCCAATGAGACAATTTGCTAAAGTGTAATTTTAAAAACGTATCACTACTACCTGTAAGGGTACATCAGGCGATTAGCAATAACCTAACCACTTCTCAAAAGATAAGTATCAAAGCTTGAGAGAGGCTTCCTCGAACTACGCAGAACCATACAAGATTAAAATATCATATTTATCGATATGTTACACTAAAGTTGGAAATATTAATTACATAGCTCTGTCACACTCGAATCTTTAATAGTACAGGGAGATACAAAAAAACAAAAAACAAAAGCTAAATGGAGGTCACCTAGCACATATGTTGTAGAACGGAGAAAAAAGGCAAAAAAACATAGTGTTTTGATGTGATATTTTGAATATAATAAACTAGTTATGACCAAAGTTTCATTTAAGTCGGACAAAACATTAAGAAACGGGGCCTAATTAGAGTTGGGGCCTGTTTTTTGGGACCACCCTGTATTTCCGTTTCTTTAAAAGTATATTCAAAATATGTTTAATTTCGAAACTCACAAGTTAGATGGACTCATCTTCAAATTTTCTATTCTACTTCTTTTTTTTGCTGTAGCTTCGCGACGGTTTAGAAAGAAAGCAAACCGTTGCTGTTGTTTGTAAATCATTAATGAGGACATCATGACAGTGCAGTAAAAACAAAATTGTTAGATAAATGCCATGACGGTATATACGATACATACAGTTTATACTCTCAGATTGAAGGCTATTGTTTCGTTAAAACACACACACACACATGCAGACACAGACACGTATATATATATATATATATATATATATATATATATATATATATATATATAATGAGTGCATTTGATTAGTACAAGGGTTCCTGTTAGCGTATTTGTGAAGCAAGTGTTGCAAAATCCCGACCACACAGTATCTGGGCTGGTACTTCTTGATTCTATTTGCCAGTGAAAAATTCAGGATGAATGGAACTAATGATGACATTCTGCATAATCACGTTCTCACAAGTTAAGTCTAGTCATTAACATATATATACTAGCTGTAGCCGGCCACGCGTTTCTGTGGCTCAGTTTGTTAAAATGGAACACATGTGAAAGTAGAGAAAAGTTTGATTCTTTTTTTCAAGAGAATGTACAAATTATTTTTTTTAACAGATGTTAAGAGAATAAACAGAAAAATACTTCCATCATTAATTATGCAAAAAAATAAATAAAATGTTGATTTAGTGTTTCAATATGCTTATAAATTACGATAAAACTTGCTGAGTATGCACTGTTTTACGGTTGTTGTAAAAGTGGAACGGAAACTTAAATTTCGCTTCATTTTAATCTTTCTTAATTTTTTAATTGTGCCCCCCAAACGAATATAATCAAAACAGTAACATTCAACAATTGTACTTTATGTATACAAAACACAAAATATTTATTAATTTTTTTTTTTTAAGTTAATAACGAAAGGGAAATAATTCCATTTTTAAACGAAAAAGTCATTTTACCTAACTTACTGTATTAATGCTATTTTTTAAGCAAGAAAAAAAAAGGTAAATATCCACTTGGCTTCACCAAGCAAACTACGTTGGGGGGACGGGATTTTTTTTTTCCCAGGAAATAGAATTTTCTAATTTTCAAAAATACATTATAGTGCTTTTTGGGTGGAAAATTTAAAATTAGCTGAAAAAGAAATAAAATAAGAAAAGGAAAGCACACCAAGTTGGAGTAGAGGGGTAATTTATGTTTTTTTTGTTTTTTTTTTTACCTGGAACATCGAATTTTCAAATTTTCCGTAAGTAACGCACCGACATTAACCAATTAGAACACCATTTAACATTTTCCGAAGATTTTACTTTGTACACTGGGGGAGCGAGCGGGGGGGTCGGATGTGATGTTGGGGTTGTAGTAGCGTATCTGGATATTTACCAAAAAAAATATTTAGGGTTGGCTATAAATTCCTAAACTCATTTCACCCTAAATAATTTAGGTGATTGAAATAGGAATCTAACTGAATATTTAATTTCCTGAATAGTATACGAGAATTCATTTTTCTTCGAGTTATATCGAATACATTAATACGGACTTTAGGGGCTTTTTTTCGTAATGTTACTGTAAAAATTATTTTTTATTGTTACAAATTACGATGCTTTAAAAAAAGCAAAAATAAATTCTTGCGTTTTTTATTTACTACTGAAAACCATAACTTTAGTAAAGGTATTTTTTGTTTAAACAAAATAAAACATTTTCACTAAGAGTTAAGTAAAAATAATTAGTTCATTATATTCTGCGATCATTATTTGATAAATACTGTAATTTTCATTAAAATTCGTTAATTTCCTGATTTTTGGTGAATTTTTAAGTAAAGGGAGGGGTCAAAATGTGTATACACTTTAAGCCTCGGCATTCATTGTGTGTGGTTAATCTAAATTAAAGTTCAATCACATGGTTACATTATCAATAATCATATAATTAAACCCATTGAAAATGTACCGATATTGTAAATACATTCTGTTTACATTAAGCCTGTGGTGTTTTTTTTAGTGATGCAATGTTGTCAACTGAGATTTTTAAAAAAATCCGCGAGATCAGGAGAAAGAAATGTCCAGAAAATCTCTAGATTTTTAACTTTTATCATGTGAAATTTTCAAAAATCGCTAATCCCCCCCCATAAAAAACTCCATAAGGTTCCGTGTTTTCTCACTATATGTTTCTGGAATTATATTGAAGCGGATAGCTCCTCAGAGGGCTTACATACTTTATCAGCTAGTTTTGCCTGTTTTTTCAGAGAGGGTTTTTTTTTTTGCAGGAAACAAATCATAAACTCAAACTTTTCATAATAAAAGTTAAATTGAAATATACTGCAAATTAAACATCACAATAATGGTGCAACATATTTTGAAATTAGAAAAATAAAAAACAAAAAAACTTTGTTTTAGCATATTAAAAGTATTTAGGTTGGTAGATAATTAAATTCTACTGTATTGGTATAAGTTTTTTTTGCTGTTGTTTCTTGCTTTTTACACGTTCAGATCGTATTTTAAACTAAACTTCGGAGGTTGGAATGCCCCCCCCCACCTAAAATGTACTTGGAAAAATCGATTTTATAGTGAGATTTTAGAATGGTTAGTCGAAAAAAGGTGAAAAAGAAAACAAATGATCAATAAATAATTGTTACCAAAGGCAATAAATGCTACTTTTTTTTACTTACATGAATGAGTTTATTTTATGTTTTAAAGTATTTTGAAGCGCTTTTCTTTATTTTTTAATAATCTAATGCGAGTGTGTGTGTGCCAAATATCTCCAGATTTTCTAGAATTCCCCGCTAGATTGCAAAGGAAATCTCCAGGAAAACCGCTGAATTGGAAACACTGGTCACGTGACAGGAAGCGGTAATAAATAATTGTCCTTAAATAAAAAAAATGGTTCGGTACAAAGAAAAACACCTATTTATCATAGAAAAATTAAGTATGATGATATAATTAAAAAGAAATGTATAAAAATACACATGGATATAGTAAACATATTATACCAAAACGTGGAAGCCATGCGTTCAGTGGCTTTTTTGACAATTAATTGCGAACGAACCAAGTGTTACATTTATATATATATATAGATATATATATACATATATACATGCATATATATACATATATATACATATATATTTATATGCATACATATATATATATGAAGATTCCCGAACGCATGAAACACTAGTGTAAGTAGGTATTTAATAATCATTATTGTAAATAAGTATATCAGCGTCTTTAAGAATTTTTTTTATCGTTGAGCGCTTTCAATTGAATTAAAAAGTCGGTCAATTTAGCTCGTCATATGACGATTAGATTACTCTGATTGACGTTGAAAACATTTATGAAAAAAAGTTTTAAATTCAACAGCATTTTAAATTCAACATGCTTTTCGATAGCCGAATGCATATGGTTCTTGCTAATGTAGTCAGAGATGGCTTTTGTCGCCGAGTTCGAATCTATCGACCTGTGTTAATCGTGACACCCTGCACTGAAGATTCCCAAAAGTATGAAACACTAGTGTCATAAGGTATTTAATAATTATTATAACAAATAATTATATATATATATGTGTGTGTGTGTGTGTGTATACTAATAGGAAAATGCGACGTTGACCTGACTTGAATACAGATTAACAAATTTTCCAGACTTCCAATTGTCTTTTTGTCACCGATATTGGTAAAATTGGCTATTTTCAATGAAATCGAGCTCTCGTTGAGAGGTCATTGCAATGCACCGGGAATATTCTTCATATGCTTATTTGTAGAGAATTTTTTTACAATAAATTGTAGCTTACATTGCTCTGTATAGCACTCACTGTGTATGTTATAGCATCAATTTATATATAATGGCTTCAATTAAAGTTTAATATGCAAACGTATCATGGGTAAATTGTAAACTAAATAGAAACATTCGTTTCTAACGCGTCCTGTCTTATCAAAGAACCTTCGGTTTATGTTATGCAGCCTTCCTGTTTATAAGATTAAACAAAACTTCAAATTCACTATTTATATTAAGTTGGCCACAGTCGAACTTTCTCTCCTTAAATCACATTTTTTCGATTATCAGTTTTCTAGGCTTATTGAATGAATTCCGACGATTCTTAGCTCAATTCATAATACCTACTCAGACTATAACTGCACCTACACCTTAACCTTCGTAAACCTTAATATACAGTGACTGGGCTAAATTTATTAGCTCAATTCCTGATACCTACTAAAATTATAACGTTATCCTGAACCTAAGCTAACATAACCTTAAAAGAAAATGGAAAAACCTCAGGTAAGAGTCCTAATCCACAATGACGCTTTTCTAACAATCCTCCCCACAAAACCCTGAAACTAAACCAAAGAAAACTCTGAAACTAAACCAAAGGGGGGGACTCTCCAGTCTAGGACGCCAACCTTCCTAGAGCTGGTGACTCAAACAAATTACCGGTCTGCAAACCTAAATTGCTTAAGGGGTAGATAGGCTCTGTCTATCGCCGGCTTCCATACCCCTTCTTTGCCTATTAGTCAGGCGCAGAGACACTATCACAAGTGAATCGACGAAACACTTAGTGGTAGATCTTGTTTCTTGTCTAGGGCATTGAATGCCGTTCCCCCACTCCCGACACATCCCACCCCTCAAAACTGGGCACTTGGGAGTGCTTACCACGCATGCCTGTGCAATTAGATTGGGGTGATCTTCTTCTGATGGGCTGAGGGTACCGGATTGACAGTTCCTGGCTGCTGTTTCCGACTGGTAGTACAGGTGCCCTAACTCTTTGGTAGTGCTTAGAGCGGCTGCCCCATCAACAGTTGTATAATATCGGGATGTTTGTAGTGCCATGTCGCGCATAGAAAGGGACCCAGCACTCATCCCCGATGGGCTTTCCCGAGACCGCAGTCCTAGTTGAAGAAAGGTCAGCTAATGGTCTACTTGTGTTGCATGTCTGATACCCTGCATAACCTCTTGTTCAGCTCCCCCTCACCTAACTGGAACTCTTTAAAAACATGATGACAGTACAATAAAAAAAATAAGCTTAAACCAGGCCTAGGGACGAAAAAAATCCAACTCACCTCCTCCCTTGAGGCTTGCATTCACTAACATCCGTGGGCTTAGAACAAATTTAGCTGATGTTGAAGCATTTCTCCTAACAAGTACCCCGGATATCTTAGCACTAAGCAAGACTAACCTACACTCCTCCATCCCTTCTAACTACTTTAACATGCCTTGCTATCTCGCACTCTGCCGTAAGGACTCTGCCAGACATATGCACGGACTTGGAGTATACATTCGTAACACCCCCTGACTAGAGAAACAAACCTAGAAACGGACGATCAAGCCTTTATGTGCTTTAGACTAAACATACAACACAACATTAGCAACTTTTATTTTCTCTACCGCTCTCTCTCTCCACCCAGGACTGCACCATAATAAACAAAGTCTCTGACAGCATAGACACAGCACTCTTCCTCGAAACTTGCGCACAAGTACATGTATTTGGTGACTTTAATGTTTACCACAAAATGTGGCTTGGATTCTCTACTTACACAGATGCAGCAGGCAGCACAACATACAGTTTTGCGATATCTCACTCCCTATCAGAAATGGTTACGTTTCCAACCCGTTTCCCTGAACCGCAAGAACAACACGCATCACTCCTAGATCTGTTTCTGACTACAGTTCCAGATGATTGTATAACAAATGCTGACAGCCCATTCGGGAACGCTGACCATGCAGTGATAATGGTAGAAATCGCCCTAAATCCTAGACCCAAAACTGAAGAGCCAGTGCTCAAAACAACGAGATATTAAAAAAAAGGCTAAATGGGAACCCATCAGATATCTTATCAAAGATGCCCCATGGGGAAATATCTTTTCTCTTCCTGCTGAACAGTACGCAGATGAGACCACTGAATGGTTCAAAACAGCAATGGAAGCACATGTTCCCATGCGGAAATTTTATAGCAAGTCCCACTCTCCCCAATGGTTTACTTCGACTTACGCAACTGCAATTGCTCAAAGGCAGCATCCATACCGCAGATTTAACCGACATAAGTCCAGTTCAAACAAACAGAAGTATATAGAAGCTAGAAATAGCGACAGCTAAGAGAGAATTTACTGAAACCACTAAAAAACGCACCGAAGCACAAAAATCAGGAAATCGTGACTTCTGGAAAATCTACCACAGTGTAGTAAATAATGGGAAATCAACAATTCCCCCGCTAACCAACAATCACGAGGTTGTTTGCTCAGCAACCGACAAGGCTAATATGCTTGCTAGCCGGTTTGCCTCGAACTCCACAATGGACCCTACCAACCACCCCCTGACTTACTTTCATTTGCGGACAGACGCCACACGAGACGATCTAAAAATCACCCCTGCTTAGGTACACGCTATCATAAAAAACCTTGAAACTTCAAAAGCATGTGGACCTGATCTCATCCCAGCTGTGCTATAAAAAAGTGCGCAGCCGAAGAACCTCCAGTTCTCTCCAAACTCTACAACAAATGCGTTAATGAATCATGCTTTCCGGGTTGTTTGAAAACTGCTTCTGTGGTACCAATATTCAGGAATTCTGGCGAAAGAACTGACCCATCAAATTCTCGCCCCATTAGCCTCCTCCCACTTTTCGCCAAATTATTTGAGACCATAATTAACCATGCTCTAGTCCGGCACCTTACAGATACTAAACTTCTGACTGACAAAATATATGGATTTAGACAAGTCCGTTCCACAGCTGACATCCTCACTGTAATCTCTGAACGTATATAGCATTCACTGGACAAAGCGGGGGAGGGCATAGCTGTAGCTCTAGATATATCTAAGGCTTTTGGCAGGGTATGGCACAAGGGTCTCCTCAGGAAAATTAAATCATACGATATCACTGGTAGAATACTTAACATAATTAAATCCTTCTTAACTGAGAGTAAAAACCCAGGTTGTCCTCGACGATCGTACATCTAAACAGTGTGATATAAATGCAGGAGTGCCTCAGGGGTGTATCCTTTGACCTCTATTGTTCCTAATATTTATTAATGACCTCCCCGACAAAATTGCCTTTGAGATGGGTATATATGCTGATGACACTACACGCTAGAACAGGCATGACAGGAAAACAAATGAACACATATCTAAAGAAATGGCAAACAACACTAGAGGATGACCTCCAATCTGTAGTGGAATGGGGACATAAATGGATGGTCACTTTCAATGCTGTCAAGACTAAACTGGTTTCCTCACAATAATTACAAGAAACTTTCTCTGCCACCAATAGCAATGGCCAGTGACTCCCTGTCTGAGAGTACATCTTTCAAGCTCCTTGGCCTAACGTGCACAGGAAACATGAGTTGGAACAATTATATTGAAAACATTGCCAGGGCCGCTGCGAAAAAGGTAGGCTCTCTCTACCGTGCTAGAAAACTACTGACACCTGAAAGTATCCTGTACCTCTATAAGGTCACCATTCGCCCATGTATGGAGTATTGTTGTTACATTTGGGCTGGTGCATCTGCTACTAGTCTCTTGCTCCTAGACAATGTTCAAAAAAGAGTCGCCAATCTGATAGGCCCTGAACTGGCATCTAAGCTTCAGCCTCTGTCACATCGACGAAACGTTGCATCCTTCTGCCTGTTCTACAAGTATTTTAATGGTGAATGCTCTGGCGAACTGCAGACACTTGTGCCCCCAGGACGTAGACACCCTCGACAAACCCGACAGGCAGCTAAATCCCACTCCCACACAGTAGAGATCCCTAGATGTAAAAGATCTTTCTACACCAGTAGTTTCTTCCCCAGAACCGCTAGACTCCGGGATTCCATTCCAGGTTCCTGCTTTCCTAACTGTACTGGCATGCAGAAGTTCAAGTGCAACGTGAACCGAGATTTTGCTGCCCAAATCCCAACATAGTGCCCCAGTAGTTGCTGTCCCTGATAGTAGTCTCCTACCCCAAAGTGGCAATGTGCCTTGTTTGGGGTGAAAATGTAATTTTAAAAAAATACCTTATTAAGAACACTCCCAAACATAAAGTACATTTTCGGGAAATTAATATAAACTCGTCCTAACCGTTTCGGAATCCATAGTAAACGAATTCCCATAAAGATACAAAATTATATATTTATATATATATATATATATATCTCCCCAAAACAAATTATCTGGATGAAGAGGGTGAGAAAAATTTGCGAATATCGTTTAAAATAATTTGATATAACAGGAAATGGAGACTTCTTTCCAAATATTTCTCATATTTTATATCTCTCCTCTTTTGGAAATAGGGTACGATTATGAATACCTCCAGTATCAAATAATCTTTATTCGCTGTGAAATGTACTTTATGTATGACAACTAAAGAGGGGAGATATAACAGATGAGAAATATTTGCGATCAAGTCTTCCCTCGCTGTTATTTCAGATCATTTGGAACCATAGCAGCAAGTTTCTGTCCCTCCTCCGTCAAGGCCAGAGCGTTAGGGGGAAATATCAGATATTTAGTAATTAATTTGCAAAACTACGAAAACAAATGATTATGATTGAATTATTGATAAAGGTGCAGTTTCCACCCGCGAAAAACCCATTAAAATTACCACTGTTATATAGTTTCGAGGGTGCTGAAAACAATAATAACAGTAAAAATCCAAGCAAACGAGTAGATTCAAAGGCATGTGGAAATTGTGAAGGAAAGTATACTGTTATACAAACTGGGGAACATTTTTCTATATTAATTTAACGTAAAATTAGCATCCACTTTACAGAAAAGTTGCCCATAAAGCATGTGTTTATTTACGTAAAATTAATATAGAAAAGTCATCCGTCACTTCATATAACAGTAATGGGCTACTTAAAGGGCATATTTCCCATAGCGCACTACATAATTCACGTCATTAGCTTTCCAACAATACTTAATTTGTAAAATTTTGATCAATAATTTTCTAGATTTCGAACTTATAAAATTGCCCCCAACAGTGGTATATCTATATATGGAGATACCTACACTCGTCGCCAAATTGAATAAAGTAATGCCCATATGTTTGGTTCTATGGACCGAAACTATATTAAAATTTGCAGGGTTTTTTATGATACCGTTCTATGGTTTAAGTTTTATAATAATTAAAAGAATTAATATTTTTAAACCGATAAAACATGGCCACATTAGCATATGTTTATTCATATATGAAGTCCCAGTATACTAGCTATAGTTTTACTGCTTTAGGATAGAATTTACTTCGGACTTTTTTTGCTTGGTAGTCTCCTCTGTGTCCTTGCCATTACTATATATATATATATATATATATATATATATATATATATATATATATGTGTGTGTGTGTGTGGGGGGGTGAGCTTATTTATCTCGGGAAAACAAGCGTACCTACTGAAATTGATACTTCGCTAGCAGTCTATTATTGAGCAAGAAATGTGGAATATATAACCGCAGTTCTATTGCGCCAAAATTGTTGATTAAATATTAGATACCTAAGACGGGCGCATGTAATACCGGGATGAGTAGAAACGGAAGCTATTATTAGTATTCTTAAGATCACTCCTCATTCTTCGAATTCGAAAATAAACTCTAGTTATAAACCCCTGTGCGACAGGTGTTTCTTTTGTTCTAATTTATTTCTTCATTAAATTACTAAAATGTAATCTTTCCAAGGAAATAGTTGACGACTTTTTAGACTAATTGAGATCATTACTAAAGTTTAAAAGATTACAAATAAGGAAATACGCCAGTTCAAATTAATTGTGGATGCGTATAGAAATAAACGGCTAAAAATATATATCAGGTTGTCCGGCATTACATGGTTGTAAAATAAGCATATTGTATTTATATTTATAGTGTCAAATCTATACTTATTTTGATACCAAAATACAGTAGTTGAATGGTATGAATTAAAGTTAAAATTTAAAAAATTAGTGGTTAATATGGTTCGATTGTATTCTAATAAGAATGATTTATTTCGCATGCGCCCTGACATATCAAAGAACGTACTATTGATTTTATATGCTGGGGTTTTCTGATAATGCGGTAATTCGACTTTTTAAATTCACATTTTTATGTTTTCTTCACTATACAGTCACGGAGGCATATGTGCTTCACTTCCAACAATCAGCTGGTATGGAAACTTTTATATCTTTCTCCTTAACGTCCTTTACTCTATGATTTTAATGACTCAGTTAATATGAAGAATGTTTCAATAATGATTTTCTATGTCTCACTGACTTTAACAAATAGGGTGTATGCCATTATATCTATTTACTAATATTTTCTCCTCTGAAGAGATGACAGAACTCGAAAACCTATACAATAAGGATTTAAAATATTATTAATATATTCTTTGCCTTAATAGAATAATAAAAATCTTTGATATGAAACTCAAACATTTCATGTCATAAATTGTTTAAATTCATTGAATCACAAAAAGTTTATATATATATATATATATATATATATATATATATATATATATTTGAAGGGGATTCGAACGGTAGTCTAAAGAGCAGAGTGTATTTTTATTTGATAGTAAAACACAAGAAAAGAACAGTGCTCGTTGTAATTCAGATATATAATAAGCTCGATAGGCAAATATCCTAGAGCTACTTTAAAATTAGTAATGTGATTGACCATTTAAAATTCAAATAAGAATTAAAAAGTAAAAATCTGTTTCCTAATAAGGAACAACAACAAAGGCAATAATTTGTACGATCGTTTCGGAAAACAATGTTTTTATTGTGATAGACATTAAGTCACGGACAATCATTTTGAAATATAGTATTTTTTAAACTTGAATGTGTTTGTAACCTACAATCAACATCCAAATGAATTCTTTGACGATAATTACGGTTTTACAAAAGGCGAAGAATTCAAAGATACATCTGCCTCACTAAAAATGCTAGGTTTATTTATGGTGTCTTTTACATATATTAAAAAAACACCCAATAGTTTTACTGCTGAGGAGACTTTGTTTAAAAAAAACTATATGTCAAAATTATTGCCCGTGGCTTAATGTCTATCACAATAAAAAAATTGTTTTCCGAAACAATCGTACAAATTATTGACTCTGTTGTTGTTCCTTCTCATGAAACAGATTTTTAATTTTTAAATTGAATTTGAATTTTAAATTGTCAGTCACATCACTAAATATATATATTTATATATATATATATATATATATATACAAATATACATATATATATATTTATATATGTATATATTTATAGTTATATATTTATATAAATATATATTTATATATATTTATATATATATTTATATATATAGATAGATCATTATATATATTTGTATATGTATATTCATAAATATATATATATATATTAATATATATATTTATATATATATATATTTATATATATACATTTATATATAAATATTTATATATACATATATTTATATATATATTTATATATATATATATATTTATATGTATATATTTATATATATATACATATATTTATATATGTATTTATATATTTTATATATATTTATATATAAAATAAAAATTACAATTAAATTACCAAAATAATCCAAGATGGTAAAATTAAAGTATATTATAAATATTAAAGAATTAATATTTATAAAATTATCTCAGCCAGATGTAAAAGCTCGATAAAACCAAATAGGAAATAGAGCTTATAATTTATATTTATGTCTCGGAAGTAGAGTGAAAATCATATCTTATTTTTCTCTTGTTATTATTATTGGAATCTTTTCTTTATTTCTTGTACACATTTTTGTGAATTATTCCATGGATTTCTGCCTTTGGATTATTATGGACCATCTTCCAAATATGGGATTTTCTGGGAGTTTACTTGTACAAATGGAAATTCTTTTAACTTTCTTGAAGATTTACACTTGGATTTTACCAGCACTGGATTTTTTATTTTCCACCAGACTATCCATTCACATGTAATCACCTATTTCTTCACTATATTCTTTCTGCATCGCTTTTTTTGTTTTCAAGTGAGATCTTTGACTTATTTGTTGTTTCATCAAATACTTCTGCATGCAAAATCCGATCCTGCATTTTGCTAATTCCTACCCTCTGATGAGAAGGAAAGTATTTCTTCGAAACTCCGCGGATTAAGGACTATCCACTTATCTAGTGTCTCCTTTTCAGATTAAATATGTTTTTAACTCATTTCAAAGTGTTTTTGTTAACATATTTTACTAACTATTTGCTCATATATTTATATATGTATGTATTTATATATATATATATTTATATATATATATATATTTATATACATAGATTTATATATAGATTTATATATAGATTTATATATATTTATATATTATATACATATATATTTATATATATATATATATATATATATATAAATATTTATACATACATATATATATATGTGGTGGGGGAGTAAATATATTACACATGCAGTGTGTACCGATAAAGGTGTATGCTTAAAGAAAAAACACTCCAGATTTATTTTAAAGCAATTATTGGAAAATTAATGGCATCTACTTAATGGCATTGCCTTCAGCCTCAGTATAGATATAGTTCAGGAACTGGGAGCATCCATTGTCTATAAGCGCCGGCAGGATTTCGGCAGGACAAGGCTTACTTTGGCGTTGTGGGAAGTCATGTTGGTGATGTTCTTGCTATATGACCAAACGAAGTAGTGCAGTGGGTGCAGTTCGTCGGTAAAATGGCCAGTGAAAGAAAGGTACAAATTGTAGCACTCCTTCTGAAGCCAAGCCTAAGTCTCTTTGAACTTGTGGGTCGACGTCGAGTGTAGCCGCCACGGCCAAGGTCTGCAGCGACCACCGATTGCACCATGAGATCACCACACTCTTTAGCCCATTCACGTATACTTAAGTGCTGACTTTCAAGCCGATTTCGAAGGTCGCATAAAGTGATCCTTACTTGAAAATGTTTAAAAATAAACCGTGGCAGAAAACTTTCTATTTATCACCCAGGGCACGTCCTTAATATTCTTGGGAATTCAGCGATACATTTAGAAAGTGTTGGAAATGTTGCTGTTGTCATAACTTAGATAGGTAGAAAGAAGGAGATGTGCAATGGCGCATCTACGGCCTCATTCGTTGAACATTGTGTCATTTTCAGATATGATAAATGGTTCCTATCGCTCAAGGGCTTTGTAACCTACTGGTCAACTATTTGGTGGTCTGCAACAAAAAGAGAAAAGTGTTTTAATCAAACGTAAATGGAATCATGTCGTTTTTTCTAGAACGACAATTGTATCCTTCCACCTGTATATATATATATATATATATATATATATATATATATATATATACTCTTATATAAAAATAAACTTTGGGTATGATAGTTCGTTCAGTAGAGACTCGAAAACGGCTGCGCTTGTCTTTTAAAAATATTTCAACGAGGTGTTTGATAGATCTGAGAGTGCTCTTATGTAGATTGTGCATCAGAGTGCGTCTGACAATAACCTAACATCAACAATTAAATAATTGTATAGTACACATATATATATATACATATATGTAGATATATATATATATGCTGTGAATTTGGTAATAACCAATCGGCAAGATTATATATTCATATTGCATTATTTGTTTATGTATCATTATATATCCACGCATATAAGACAGATTATAAATATATTTGCAGATGTTTCTCTTTGTGTGGATTTGGAAATCTCGACATATCTGATATGAGACAAATAATAAAGTACATGAATACACACGCATATATGTGTGTGTGTGTTGTGTGGGTGTGTGTGTATGTGTGTGTGCGTTAATCTTATATATCCTTTTTCTTGCAAGAAAGGTTAACAACACATTAATGTGATATCACCTGATTCTATTTCTTGTCCTTAACAAACACGGGAATTCAGCAGAATGAATCTCTTTTTTTTGTGGCAACCAAGGAAACGGCTTGTATCGAAACTCTACAATAATTAATTTTCAACAACTATGTGTACATTTACTTACAATATTTAATATCTCTGCTTTTGTATTAAACTGTGTATTTTCGTTTAATCCACCATACTGCGAATGAGGCCATATTTCTAATTACAATGAGTATGAAATATTAACCATTTCTAAAGTGCTGTACATAATAATTTGATTTAGTTCGTCTAGGCTTTGTTCAGCCTCTGCATTATCTGTCCTCATCATTTCGACAGGGTGACTTGGTAATGAAGCTAGTAATATGTTTTCCTCATGGCTAATAAATAATGTGTATTGAATTCCGAGAGAAAATAGATTGCACCAACTCATTATTCAAATAACAACACTCGTACAACCAAGCCCAAACTAGCTACACAACTAAACTAGCTGATGTATCCTGCTACGCCTGAGATATATAGATTTTTACTGGTTTTCAATAACAACATTAGTAAAAGAGAACGTAAAATACAAAAAAGGTCAACTAAGAAGAGAAACGGATACATAGATTTTTTTTTTAGAAACACCTTAAAGTCATACGCAAGGAACGTCTATACAAAGAAACAGAATCACTACGGACAGTTGTACAAAACTGTTCGATTAAAACAAACTATATCAATACTAACATAGATTAAGTGCAGAAAAAATACACATACAGAACGACAAATGGCATAACTGGACGCAGGAAACTAGCCCCAAACAGATTAGACCTGCGCGAAGTATGTCATAGAATGAGCTGCTTTATTTGAATTATCATCGATAATTAATATATTTTATGTTTTACTTTCTCAGGTTTTACAAGTGTCGCACTGGCATGAATGTTATTATTGTAGATTTCTTAACTTTACTAAAGCTGTGTTACTTCTGACAAATGGAAGCGATTGATTTGTTTCTGTCTTTTTTTTTTGTGACGCCATGATGAAGAAAATGTTCGTACCGGTTTAAGAGGCTCCCTTAGTTCGGTTCATCTTTTTCAATATGACCTACTTTCTTTGATGTATTGCTTATAATAAAAATAAGAAAGTTTGTATAGCAACTCGTCTTTTTTTATGACAGTCCAGAATATAATAGAGGAGTTTATACGTTGTACACTTGGTCCCAAAGTGACCAATAATAGTGCAAAGATTGGACATTTATCTCACAGAGATATAATACATACTCTCTTACCTGCATTCTTACAGTATCTAGTATTGAAACTGGTCTGACTCAATGTGAAGCGACTGCCGTGAGTTAACAAGAACCGTTATGTCAACGTGATCATGCTATGCGTTGAACGTAAGATTTTATATAATCTTGCCTACTAAATGAGGGCAATTTATATCATGTAAGCGTTGATTATTTTTCACCATAGTTGTATAATAAACGAAAACACCATATATTCTTATATGATTAAATGCACCAATTTTATTTCTAATTAACTCGGTTAAATGTTATATTGTGTGGAATAATAAGCTGCTTAAAGAGATAAAATGTGATGGAAATTGAATGAAAAATTATCGACACAGTCGAAAATGATTATAATCATCTGACGAAGTAAAGGGTGGACTTTATACTTTTATTGTGGTTCGTATTGTTCAGAAACTGATAAAGTCTAATACACTTTAGTTGCGTATTCATTTCGAACAAACATCCAAGGTAAAGTAAAATGTTACGCTTCAATTAATCGGTTAACAATTTTGTTATCATTATGAATTGGTCAACTTCGATACATAGACATAATCCATATAAATTAAATAGAATAAATTCTGAACATTACATGAAAGCACATTTGTAGACATAAACATACATTTAAATCACGGATGATTAAATAAAACAACCAGCCCGAATCGATGTGAAGATATCAAATATTTGAAGCATAAAAACGTATTTATCGGGATGAATGGATCTGGCATTAAATGGCGCGAACAGGATTAATACACCGGAACACAAAATCGGAAACAAAGAAAAAAAAAACTTGAAATAATATGGATACATTTGAAATGGCGCTAAGACGTTTTAGAAATGGGCGATTCATTCTGTCGACTTGAGAGTTATCTTTATATTGATTATGATTTTCCATTTACACAAATGAAATTCGTCCTGTTATCAATTATACTTCTTGAAGTATGTTACTCCCTAACTTACTTACTGGGTCTTTTATAAAACCGCCTTCTTTCAATTGATAGTGGTGCAATATAGCTTACATTCAAACTACATGTCTTAAAAAGGAATATATCTATCTTTTATACTCTCTCTATTTCTCTTTCCCCCTCTCTCTCTCTCTCTCTATATATATATATATACAGCCAAACAATGTCGCAGCTCACAGGATCCATCTCATCCAACACACTTGATGTCCAAAACTTCCAGTTTATTGGCTGGGATTCCCAGTATGCGAAACCCGGGATTCGAAACCCGAGCCTCTTGCATATGAGGCAAGCATTCTGCCTACTGAGCAAACGCCGTAAGACAGTGTATTTACTAACGCAGATCAGATAAACCGCGGTGAAAACATTGCGCCGTGTGATTTTAGCCGTGCGTTTGCTTGATCTGTGTTTGTTAGTAATCTTTCTTGTGTGCGGGGCGTTTATTAAGTTGTCAGGGTGCTTGCCTCGCATGCAAGAAGCTCGGGTTTCGAATCCCGGGTTTGGATATGTCTAACTAATTAGCCAAAATGGTTGCGAAACTCGAGTATGGGACTTCCACTTTGTTGGTTGTCATTGCTCTTGTGAGCTGCGAGATTATTTGGCCGTGTAAATTATTATATATAATATAAATTATAATAATTATATAATCTCTCATATTCTTAAACACACACACACACACACACACACACACATATATATATATATATATATATATATATATATATATATAAATTCGGGCGAAATGTTTAGAGGCCTCGCCATTTTCTCATTCGTTTTTCAGAAAAACAAAACTTTTCATATAATCAGATGTCAAATAACAGGTCCATCGTAAGAAAGACCGATTGGTCGGGTAAAATTCCGTTATTGTAAGGACAGAGAAATCTTTAATAGTAAACCGTTAAAAGTCTGTGAACGACACTGGAAACATAACCTTTAACAAATCGAACATTTACAAACAAAGTATTTATGATAAAATTTTAGTAGCATGTCTGCGACTAACAACCCAACCAAATAATGTAATTAGTTTCTAGTAAATATAGATATGAATAGATGAATACATGCATAAGCTTGATATTGCGCGTCTCCAAACTTTACAAGCAATTACTTCGATTATGAATAAAAAAGGTATGTAATAAAATTAAAACCTGTTTCTCTGAGCATAATATAACGTAAGATTATCATTAATTAAAGATAAGCATACAAACTATTTTCTGAAAGTAGTTTCAATCAAAGCAAATTTAGTGTTGAATCAATTTTTTCAAGATCTTATATGTGGAAAGTTTACATCAGTTTCCAACGGTATTTTTAAGAATAATCTGCCTATCTATCATTCGTCTCTTATGTTGTCTCGTGTCGCATTGCGCTTAAATGAGACATTTTACTTTGCTTTAAACTTTGTCAGATTAAAATTAAATATATTGCGCCAGGTACAAAAGCAAGTGATCTGTATATGCGCACTTTATTTGTTTTCATCTAATCGTAAAATACAATGCAGCTGTAAATGTAAGGACCTAATAATTCTACCTACTATCAAATTATCATTACAACTACAAAGCCCTAGTCCAGCACCTAACAGCTGCTAAACTCTTGACTGACAAACAATATGGATTCAGGCAAGCCCGTTCAACAGCAGATATCTTAACTGTAGTTTCTGAACGTATATACCGTTCATTGGATAAAACAGGGGAGGGTAGAGCGGTGGCCCTTGATATATCTAAGGCTTTTGACAGGGTATGGCACGATGGTCTTCTAAGGAAAATTAGATCATATGGAATCACTGGAAGAATTCATAACGTAATTAAATCCTTCTTAAGTAATAGAAAAATCAAAGTTGTCCTCGACGGACGTACATCCAAACAATATGACATAAATGCGGGAGTGCCTCAGGGGTCTATCCTTGGACCTCTATTGTTCCTGATATTCATAAACGACCTCCCTGATAATAATGTTTCGGAGATGGGTATATTTGCCGATGACACCACTCTCTATAACAGATATGATGGGAAAACAAATGAACACATATCCAAGAAAATGGCAGAAACACTAGAGGATGACCTCCAATCCGTAGTGGAATGGGGACAAAAATGGTTGGTCTCATTCAATGCTGCTAAGACTAAGCTTGTTTCCTTCAATAACTACAAGAAACCTTCTCTACCACCAATAGCAATGGCCAAGAACACATTGCCTGAAAGTACTTCTTTTAAACTCCTCGGCCTAACGTTTACAGGGAATATGAACTGGAATAGATACATTGAGAGCATTGCCAAGGCTGCTGCAAGGAAGGTTGGCTCCCTCTACCGTGCTAGAAAACTACTTACGCCTGCCAGTATCCTATACCTCTATAAGGCAACCATTCGCCCATGTATGGAGTACTGTTGTCACATCTGGGCTGGTGCATCTGCTGCTTGTCTCTCGCTCCTGGACAGGGTTCAAAAAAGAGTCGCAAACCTGATAGGTCCTGAACTGTCATCTGGGCTTCAACCTCTGTCCCATCGACGAGATGTTGCATCCCTCTGCCTGTTCTACAAATACTTTAATGGTGAATGCTCTGACGAACTGCAAACACTTGTACCTCCCCGACATAACTACCCCCGACAAACCCGACAAGCTACTAAGTCTCATCCCTTTACAGTGGAGATCCCTAGGTGCAAGAAAGCCTTTTACTCCAATAGTTTCTTCCCCAGAACTGCGGGTCTTTGGAACTCCCTTCCGGGATTCTGCTTTCCCAACTGCAATGATATGCAGAAGTTCAAGTGTAATGTTAACAAACATCTTTCTACTCTTCTCCCTTCATAATGACCCCGCTAATTAATTCCCTAATAGTAGCCCCCTGCTTCAAAGTGGCACTGTGCCTTGTTTGGGGTGAAAATTGAATAAAAAAAAAAAAAAAAAAAAACTTATATAATGTAACTAATCTATATATCTACAAAAGTGATAATATGTGTGAGAGCAATTTTCAACCTATATTTTTATAACAATATAACGAATTCTTTATCTACATACTTGCCATTTGGTATATAGTGTATTCAAAGGCGTGGAAACCATATTTTTGGGTTGGTAAAGTTGCAAAATTGAAAAATATTGATAGATGTGGGTAATCGAGGCTGCTGAAAGTAATCATTGTTTGACTTTCTACTCTTGTTATCCATGTATAATAAAATGACTGCAAAAATTCCCCTCTGGACCAAAGTATTGTGGGTTTGAAATAACACATGCCATATACATATTCAATACAGCTAGCCTAATAGCCACTATCTTATATCACTTTCGAACACCTTCGCAGACACATTCAATCGTAATAATAAAATACTACATTACATCCTTGGAGCAACATCATCAAAACCGCACCACCGTCACAAGAAGTGGTATCTATTTATTTCTCTAAATATTTAGTCGTACCATCGCCACGAGTCGACTCCGGCATTATATGTACACGTTCCACAAATTCAATGCTTACACCGCCCGTAACTGGCTCATACATACACAAATATACCATTTTCTTTCCCGTAGTAGAACAAAAAAAAATAATAAAGTTTCCCTCGGGAAAGTTCGCTACCACCTCTTATAAGTTGTCCGCTTATTTTCTATTCCGGAATTAGATCATTCTAAACGAACACTTCAGAACATTACAATATGGTGTCTCTTGAACAAATATTGATTCGCACGATATTAATTTCAGTTATTAGACACTTAATTGTCAACATGTTACAACAGCGGGGAATATTGCACCTCTTTTTACGTAACTAATGACTGCTTAGCTTCTCTGATTAGACTAAAACATACGCAAACATACGTACAGTATCTAGTTGTAAATGTATCTTCCACATTCTTCTTTCTTTCTTTGTGTTTGTCGCCGTCAAATGTAAACAACAAACTAGTAGTTGTTCACCGATATTATATCAGTCCGTATTTAATGAATACTATTTGCTTATTTTTTCCCTTTACATATCTACTTATACATATTAAATAATACATCTGCAGTTGAAATGCCACTTTTCATTGAGGCTCACTAGGCAACACCCAACGAACAACGAAAACTGCCGGATTATATTAATCGAATAGAAATCAATAAAAACCGAACAACAAAACAGAATGAAAATAAAACAAACAACCTACCGTAATAAATTCATAAATTTTACTGTTTTTATTTATTATTCTTATTGGCAATGTTATTTATGCTATTTGTTTTTTTATAAAAGTATTGTTTCTTTGAATTAGTGAAGAAATATATTCTTATGTTTTGTTTGCGTATTACAAGTGTCGTTTAACCCCCCCAATTGATAATCTACTTAGTTTGCCTAATACGTTTAAACGAGCGTTTTAAATCGTATTTTTGTAACCCCAATCAGCGTAGTATAAAGACCCCTTACTTCCACCATATTAGAAACGGCTTTCAGAATAAACACCCACAACCTCCGCATGTAAAGAACGGTTTCCGAGGTTGGTTATGTTTATTCTGGAAGCCGTTCTAAACATGGGAAGGTTGGAGATGTTTCTAATACGCTGGGTTATGTCGAAAAAAAGACCATCTTTCCTACTTTTTCTTCAATTTGTTGCCGTCTGCTCACCTCTGTCTCTTTGCTCTCTCGGTATAATCCGGCGGTTTTCGTCGTTCGCTGGGCGTTTCCGAGCTAGACTTACGGAAAAACTAATTAACTAATTTAGTAGGGTAAAACTTTATTTTCTGATTCTGGTCGACTACAAGCGGAGGACGATGTTTGCACAAAAATATATGCCGCGGTTTGATGAATAATTTTCACATTTTTATCTATATATTTATACGTGATACACTTCTCTTGAGACCACAATAGTGCTAAAAAGAAAGATAAAACAATAATCGCTCCAAAACAGAAATTTAACTACTGGTAACCTTAAAATTATCCCGATGTTTCATAGATAATGGCAACATATTTGAAACAATTCAGCTTGTTAATATGCATGCATAAGTAAGAAAAATATATACATAAGGTGTTTGTACACTTTTAACGCGTGATGGAATTTTGCTAGAAACCATATGCAGGCTCTGTGAGGTTATGATAATCGCTCAAAATTATTAAAATTTAATACTGGAACCCTTACAATTTTACTACAGTGTGCCCCAACAAAATGTTTGAGAGTTATTAGCATTTTAACATGCTTGCTTAGTCTTTCCTTGCGCACACGAAACTAACATAAAATGTAATACAAAATTCCTTGTTAGGATGGAACACTCTCAACATGTAAACACAGCATTGGTTTAAGAATTTAAATATGCACAAAATACCAACATTCTACTAACCCCACTCCAAAACGGCCTTTAAAATTATTTGAGTTTTGAGCGATTATCAAGATTTTTATTATGCTATATTTATTTTTGTGCATTTTTCCTGTTGTCGAAACAATTTAATTTTATATTCTTGACCGATTAACTACGCTTTAAAGCTGTGACATATCATGTCGACACTCTCTTTTTAGAACTGATTAAACGCTTTCAAATAAATCCAAACACAAAGAACATTATGCAGATAGGTTTTACCGTACATTTTATTGCCTGCAGAAACACTTATTTGTTACATATTTGTTTTCTCTTATCATTTTCACTCTCCGTGGCGTATTTTATTATTTAGAAGATGTGCTAGTTTTACTTTTAGAAAATAATGCATTCAGTATACCAAGAAGAATGACGATGACTGAATTTAAAGATACTGCCATCAGCAGAAAGCCGTTGTCTACCGTTGTTTTCGCTTCATCTAAAGAGTTAATAAATGCTTTCTTTAGAATCAGTCAGTACCTACAGATTATCGCTCCAAACCAACACTAATCGCCAGTAAAAACAGTGCTGATAATCACGGACAGTTGCTTCCACAAGCTGCCACTAGAAAACAATCCGCAACAGTTGATGGTAGATGATTTAATTTACGGCATGGTCGCAAGTGTCTGCTATTTTTCAGGAATAGCAAAAGACAACCGTAGTTTAATATATTTTGGAGGGGAGGGGTTATTTGATAATTCTGCTCGGGATCTGTATGCTTCCACCGGGCAACGCCGGTGGACGGATCCTGCTAGTCAATAATCCATAGTAAATGTTTGTATGACATGTAAACGGTAATGCAAATAAACCAATATAATTATCACCCATTAAAAAATATACACGATATTTTTTATCAGTTTAATTTTTTTGAGTCTTGGATTATGTACACGACATTTGCACAGTTGTGACTGTCGTTATTTATCAGTAAAATCTGATTAAAATAAGTATAAAGTCTAATATAATAATAACATTCTATTCACGAGAGATCCCTCTTGTAGTGACAGAGAATCAAGCCTATTTATATATTTTATTGCGTTCTCAAGACAGTAGCGGCTGTGGTTGTTGAGTATTCGCGTCTTTATTCCGAATGAATCAGATCAGTTAATGTTTGTTTTCCTTCTGCTTTTAGTCGTCTAATCCGTTTAGAAAGACATTGGGTACTTATGGGAGGAATTATGTGAAGGTTGGCTGTAATCACTACCTAAAATTGTTTCTGTGGAACAAACTGAATTCCAATTTGGTCACGCACATAGTAATTCCGTGTTGTTAACGACTTAGCCGCCATAATATCTTCTGTGTTTGGCGGAGTTGCGAAATATGTCTATCACTTTGGTACTAGTGCACTTATTGATCCGTGCTGAAATAATAACGTTATTATTTAAAAAGTCATTCTTAACATGGAGGGGGAGGGTGTTTTGTCCCTATTCTATACTTTAACCTTACAATTGAATAAAAAAAAAAATTTTAATTAAACTTGGAAATACGATTTTAAAAATAGCGCGGATCAGTAAGTGCACTAGCACCCTCACTTTAAGCTTAACTCACTCCCAAATATGTATTATTATATTATTTTACTTAAACGCATTGGGTCTAATATAATGAATTTAACCAACTCAAGTACGTTTACTGCCTGTCTATCCACCTAAGAATTTTATATCAATCAGCGCGTTTAAAAGTTCATTTTATATTGTTTAATATTTCGTGTTAACCGGCATTAATCTGGCACAAAACCACCAGTTCCGATCGGCTTCCCAAGTGTATATATTAAATAACACTTCATTGGTGCCTTATTAGTCAGTAAAGTTTGTTAGAACGTCCTTCATATTATATTACTAATTGTGCAAGATAAGTGACTAGATCGATTATATAAGTCTCCGGTTTAATTGCCGCTGGCTCAATATTCCGCTGTTCAACTCATATTAACCTTCCAGATATAAACGTCTTCCGATGAAATGAGAATTTCACACAATTATGTCCTCCGCTGCATACACTGCGATACACTATTGACCACAACACGATTCCATTCAAAATTGCTTGACATTTACTATCTAATAAGATGTGAAAAGTAGTTAATTCGCTGACATCGTCGACCAGTGACTTTTATTAGCTCAAGCATAGGGTTGATACGGTTCGAATAATGATTTATGAAACCACATTAAGCATAATATAGGATAGGTTCAAATACTTGTAGATTATTTTATTCTTTTACGTTTACTTAATTCATCAACAAGTCTATGTCTAATGCCTCTTTAGACATAACTAGTGCTATGGTCGGTGTCTGCAATTAGGTATAGCAGAGATAATGAAAAGTATTCTTCGAAGAACCCACATTATCATGTAGAATTGTTAGAAAATATACATGTCAAGGTGCACTATTGGATTCCACAAAAATCATTATTTTAAATTAGCATAAATTGATAAAAAAGGGAGATAATTAACCATCGCATTTGCAAAATTCTACTGACCCTTTTATTACGGTTAGCGCGTTTATTTACGCTGTGCATCATCTTTTTAAATAATGTAAGATACATGCGTAGAAATCTAACAAAATCATATATGAAGAATTGTCTTATTAATCGACACAATATGAGAATGGGGAGATATGACATCAGATATTTTTTTACACAGTGGTCACCACTTATCAAGGCCCGGAAGCCACTCAGGGATAAGGGTTATTGCAAGTACATTACGTTAGTGTGGAGATTTGATGAAGTGTTTACTTAAGGGGGCGGTTCATTAGGAATTTGTTAACGTTGGACTTGAAGACATCCAGATTGTAGTCAGGTGGGAAGCAGGCAGACGGAACAGAGTTCCACAGGCGTGCAGTTCTAAGAAAGAAGCTTTGTTCATGGAATCCGCGTTTTGATTTAGGCACAGATAAATAGTAGGGGAAATTTTTCACGGTGGATTCAGCTAGACGGGTGTTTTTCATAAAAGAATGGCGAGGGGGGACCAGAGATTGGAGTTCAGACGAGCATCTGCCATGGAAATAACGATAAAACAGGGATAGGCTCGCAACGTTTCTTCTGTGGGAGAGAGGTTGCAGGGTAGAGAAAAGGGCATCCTCCACTAAGCCACGAAGTCTATTTTGTACTCTGTCAAGGCAGGATAGGCTATATTTAGCAGCTCCTGCCCAGATATAGACTTGGCTTTTATATAGATAGAGAATTGTATCAGTAGTGAGATATCTTCTGGATCGGTAGAAGGATCCCACCATCTTTCCAGCGACCTTGGCAACAGACTTGATGTACGTGTTCCATTTCAGATCAGGAGTAAAGGTCAAAACCAGAAGCTTGTCAAAACACGGGGTCTCTCCCAGACGAGAGCCATCCATCCCAATTGATGCCAGATGAGGATCAGAGCGTTGATCATGTAAGGATAGGAGTTTGGTTTTAGATTCATTAAAGGTAACCAGCCACGTCTTCCCCCACTGAACTACGCGCTGGAGATCAGAGGAGAGAGAATCAGAGAGAATTTGTCATTTACAGCCTTTGACGTGTTGCCGTAGATGGTCGTGTCATCAGCATAGATGTCAACGAATGATTTAAGTATGTGTTTAGGGAGGTCATTGATGTAGATCAGGAAGAGAGTTGGGCCCAGGATTGACCCCTGAGGGACTCCAGCATAAATACTGCAGGCCTCTGATTTTTGTCCATCGACCACTACTCTTATGAGCCTATCGGAGAGAAATGATTTAATGATTGAGAAAACATTTCTAGTTATACCGTAACTGGAAATCTTGTGAAGTAGACCCTTATGCTATATCTTGTCGAAGGCCTTTGATATGTCAAGAGCAATTGCCCTAGAAAGAAAGCCTTTGTCAAGAGATTCACTTATCCTGTGAGATATAAACATCAGCACATCTGCAGTAGATCTTGAAGAGCGAATACCATATTGTGTGTCACTAAGAAGGTTGTTTCTGCTAAGGTGATTGACTATTTCTCTATTTAATATCGATTCCAGCAGCTTACTCATAACACACAGGAGACCTAGTGGTCTGTACTGAGAGGGAGGTGACTTATCACCTGAATTCTTAAATACGGGGCAAACTGATGAGGTCTCCCAGGGAGTCGGAAAGCACTTCTCCTTAAGGCAGCGCTTAAACAGTTTCGTAAGTATGGGAGCAAGGTCTGGTTGAAGCTTTTTTAACACTATAATTGTGATGCCGACAGGGTCAGTTGCTTTACTGGAATCAAGGTTCTTGATTAGCTTGGCGACCTCATGCACGGATATTTGTATGTTACATAGCGTGTTCTGTGTTATAGGAGGAAATATGGGGATATTTTAAACATTCCTTACGTCTATTCATGGATTATATTTTGAATAAAAAAGCAAACGTGGTTGCGATTTGGAAGCTTCAACTTGGCAAAAACTTGATTCTGTTTTTTTAGTTGAAATTGTTGTTGGGCATAATTAATTATTTTTGTCTATAGAAGGTTATAATAGTAAATTGTTGGCGTTTGTTTCTCTGATATTTTTTAGTAGTCAGAATTCTTTCTAGAGACCCATTAGATACAAAGAAAAGGAACAACGTGAAAGTAAACGTGCTTCTGGGGAACCAAATGAACTCGAGCATGTTCAAAAAATAATTACCGATTTTATACTCAAGTACGAACGGTAGATTGATTTTGCCGATTTTGAGTGTTTGAGACGAAATGCTACGTGCTTAATATTAATGTGTGCTCCTCCATTATTCACTTATGTTTTTCAGAATAAAATGTTTAGCATATAATATTGATATCATATGACTATATATAGTAAACAACATGTAATTAAGAAAGATTACATATGAGTTTATTGCAGAGAACAGCACATATAAACGGAATATGAAATTAATGGTTTACAACTTACGAATAATAAAAGGATCGTTTCAGAAATTGCAGAGTATTAATGAAACATTGGATATATTTAATATATAAACTGTATTATAAAGGAAACGGGGCAAATTATAGAAAGTATGTGCCATATTGTTGGTCGATCAGAAGTTTAGCATCTGTAAGGTGATGGACTAGAGCATGGTTAATTAAGGTCTCAAATATTTTGGCAAAAAGTGGGAGGAGGCTAATAGGGCGATAATTTAATGGGTCAGTTCTTTAGCCAGAATTCTTGAATACTGATACCACAGAAGCAGTTTTCCAACAGCCCGGAAAGCAAGATTCATTAAGGCATTTGTTGTAGAGTTTGGAGAGAACTGAAGCTACTTCGGCTGAGCACTTTTTAATAGCACAGCTGGGATGAGATCGGGTCCACATGCTTTTGAAGCATGTAATGATAATAATAATAATAATAATAATAATAATAATAATAATAATAATAATAATGGGAGATAAAGAAAATACAAATAGCATAACTAATAGTAAGAACACTATGAATAATACCAAAAAAATTGAAAACAGAATGAGCGAGATTGGAATCAGAGGAATGATTAAGAAAATACAACTGATAACAACAATGAAAAAATTTGAAATATTAAAGAAAAACCTTGCATGATGAGGACTAATAGACATAAGCTACAGGCGCAAGCCGAGCATATAGAAATTGCTACAGGTGTAAAATAGAAAGAATTACCATATAGAATCATGAAAACTGAAACTGTATAATTGTATGTAAACATCCTTCGCCCCGTCTTCTGCCTCCATTTTTCACGACTGAGTTAGGAAAGTCGTACACTACGAGATTTGTAAATGACTGCACTTATAACATGCGGCCAAATGGTAAAAGCACAAACCGTAGACAGCATTTGAAAAAATAATAATGATAATAATAATAATAATAATAATAATAATAATAATAATAATAATAATAATAATAATAGGTGGATGGATGAATGAGAAGATACAAGGGATAACAATTATAAAAACTGCTAAAATATTTTTAAAAAAACTCTTGAATGTGGATTAACACACATGATCTACAGACACAAGCCGGACACATAAAAACTTCTACAGACGTAAAAAAAGCCACATAGAATCATTAAAACTGAAACTGCATATATTGTCAATTCATCTTGGCGTCCCTCTTCGCACTCCAAAAATTAATCAAAAGGGGTAAACAAGGATGTAAAACCGAGAATGGTAAGCTACAAACTAGACGTGTAATATTTTTATTTGATTGAACTTGCAACCATTTAAATTACTCTTAAACCTTTTCAGTGCAGCATATATATATATATATATATATATATATATATATATATATATATATATATGAACAAATGATTAATAAAACATGTTAAAAGACATCTTGAAAAAGAGTTAAAACATATTTAATTTTAAAAAAAGAAAACACAAGATAAGTGGATAGTCCTTAATCCGCGGAGTTTCGAAGAAATACTCTCCTTCTCATTAGAGGGCAGGAATTGGCAAAATGCAGGATTGGAGTTTGCGTATAAAAGTATTTAATGAAACTACAAGTAAGTCACAGATCTTACTTGGTTAAAAAAAGGGTTAGGTAAGGGGAACAAGAGGCAAAATAAAAATACTAAAAAGATTTCACATGAATGGACAGTCCGGTGAAGGGTAAATATCCAAAAATGGTAAAATCAAAAACGGTCGAATTTAAAATTTCAATCCAATGGGTAAATTCCAAATATTTCAAAATAATCCAAAAGGCAGAGTTCCTTGGAAAAAAGCGCAAATAGAATGAATTCCAAATCATTAAAAGAAAAGTACTGGGGAGAATATTAAATGAATATGGGAGAAAAAAAAACACGTCTGTCAAGGCTGGATGAATCAAAAAAATTAAAAAAATTAAGGCTTAAAAAAACACCCGAAAAGCGGTGAAGATTTAAATTTGAAAAGTATGGTCAAACTGACCCAGACAAGAAGCGCGAAAAATAGCGGTAATAATTAGGTCAGCTTAGATATGCACGTTAAAGTCCCAGAATGAAATTAAGAAAACTGATCAGAACAAATAAATGGCTTAGTTTATGAAATGGGGCGTCTGTTATACATATAAAAAAATGAACGTAAATAAAAAAATATAAAAAATAGAAAATTATATATATATACACACACATACACATATATATATATACATATACATACATACAGACACACAAATGCACACAGACATGTATATACATACGCAAACGCATATAAATATATATACATATATAAATACATATACAATAACACACACACATATGCAAACACACACGCATGCATAAATATATACACATATCCAAAAACATATACAAGTTAAACAAGAACATACATACTTACATAAAATAAATAAAAATAAAAATGAAATAAGGGGAGGGATAGGCCGGTATCTACAAACTCCGGAATAAGGCAAATAAATGTGGATGTAAATGCATATAGTAAAATATAAGTAAACAAATACATAGAATAAAAATGAGTAGGTTGATGTATATATTTAATTAATAGGTATAATTATACCATAAGACGGAGACAGCAGATGGAAAACCGGCCAAAGAAATAAAGACGAG
This sequence comes from Euprymna scolopes, assembly GCF_053919585.1. Lineage (NCBI taxonomy): Eukaryota > Metazoa > Mollusca > Cephalopoda > Sepiida > Sepiolidae > Euprymna > Euprymna scolopes. Next base: position 85,484,655 of record NC_136494.1, on the reverse strand, counting down.
GCAAATAAAATTAAAAATATAAAAAGCTTAGAAGGTAAGATTATATAAAAAAGAAATTAAAAAAAAAATTATGGGAAAAGATATATATTTGAAGGGTTAAATTAATAGCTATGTGATTTCAAATTTACCATATTTAAACTTGGACATATGTTTGCAATAAGAGATCAGTTCGTTTTTAGAGTTTATTATATTACTACTTTGAGGGGAGGTTATAATAGTTATAGCTTCAGATGTACAGAGGTTACAAGACTTTGATCCTGGAGTGTAAGACTTAACTTTTTTTAGGATGATCCATTTAATTGAAAAGTGGGTATTGGCAGAGTTAAGCTTTTTAACAAGTGTAGTTAGAGAAGTTCCCTGGTTATTATTTGAATTTTGGTTATTGAAAGAAGAAGTGTGGTTTGAAATTCTTTTCTTTATTAAAGTTGAAGTAGCACCTATATATGTATATGTTTTATTAATAGCTCGGGGTCGAGAATTAATAATAAGTTGTTGATTTATACTGGGAAGAGAATTTAAATTTTGTTCATTTTGATGAACAGAGGGTAGGACAGTAAGTGTAGCAAGATTGGTTTGGAGGGGATAATTAGTGTTATCAGTGTTAGGATGGCTGCTATGAAAAATATTATTATCTTTATAGCTGGTTGTATGATTGAAAATAGAGGGGCTGCTTTATTCGTTTGTTGGATTAATAATTATATCAGAGGGTGGGTCGGAGGAAGGATAATTGGGTGGCAAAATGTTATTGTCTGTTATGGGAGAATTGCGTGGGAGCTCTGTAATTGTGCATGAATATATTACATCTTTATGGATGTAATCATTATTGAGTGGGCAAAGATTTTTGTTAATACAGTTGCAGTTTCTTTTTGGTTGGATTGGGAAAGGGATTTTTTGGGCTGATTTAATTTTTTTGTCATTAGATGCTAAGATTCTTTGTGCTAAATTAGGCATAGTAGAATAAGAAATTCTTATTGAGTTTTTATTAAAAATTGAACTATATTTGTGTGGGTATTTGAAAGAGTTTTCTACAGTATTGAAGAATTCTTTAGGTATATTAGTTTTAACATTTACGCTAAATGGAGGATTAAACCAAATATTTTTCTTTCTCCTATTGCGACAGGGTGGGTTAGAAGTATTACGATTAGCATGTTGGTTCGGATTATATTTGTGGAGTGGACCATTGCTATTGATAGTAGCAGACCTTGTTATTCGAACTGGTTTCTTGCGAGTCATATTGTGTGTGATTACAGATTTAAGACGACATACAGGTGGAGCATAATGGTTATATTGAATCTTTTCATTGTATCCTCAATTTCTTAAGGCATTATTGAAGAAAGTAGCATTTTGATTAAAGTTTTTTTATCGGCTGAGAGCGTAGAAATTCTTCTAGAGACGGATGGTACTATAGATTTTATAATTGAATTGGGGTGGTTAGAAGATTTATGGACGTATAAAAGCGTAAGGTTTGGTTTATGATAGGGGCTGTAAGTTTCCGTATTAAGATTAAGTGTAATGTCTAGAAAATCTGAAGTTTTTTTATTTGGTTCAATAATTATAGAAAGGCCAAAATTATTTTTAAAAGTTATGTAATTTTTTAATTGTATACTCTCTTGGTCTGGCTGTTGTTGTAAATAGAGCATCGTCTCTATAAAGGCCCCCTTGGATATGTGTAAAGTGGTATTTCAGTTCTTTCAGTAAGAAGAGTCCCACTAAATCTGTAACCTCGGCAGAGTCGGAAGCACCTATTAAGATGTCAAAATTATTAGGGGTATATTTTCTAGTCCAAAACTTATTGTTAAATTGTATAAGGGATTTTCTGGCTAGGAGAATTAATTTAATTTCCAAATGAGTTAAGTCAGAATGTCTTTTAGCAAAGATTAGGGCCTTATTTAAGAGGATCGGTGAAATTGATTGATAATAATTGTTGATGCCAAAAGTTATGGAGTTAAGGAGGTGTTTATTTTTAAGGGAAACAAACCAATTAATTACAGAATTCGAATTTTGCCAAAGGGGGAAGTTAACTTTTTCTTTAATAGAGGGGATAATTCTATCTAAGATGTTTTTGCTTACCGCACCCAAGTCAGAGCTAGATGGGCAGATCAATCTAATGGAGGAGTTATCATAAAAACTAGGTTTATGGTATTTGAGGGTGAATCTAGGAGTACCCGGAGAAAGTATTTCAGTGGAGTTATGAATGTTCATAGAAGTCAGTAAAGATTTAGCTTCAGAATTAATAGAATCCAAAAGGTTGCGGGGGACTATTTTATAAGATGTATTAAGCTCTTTATATATGTCTTTTATATGTAGGATAGTCAAGTTTATAGTAATTTTTAGTCTTGTCTGCAGGGACAAATATATGATTATTCTTTTTGACTTTCTTGGCAAAATTATTTATTTTTCGGGTAACCGGGTTGTAGCAGTGTTTTTGTTTCTTAAATCTAATTTTTTTTACTAAGTTTAACATGGAATTTTCAAACTTTTTTTATTATATATATATATATATATACATACATATATATACTATATTTGTAGTCATCGACATACAGTCCTGTTTCGTTGTATCACAACTCATGAGTGCCGCTAGACTAGCACCTCTCCAAAGCCCAGGATCGAACCTGTGTTGACAGTCGGCAGTTCTACTCCTCGACTAAGGAAGCGATGCCCGCAATTAATCTGTTCGAATGTCTATTTAAATAAACATCCGTCCACTACTTGTATAGTGTTCAAACGCTCGTTTGTAAACAAACCGCTAGCTTCGCATTTTTCAGCCAAATTAAGTAGCGAGTGAGATTATTTACGACATTGCTCAACCCAAAGAGGGTGTCTTTATATATATATATATATGTATATATATATATACTAGTAGGATATATATATATATATATATATATATATATACTTGTAGTAGGAGATTGAGTGAGAATCAACTAATGTTTTACCCTGCGAAAACTTTTATTATCCTAAAAATCTGTGGACTCGCCTTTTTATTTTAATCAAATCGATTAATTATCTGCTCTAATCGAGAAAGATTCATATGCTTCTTCAAAATGATTTAGTCAACAATACGTTGTATATTAGATTCTACTGCAGAGAACCTGTTATAACTATAGCTAAAAGGTTTCAAGGACAACAAAGCATAGTAATAGAGTAGAAAAATGTATTAAAAAACATGCGGGAGATTATTTGTCTAGCTAACGAATGAGATCTGTTGACTCACTGGATCTAGGCTCACAATTAATGTTTGCTTTCCGGTATTTATGTTTATGTATCAGGTCCAGTCGTAGGTAATTCTGCAACAAGCTCCCCGTCACAACTGAATATCAGTATTTATTTTTCTTTGGGTAGATCATGAATGGATTAATGAACTTTCTTTTTTCTACTAGAACGTGGTTATTCTTGTGTGTTTAGGAAGGCCCAATATTAAACGTGTCGTGTACGGTTTCAATAGGTATTATTGCCTTCTTTTTGTGGGATACAACCTGGATTCTCACTTATACGTTTCCGTATTTGTTTCACATATGTTTGTGTTTGCATTATGTAGATAACGCTGCCGATTTTCTGTATTATCTTCCCAAGTTCCTGGGATGAAACATTATTTTTAAAGTTGTTAAAGTCAACTTTCTCTACAAAGTTATAATTTTTTAGTGGTACAGTAGAGGTTCTATTTTGTGTGATTTGTGACAATAACAGTTTTTCGAATAGTGAATTCATTTTACGACTACACATAATTGTCGCTGGTAGTAGGGTTACTGGTGTGTTAGGGTTTGCCGTAATCCTTTAAACTTGAAGAAATTGTAGACAGTATTCCGTGGGGGAGACATAAGCTTTTTATTTTTAGTTCCCTTTTTAGTGTGTCTAAAAAGCATTCAACTTGGTCGTTGCTCCAAATGATAGTAACGTGTAAAATATTTGATTTAATAAGTCTCACAGAATTGCTTGAACTCTAAAGAGGTGAATTAGGTGGCATTATTATTAACAAGACAATCAACAACACCAAAACGAGCGAGCAGCTCCTATAAGAAATTAATGGTTAGCGTTGTGGTAGAGTCCCTACATGTTAGAACCCTTGGACATCTGGAGAAAATATCCACCAATATAAGGTAGTAAAAATCTTCCATTGATCCAGCAAAGTCTAGATGAATCCTTAAGCAACTTTGTTAGGATTTTGACCAAGGTATTTGATGAAATGGGTGATGCCTTTGCTGGCAAGACATACCCTTTAGAGGTTTGAAACATATAGGTAGTATATTCCTCCATCGAGACATTATCTTATCATTATTTGGATTTTTCCCACGAATATATGTCTGATACTTTTCTATCTCCATATATATATATATATATATATATATATATATATATATATATATATATATACTAGCATGACGCCCGGTGTTGCCCGGGTGATTGCATGTGTATGTTGAGAAAAAAAAGTGGTACTAGGAAGGCAGGCTCGAACCTGTACCGCAAAGGAGGAAAAGAACGGGTTAAAACCAAACGTGTATGCTGTTACGAGCCGGAAGCGACATTTTTTTTTAATTAAGGCAAGGCATTCTAAAGGAGAGGATAACTTTAAAAAATATCGGCGAAAAAAGTGACCCCCCCTGTGGAAAAGTGCCTAGTTGAAGGGGAAGATATTAATGTTTTTAGCCAATTTTTAGAGATTTGTCCTATAAAAGGTAGAACTTTAAAACGATACTGATCTTTGTAAAATCTGTCGCCTCTGTTGAAAGTTTAAGTCAGGCATGCAAACAGAAATACATTTATATATTCGTAACTAAAATTTTTCGACACAAACTGATGAAAAAGCTTGCCAATCTCTGAATATCCTTTTTGTAAAATTAAATATTCAGATCCAAAATTGTCTGAGTAATTTGAAAGAGACCGCAGAGGTCATTTTTTTAACTTTGACCCCTATTATGATCCTTAAAATTTAATGTTTTAGTCTCAAATAAAGTTATTAAGTTAGATGCATGTCCAAGGAACCTATATCTAAAATTTCAAGTGCGTTGACTCAGAATTGTCGAAGGAGATTGGTAGCGTTCTCAAAGAACAAATCGTTGAACTTTGACCCCTAAATCGCCAAATATCCGGCCAAAAACCGATCACATCACTCGTTATTTTTATTTCTTATATATAATTTTTATCTTCTCTTAAATATATTATCTCCTGATAAACGTACGCTTAGTTTCTTCCATCTACTTATACGCTAAGTTTTTTTTTTTGTTTTATTGGTCCCCCGATAAATCAGGAAGGGGCCTGTTTTTTTTTCAGTGGCGTCTGTGCGCCTGTTTTTGATATGAATTGTATTTCATTTAATAGATGTGCACCTTATTTTTGTTCATGCTAAAATAACCGTTGGGTCTCCAGGGGGTCAAAAGCGGTCACAAATGCCCCGAAATGGCAAAAAATGAAATGTTTTGACCCGTAAATTTTGATCCGTATATTTGATTTTTCTGGAAATTAACAAAAATGTGGATCCGATCGTTCTTAATATAAATCCAGTATGCATGACCCTGACGATATTCTGGTTCGCGTCCCCGCCGACTTTAAGTGCTAAAACGCTCTTTTTGTGGCTTTTTTGTCATATTTCTCAGCAAAAACTTTATATGTCTAACTACATAGTGTTTTTTTTTTTTAATGGCGGCCAACTCACGTATACAACTTTTAAGGCCTGAAACTGCACCGGTATCTATTTACACTAGAATTCGGCGTTTCTAGGAGCTCAAAAGAGGTCACAAATGCCACAAAATTGCAAAAAAAAAAAAATGACACTTTTACCCCATAACTTTTGCCGCATCAATTACATTTTTCTGAAGCTTAGCAAAAATGTGAAGACAACGTGTGCACTTCACACTTCTCACATTCATCATTTCTTCACTATTTTTGTGGCGTCATCTCACATGCAGCACCAGAGGGGGACCACGCACGCAGAGTTTGTTGTTTTCTTCTCTTAAATTATGTATATCGATTTCTATTACAAATGTATTTATCTAGATATTATATTTTACATTTCCTCTTCTGACAAAGCAAACTTAAAACAAAATGTCGTCGCGTAAAATGTGTTTTCCTCGGCCATGCTCTTTTATTATTCGACGGGCGTTATAATAATATTATATGTAACTTTTCTTCACTATCTTTCAGTTAGTATTATATATACACCTTACTGTTTATATATGTGTATCCATATATACTAGCATTTCAGCCTGGTGTTGCCCGGGTGTATGCATTTGTATGCTGAGTAAAAAAAAAAGTGATAGTAGGAAGGCAGGCTCGAACCCGTACCGCGAAGGAGGAAGAGAATGGGTGGAAAAAACCTGAAGTATTTGCGGTTACAACCGCCGCGAAACCTGAGGTGACTCATGTTTAAATTAAGGCTAAACAATACAAAGGAGAGGATAACTTTCAAAAATATCGGCGAGAAAAGCGACCTCCCCCCAATAGAAAAGTGCCTAGATAAAGGTGAAAACATTAATGTTTTAGTCAATTTTTCGATATTTGTCGTATGAAAGGTCGAACTTAAAAACGATACTGATCTTGGTAAAATCAGTCGCCTTTCTCGGAAAACACCTTACTGTTTATATATGTGTATCCATATATACTAGCATTTCAGCCTGGTGTTGCCCGGGTGTATGCATTTGTATGCTGAGTAAAAAAAAAAGTGATAGTAGGAAGGCAGGCTCGAACCCGTACCGCGAAGGAGGAAGAGAATGGGTGGAAAAAACCTGAAGTATTTGCGGTTACAACCGCCGCGAAACCTGAGGTGACTCATGTTTAAATTAAGGCTAAACAATACAAAGGAGAGGATAACTTTCAAAAATATCGGCGAGAAAAGCGACCTCCCCCCAATAGAAAAGTGCCTAGATAAAGGTGAAAACATTAATGTTTTAGTCAATTTTTCGATATTTGTCGTATGAAAGGTCGAACTTAAAAACGATACTGATCTTGGTAAAATCAGTCGCCTTTCTCGGAAGTTGTAGGCACACATGCAAACATATATACATACATAAATACATTTATATAATGGTAACTAAAAATTTTCGACCCAAACCGACGAAAAAGCTTGCCCTATCTCGTGATAACGTTTATGTAAAATTTCAAATGTTTAGACCAGAAATTGTCTGAGTAATTTGGTAGAGACCGCGGAGGTCAATTTTTTAAAACTTTGACCCCTTAAAATTTAATGTTTTGGGCTCAAATCAAGTTATTAAGTTAGATCCATGGTCAAGGAACCTATATCTAAACTTTTAAGTGTTCAGAACCAAAATTGTCGGGGGAGTTTGGTAGAGTTCTCAAGAGTCAAACTGTTGAACTTTGACCCCTTAACTGCCACATTTCTGGCCGGAAACAGATCACATCGATTTTTCCAAAACTCAGTACCCTACATATAAAATTTCGTGTCTTTAGACTTAAAATTGACAAAGTTATTACGTAGGAAAATGTACACACATACACACACACAGACATACAGACACGTACACATTTATAGATATGCTAGCTTTGGTGCCCGGCGTTGCCATTGTATTTGGAGATGTATGTTGAGCAAAAAAAATAAAACAAAAACAAAAAACGGTCAATTTTTTTAACTTTTACTTCTATTATGCCCCCTTAAAATTTACTGTTTGGGGCTCAAATCAAGTTATTAAGTTATATCCATTGCCAAGTAACATATATCTAACATATATCTAAAATTTCAATTGTTAGACCTAAAATTTCAATTGTTAGACCTAAAATTGTTGGAGGAGTTTGGTAGAGTTCTCAAAGGTCAAATCGTTGAACTTCGATCCCTTAACAGCCAAATTTCTGGCCAAAAACAGATCACATAAATTTTCCCAAATCTCAGTACCCGTATATCAAATTTAGAGTCTGTAAACTAAAAATTGACATTGAGTTATTGCTTAGGGAAATGTACACACACATAGACAGACACACAGACACGTTCACTTTTATAGATATATTAGCAAAAGTATCCGTCGTTGACTGGGTTAAAAAACATCCTACACAAAATGGACTCTGATTTATGAAAGTATGATAGGTTATAAAAAGGAAGGGTTGTAAATAGATAGCTTCGAATTTGGGGATATCAAAACCAAAGCAAAATATGATATGATTATGTACATCTATACCAAAAACACTTGTAAAGGTTTTTTTTTAATTTTTTATTTCCATACTTTGTGGACCAGGTTCGAACGCAGACCCAAAAATTTTAATGAACCACCGTTCTGCCAGATCAAATATACCCATTCTCGTGTCTCGATACATCTTCTATCATTATATGTAATCAGTTTTTTTTTTAAATAGTCGACATTATAGAAGCCTATTCGTGACCAGACACACACACTCACACACGCATACACACATAGACATTCAGCTTTATATTATATATATATATATATATATATATATATATATATATATATATGTGTGTGTCTGTGTGCGTGTGTATATAAGCGTACCTGCAGTCGATGGGAAAACCTCCTTCATAGAATCTTCGTTTGCGAATACTGCAAAGATATAAATATATATATATATATATATATATATATATATATATATATATATATATATATATATACTGGCATTTCAGCCCGGCATTGCCCGGGTGCTTGGATGTGTATGTTGAGCAAAAAAAAGTGGTAGTAGGAAGGCAGGCTCGAAACCGTACCGCAAAGGATGAAAAGAACGGGGTAAAACCTAACGTTTATGCACTTACGACCACCACCAAACCGGAAGCGACATTTTTTTTTAAATTAAGGCATGTCAATCTAAAGGAGAGGATAACTTTAAAAAATATTGGCGAAAAAAGTGCCCCCCTGTAGAAAAGTGCCTAGTTGAAGGGGAAGATATTAATGTTTTTTGCCAATTTCTCGATATTTTTCGTATGAACGGTCGAACTTAAAAAAGATACTGATATTTGTAAAATCCGTCGCCTCTATTGAAAGTTTAAGGCAGGCATGCAAACAGACATACATACATTTATATATGGGTAACTAAAAATTTTCGATCCAAACAGATGAAAACGCTTTCCCTATCTCTGAATAGCCTTTATGTAAATTTTCAAATGTTTAGACCAGAAATTGTCTGAGTAATTTGGAAGAGACCGCAGCGGACAATTTTTAAAAACCTTGGCCCCTATTATGACTCTTTAAAATTTAATGTTTTGGGCTTAAATCAAGTTATTAAGTTAGATCCATGGCCAAGGAACCTATATCTAAAATTTCAAGTGGGTTGACCGAAAATTGTTTGAGGAGCTTGGTAGAGTTCTAAAAGGTCAAATCGATTGACTTTGGCGCCTTTCATCGCCAAATTTCTGTTCAAAAACACATCACATCGATTTTTCCACATCTCAGTACCCTGTATATCAAATTTTGAGTCTGTGGACTAAAAATTGAGTTATTGCGCAGGGAAATGTACACAGACAAACACACACAGAGGCATATTCACTTATATATATATATATATATATATATATATATATATATATATATATATATATATATATACTAGCGTTTTAGCCCGGTGTTGCCCGGTTATTTGGAGGTGTATGTTGAGCCAAAGAAAGCGGTCTTTTTAACTTTGACCCAAATTATGACCCCTAAAAATGTATTTTTTGGGCTCAAATCAAGTTATTAAGTTACATCCATGTTCAAGGAACCTATATGTATAATTTCAAGTGTTTAGACTCAATATTATCGGAGGGGTTTGGTAGAGTTCTTAAATGGCAAATCGTTGAACTCTGACCCCTAAATCGAATAATTTCTGGCCGAAAACTGATCACATCGATTTTAACAATTCTCAGTACCCTGTATATCAAATTTCGAATCTGTAGACTTAAAATTGACAGAGTTATTGCATATGGAAATTACACACACAGACACACACACAGACAAACACTTTCACTGTTATATATATATATATATATAGAGAGAGAGAGATAGATATAATATATATATATATATGCATGTATATTATTTTACTTGTTTTTGTTTTATTTAGAATACCACATTTGAGCAAAATACAAGGTTCAAAATAAATTAGGTGATAATTTTTACAAAGATGGCTTCAATCGTTTGAAAAATATTAATGCTCTAGATCTGTATGAAGACAAGATCGCAATGGTAAAGTTTCATTATACCCAAATATATTCACTAAGCGCGTGTTATGATGAGCATTTATGTAGTAATCTGATTTTGTTTGCTCTCTTTTAATAGTTTAGGAATGGAACATCTGAGTTAAAGCGAATAAAAGCCATAGAAATCCGTTTTCATTGAAGAGTGAGCTTAATTGCCAGAGAGCTTTGCGCAACGTTTAATAGGGTTGACAATCTGACTAAGTCGTTCATGTTTCTGAAATATGTGTTTGAAAGTTTTTAGTTAAGATCATTGAAGTAATAATAATTTATATTCTTTGGAATTGTTTTTTTTTTATATTCATTATGTTGTATTAACGAAAGGGAAGAAATTAGCAAATGCTCTTGTCAACGTTTTATCTATAAATGAGTTAAATGTGTGACATAAAATTAGAGAAAACAGTGTAGGTAAAACAAAAAAATGCTTGAGAAATTTAAATTACTTAAAGCGGGAGAAGGTATATAAGGAAACACTTCCACATATCTGCTCACGATGTTCAAAACTTGTAAACTCATTACAATTTTAGGTACATATACGCAGCCTCCCTCTCAACTGTTCAAGCTCAGGTCTATATGAATATTTAAGTACTCTCACTAAATTACTCTGATTTACATACTCTGTTCATCATAGCGAATGCTAACTTCCTTCCCAGCTTCTAAACATTGTATCAGAGAGAGTTTGCCCCCCTCTGTTTCATATACTCATACCTCTTCTCCTCCCTTTAAACGTTAACTTCGAGCAGATATGGTACAGCTGGTTCATGACTTAGGTATAGCTGAGAGAATATTAGATTACATTTTTATATAAAACACCGTTGAAAGCAATTGGGAATTCTTCATACTTTTAGTTTATACAACATTATATTATGCTATAAACATCTTTAAAAACTTAAACATAAGAAAAAAATAATTATTAATTTAATATACATTAATCAGAGAAGAAATTCATCTGAAAAAGGTACATAAAAACTGCTTTTCATTTAACTAACGCCAGTATTTTGCCTGTACGAATATCTAGTTATTAAAAGTGCTTTTTAAAAGAGTCTGCCACATAAAAAATAATAGATTACATATGTTCTTTAAAAACAACTCAATTTATTCTAAAATATACCAGTATGTTGCACTTTACAATCGTTCCAAGACCTTCACTGTTTCAACTTGGAATATCCTTTTTACACCATCATTTTTACAACATCATCAAAATTGTAATTTTGAATTAATGCGGTAATAATAAAAAATTTATAATTACCTACATCTATTTTGTTAATAACATTTCTTTATGAGATTTACCCTTCATTGAAAATCCATGGATTAAGAAAAAAATAATATTTATTTGTACTCATTTCTCAAACAATAAATATTGGTATGATTATATATAATTAAATTCAGAAGTTTTATTTATATTATTATTCTATCTTTCATTCTGAGCTTCCTGTATTTGTATGGGATCATTATATAATTAACACTAATATTTATTTGACCTTTATTCTTATAGTATTATGCAATCTGTAATTCTACTGCATATCAGTATTTAATATATATATATATATATATATTTCTGTAGAAATATATTTTCTTATAATATATATCAATCCTTATTTAAGAAACCCAATGTAATTACAGAGCAATATGGAAAATAAATGACAAAAAAAACATATTCCGTGATTCATGATGTTGACCATCTTATAATTTATTCCTTTAATTCAGTTGAATTATACAAGTCTTGACAGTATCTGTTTCGTAGCGGAAAATAAATCACTTAATTATTATATCATTTAGTGAATCTATTATGCCCTTAACTCATCAGAAGACATAGCAACAATCGATACGTGAAAAGAAAATGAAGTGTGATTTGACATGATTAAAAAACGATTTTCTTCTGAAAAGTTTAGATTTATTGATTGATATAATAATTAAGTGATTCTTTTTGCGCTTACGAATCCGATACTGTCAAGAAGTGTATAAGTCAACTGAATTAAAGGAATACATTATAAGATGTTCAACATCATGAAATTTGGAATATAGTTTTTTTTCATTTATTTTCTCTCTCTCTCTCTCTCTCTCTCTCTCTCTCTATATATATATATATATATATATATATATATATATATATATATATATATATATATATATATATATATATATACAGGGTGAACAAAAAGTCCTTGGACCAATTCAAAAGTGGTTTATTAATAGAAAATTACAAAAATATGAATTAAACATGAATGAAAATTATAAGTTAGGAAACCAAGAATAAATTCAAATTATTTATTTTCAATGTGATTTCCCTTCCTTTCGATTAGACGTTCAATTCTCTGTCTGAAGTTACCAACCGAGGCACGCAGCGTTTCCTGAGGTATTTTAGCCCACTCACTCAGAAGAGATGTCTTCAAAGCATCAACACTTCGATGAGCAACAGAACAGACCTTTGCCTCCAACAAAGACCACACCGAAAAATCCATGGGATTCAAATCAGGCGATGCAGGAGGCCACATCTCCTTACTCCAAAATCATGGAAAATGACGTTGGCACCAGTCCTGAGTTTTTCTGGAGGTGTGGGATGGTGCTCCATCTTGTTGGAAGGTGAAAGGCTGATCTTTGAAGTGTTTCTTCATCTCTTCAGATGCTGGAACCAAAATATCGTTAATGTAGCGATCTGTGTTGATCTTTACCCGCTGCTCCACGAAAATCAAAGGCGACTTCCAAGATTTGGAGACTGCAGCCCACACCATGAGCGAAGACGGCTTTTGTTGGCGGAAAACTATTCTCACGGAGTCATCAATGTCTGCTGAATATTTTGCGTAAACTCTGTCGTTCTGATTGTTAACAGTTGCTTCAATTGTGAAGAGTTTTTCATCAGAAAAAACGATCTCTTGCTCTGCCGTGCCAGCCTTCAGTTCTCCAAGAAAAAGCTTTGCTCTTTCAAGTCCCTTGTGCGTTTGGGCAGGTGTGAGGTACTGTCTCCTTCTCATCTTGTAGGGGGACAACTGGAGATCGTTTTTTACGATGGTTCTCATCGAGGTCACGCTCACATTCATGTCTTTAGCCATTTGTCTTGCAGATCTCTTCGGGTTCCTCCTTACCCTCTCTCGGACAGCTTTAATCACCTTCTTTGTTCGAGCAGTGCGAGGTCTTCCACTCCTAGGACGGTCTTCAGATGTACCAAGTTCCTTAAATCTGTTCACAACATGGTACACGGTGGATTTAGCCACTTTCAAGAGCTTAATAATCTCTGAGTTTGTCCTTCCCGCGCAATGAAGCTGAATTATGGCCTCTCGTTTGCTCATTCTTCTGAAAGTTTAAACAAAATTATTTTAATGTTTTTGTTGAAAATAATTAGATCAATAGTTAGACTAACTACTTACTTCATTCGAAAAGAGAAAAAGTGATTTTAACAATATTTAATTTTAAAACTAAAAATGGTCCAAGGACTTTCTGTTCACCCTGTATATATATTGTAGAGAGTAATAGGCCAATCTAAAAGAGCAAAGCCTCAGTTAAATATTTTAAAGGTGCTGTACTCGAAGTATTGTAGATATATTATAAGCACCATAGATTTATATTAGATTTATATTAATAGATAAGGTGAAAGATAAATGATTCTGAAATTATTAATCAAGGTTTCATAGAGGAAAACATAACTAATGAAATAAATAGACCAGAGTCTAAAAAAAACAAACACTGTTTAATATATTTTAGGTGCTGTGCTTTTAGACCTTGATAGATTACTTTCTACAATTATTAAGTAGCTTCCTTTTGGTAAAGCTTTTTTCTTTTTACAGTATTTGTAGGTATGTTTCAGAGGGAGAACATACAATTATCTATTAAGTGTATACCCATCGAATCTAATGCTACCGATTTGTCTAGATTAATTGGAAGTATTAACATTTACTTCAATAAATTAGTAAAATTTGGTGTCTTCTCCCCCCCCCACAATTTATGCTGACGCCTAATTATTTTGTTTTTTTATGTTTCCCCTAGTATGAAAACTTGATTAATAATTTCACAACTATTAATATTTCACACTTTTATTTATATATATATATATGTGTGTGTGTATGTGTGTGTGCGCTCGCGCATGCGTGTGTGTATGTGCGTGTGAGTGTGCGTGTGAGTGTGTGTATGTGTGTATGTGTGTTGGTATGAGTGTATAGTATGTGTGTGTGTGCATGTGTTTGTATGTATGAGGATTATGTTTCTGTGTCGGTTATTTAATCCGTTTTATTAATGTTTATTGAATTAGTCATTTTGAAGTTCTAACCCGGCGGGTTGTCTGTTTTCAAAATGAATGAATGCTTTTTTTTTTGTTAATTAGATCATCAATTTTATGATCGGAAGCATCACAAATTAATATCCTGTCGCTAATAACATTCGTCACTAAAGAAGAAACGAGATGTTTCCGTTGAAACCTGTATAATAGTGGCTAAGATAAGAACGCGTGTACTCTGCTTGAGGAGGTTTTGTTATAGACACTCGATTTCCCGTCCTGTATCTTATATAAAATATAATTTTACTAAGGGAAATGAACCATAGGTAGAGTAGAGTTGAGGATAAGTTTAAAAGCAGTCATATATTTCGATTGAGAAAATAAATTTGAAAAAGAAAGAATGATATTCAAAGGTTTATACTTCCGCTTTTTCGTAATTGCTAATTGTTCCATATTCTCATTCTAAATGTTATATTGTTAATTAGTGGAAAGAAGGGAGTGCAATATATATATATATATATATATATATATATATATATATATATATATGTATATATATATATATATGTATATATATATAGTCATTTTATAAGTTGCGTGTGAATTCGGTAAATAAACTTCAATTATTTCTTACCACGGAACTAGAGAGTGGTGCAACATAATTACACATAAAAAAATTAAACATGATATTAGGAGGTACTGAGAGCAGTGTGAAACTTTATGCAGATGAGATTGCTGCCGCAAGCGGCATCATCCTGATGACCACTAATCCTCCTTACCGTTGCTTGTCATATCCGTAATCGGTCTCCTAACTTGACTTCGAATACTTGGCGCACAAGCAAGACTGCCACATGATTGATTCTTTGTTACGGGTAGATACATTATCGCCAAATTTTCTGACAAATTTGTACCCCGTCTTAAGATGGTCGTCCTATCGGCGGCAGAAACATTGTAAAATAAGGTGTTATTCAATATACAATGTTGCAAAATAAACTGTGAGGTTTCTGCATACACACATTGTACTTTTAATTTGTATGTCGTTTTCCTTTTGTAAAATATATAATTGTTTCTGCAACACGGATATGCTAGCATCCCCCCCTTTCTCATTTTTTCTCGGTTTCTCTCTCTCTCTCTCTCTCTCTCTCTCTCTCTCTCTCTCTCTCTCTCTCTCTATGTGTATATATATATATATATATATATATATGTACTAGCTGTACCCTGCCACGCGTTGCTGTGGCTCAATTTGGTGTAATGGAAAATTCTAATAAAAAGAGAAAATGCATGTTTCTTATATTCTTAGTACAGCAATCCACTCCAAAAAGTAAAAAAAAAAAAGCGAAAATGAAAAAAAATGTTACTCTTGCAGAAATGGATCCTGATCCTCGGGATTACCGTCAATCATGGCTTGGGCTCGACCAACAATTATCGGATAAAGCTGAACGTAGCAAAAATGTTGAAACGCTAAATGTTTTTTTTTTTGGGGTTTTTTTTTCTGTATACAAAAATGTGAGTTAGTAATTAATATTTGAGTGATGGGGGGGGGTTACTATACACAGATTCGAAAAAGTTGCCAAAAACAAATAAATGAAAGGTAAGGTAAGTTATGTTTCTACCTAACTGGATAATTGTTTAGTGTTCTTATGTAATGTAAAATGTTTAATCGGCTCGAAAAACAGAAATGGTTGCAGACTCTGTTGAATACGTTAAGTTTGGGAAAGTAAGTTGAAAACTAAAAACTATACAATACAGTGTCAAAACCCAACCGAATATATGTTACCATGACATAGGTTGACATAATCGGTGGGTTTGTGACAGTATTTTGTATAGTTTTTTTTAGTTTTAACTCACTTTCTCAAACTTAACGTAATCAACAGTGTTCGCCACCATTTGTATCTTTCAAATACACCGATAAAGAGTTTTTCGAGCCGACTAAACGTTACATTAAATGAAAAGGGTTTGTATTACTAAACACAGATACAAATAAGTTGTCAAAAAATAAACATATAACAAATAAATGTTATCAAAGGCAAGAAAAGTAAATGTTCTACATAACTAGATTAGATTGTAGTGTTTTTATGTAATGTATAATGTTTAATCGGTTCAAAAACATGCAGTGTTTATCGGTATATTTGAAAAATACAAATGGCGGCAGACTGTATCAGACACATTTAGTTTGGGGAAATTTTGGGAAAATGAGTTTAAACTAAAAAACTATACAAAATACGGTAAGTAACTCACTCAATATATGTTACTGTGATGTAGGCTGACATATAATCAGTGGTTTTAAACTTTCGCTCGATACAGGTTATGACTTTTAAGAATCCCTTTTAGTGATTACCTGGTTTGAGGATATTTGTACAACTAAATGACAAATCTGCTCCAAAAATCCGGTATTATTTTACTTTAAGGCCCGTCTCATGTTCGTATATAATGAAATATTTTATTGTAGATTTCGGTGTACTAAAACCGAATCTGCAAACCGTTTCCGTCGCAAAAAGAAAGTGTTCATGATATGAAGAAATTACTTTTTTCGAAAAGTGGGTGATCACTTTTCAACCTAAATTTAGCTTAGAATGAGCACCCACTTTCTGACCACCTGAGAGAGGGGCATTTTTTCTGTGTGTTTCTTGGCTAAAAAGGTTTTTGTTTGATTTCTTTTGCATGGTAATAACCCCTGAACTCTGGGACTATTTTACATTTCACAGCCGTAGCTTTCGTTTATGCTACGCGCGAGCATAAGCGAAAGCTGTTTAGCCAATAAACATGGGAAAAGTCCCATCCTCTCTTAGCTGGCTAGAAAGTGGGTGCTTATTTTAAGTTAAATTTACATGGAAATGTGATCGCCTACTTTTCGAAAAGTAATTTTTTCATATCATAAAAACTATTTTTTTTACGACGGAAACGGTTTGCAGATTCGTTTTTAGCACACCGAAATCTACAAAAAATTTTTTTTGTTATATACGAAAATGGAATATTTTATCAAAAATCCGGGAGAAAATAGTTTTCAATAAAAAATGGATGCTATTTTTAAAAAATTTTCTGTGTTTCTTGGCAAAAAAGTTTTTTGTGTAATTTCTTTTGCATTTTGCAATTTAAACAGGTAATTTTAAAGGATTTTCCAAGGGTAAAAAGAAAGCCCCCCCCAAAAAAGAAATTCGTGGCCACAAAGTGGGTGATCATTTTACGTTAAATTATTATGGAAAAGTGATCCTCCACTTTTTTAAACTAACATTTCTTCATATCTTGGAAACTACTCGTTTGCCTTAATTATAAACTTTATTTTCTTTTTCAGCGACCCCAAAAATCTATAAGAGTGGTAATTTTAAAGGAAATTTCGAGGGTGGAGTAATTCTTCCTATTTACCCCCCCCCCCAATAAAATAAGAAATTAAGAATTAGACAAATTTATTTTAGGTAGGCTTCGAAAGGAAAGCTTTTAAGAATAAGAAAATAAGGTAAACAAATGATGCTAAGTGGGTGCTTATTTTAAGTTAAATTTTCATGGTAAAGTGATCGCCTACTTTTCGAAAAAGTAATTTCTTCATATCATAAAAACTATTTTTTGCGACGGAAACAGTTTGCAGATTCGTTTTCAGCACACCGAAATCCACAAAACTTTTTTTGTTATATACGAACGTGAGACGCATGCATGGAAAATTTTATCAAAAATCCGGGAGAAAATAGTTTTCAATAAAAACAGCAAATGAATCCGATAGAAAAAAAATGGATGCTATTTTAAGATAAACAAATAATGCTAGTGCACTTACCGGACCGCGCTATTTTTTAAATCGTATTTCCAAGTTTAATTAAAGTTTTATATGTTTTTTTATTCAATTGTAAGGTTAAAGTACAATATATATATATATATATATATATATATATATATATATATATATATATATATATATATAATTAAAAAAATAGGGATTTTTTTTTACCCATCTATTAATTAGAAAGTTAAATGTTGTAATTCATAAGTCGTCCACGTGTGGTGCACGTGAAAGGCTAATTTATACCGGAAATGGCGAATAGTCCCGCAGTTACGAAAAATATTTTTATTTTATTAAATATATTTTTATAATTTGCGATCTTAATGATCTTATTTTATTTAATAGCATGCAAACATTCCTTTACTTTACAGATAGATATATCGAAAAACAAAAAAAAAACTCAAAAAGCAAGCGACAAACTTTTTTTTGTCTTATATAATAAAGAAAAAATGAGTAAATTAAAAAATTTGGAAGATAAACAAATGAATTATGTTTTTTTTCTTTTTTTTCTCATCGAGTTAAGAGTAAATGAAAACTACTTCGTTTCGTCAATTCGTGGCTGTGAAATGAATCGAACCGGAAGTTAAGTTTTATCAACAAAGCAGGTTCGCACTAACGATTAAAAAATATGTTTATTTTATTTAATATTTTAATAATTCAAGAGGAAAAATTATTTTAATAACATAAAAACATCCCTCGACTCTAAAGATGGGTTGTCTGAAAATTTCAAATAAATTGGTAACGTAGGAATATGGTTTTCTCACTTTTAACGAACCAAATTATCATTTATATATATATATATATATATATATATATATATATATATATATATATGTGTGTGTGTGTGTGTGGGGGTGTGTGGGTGTGTGTCTGCGTGTGTATCTGTGCCTGTGAATTATTACAAAGACCGTGGACCTTGTATCTTTATTGAAAAAGTCGTCTCCTTCAAGAAAATAACTAACAGATAAGATTCTTTTTAATGATGTTTGATTAACTTTATGCTTGAATATTTGTTAAATTTCACTCTATGTAAATATTCCTTTTTTTTTAAGATTTGGCGATTATGTTGTGGCTCTTTGGTTATAATCACGGTGTAGTGCCTATGTTATGTTCTTGCTGGCTGACAAGTGCCAGAATGATTATTATGATTAATTCCTAAGTTAAAAAGCTATTCATAAAAATGTTTGAAAAGTAAAGAATATCTTTCATAATATTCATGTTAAATATTTAACTTGGGAATTTTAGCCCAAAGACCGACGTTATGAATAGAGGAAAAGCATAAACAAAGTTAGTTTGGAATTTGTTTCATTAAAAATAATTTGGCTTATGCAACAACCAAGATTGTTCACACTGACTGACGTAAGAGGCACGTCAGCCAAGAGAAGTCAAAATTAAAAGTTAGTCTGTAATGGGAAGTCAAAGAGACGAGTTGTTTAGTAAACTGGCCACTGAGTTGGTAAGGGCGCAGGAGTTTTCTTTGTAGTCCGGTAGAAGCATACATGGATCAACTAAGGAAGATATAAGGGAGAATATTAAGAGCTGTATACAACGAGACGTAGAACATTTGGAAATAACGATCTTGACATTTAGCGTTTTGGGTGTTCCATTCGGATGAAGATGATTTCATTTCAGGTGATTGCCGCCAGAGTAGAGGGAGACAATGAATAAGGTATGTGACAATGTCGCATGTAAAGCAGACAAGGGTGTTATTTGTCATTGTTAAATACCGTCCGTTCTAATGTCCCGTTCGTTATTGTCGTGAATATGTGAGAACACCAACATATACATAGAAAGCCTATTAAATAAACATGTAACAGATCGACATGTACAAAAAAGTTACTGTCCTTATAATTCTAATCACTAGACGATTACATAAACCTGTGTACGTTTTTTTTTTTTTTACAATAGGCATACATAGACACAGTTATATAAATCCGAGGATAGGGCAATCAGGAATCACAATCGTATTTCACACACACACACACACACACACACACACACACACACACACACACGCACACACACACACGATTGAATGTATCGCGTTTTTATGTAGATTATTTGTTTTTGTTTTGCGATACTTTTTGAATGAATTCAATGTCATACAAAAGTGCCCATTTACCTAAATGCGAGTTATTATCCCCAACTCGCATTTAGGTAAAAATGCACTTTCGTATATATAATTGAATTCATTCAAAAGTATCGGCAAACAAAAAAATAATAATATCTACATAAAACGCCATACATTCAGTCGTGCGAGGTAGCCTCGTGATAGGGATTTACGCTTCTTACAATGGTGTCCCAATTTCCAATCTCGCTAGATTCATCCACTCTGATGAATCGTAGATGACGAAACACGTATCAGTCGATTATTATTTATATTTTAAAATAATTATATATATATATATATATATATATATATATATATATATATATATATATATATACTAGCAAGGCGCCCGACCTTGCCTAGTCGTAAAATACGCTTAAACATAATATCTAAATTTCTAAAGATTTCGTATTTTTTTTTATTATAGAGCTAATTTCCTATTCATCATTATAGCCTATCCGATATATAATAATTATTTAAGTATACATAACTTGGATGGGTAACATCAGCTATAATGAGAAGAAAACAGTAGGCGCTCAAGCCTTAGTACTTACAGCTTAAGATAGTGTCAGACGGGTGACAAATAGTTAAACATAAACCCACCTTAACGTATAAATGTATATTTGTGCTTGTGTACAAAAACATTTTAAGCCAACTTACGCTTGCCAATTTCCAAATTGTTTTTTTTAATTTTTATCTTTTAGCAACGATAGTTAACGACGTTTTTACATAGGAAACGCAATCATTTGAATCGTTTGTCTCTTTGCGACTTTGCGTCCTGAAGGAGATGCACTTTGAAAAATTAGGACGAACACATAGATAATCTTATATAGAGTGGTATATATATATATATATATATATATATATATATATATATATATCACTCTAAAACCTCATACAACGCATACATAGACCACACTACAACAACACTTACCCGATGACTAACCTATCATTTCGCTGACAATAACGCCATAAAACATCACCTAACATCTCATGATGTAATTCCAGTCATCCGACATTAGAAATATCTTAAGTAAACATACTAAAATTCGATACTTTAACAAGTGTACACGACGAATCAAATAACTAGAAGCCATAATAATAAAAAAAACTACACTTTTTTCAAAAGCGGATCTCATTTAACACTGGTTTTGATAACTAAGAGGAGATTAAAAATATAATGTATAAAATAAGAAACTCGAAATAAAATAAAAATAATTCGTCCACCTTTATAACAAAAAAAAACTATAAATACACCAGGCCTCAAAGAAAAAGAAAACAATCGCTCCTAACGACAACAGCGCCTGGGAAAACTATGGCTGAACAACAACTTTTGGGCGCCGTAATATACATCATGTCAGCTGAAAGAAAAAAGACCGCTCAGCGAATTGAAAAGATATTAGGAAAACTCGGAAATAACTTTGTCGTGTTCAATCAGCCGTATATGAATAATATGCGTGTGTGTGTGTGTGTGTGTGTGCGCGTATTTGTGGATATTTGTGGGTATGTGTGAGTATATGTTAATACTACACTGATGAAGACTGAATGACCGGTCGAAAATATGTACTTGTAAAAAAACTTTTTAATGTTTTTCGTAATATTATTTTGTATTTCTTGACGTCACCAATAGAACACTAATAAAGAAAAGTTATAAGCTTTTATAGTTTTCGTATTCTTATATATATGTGTGTGTGTGTGTGCGTGTGCGTGTGTATGTTTGTGTGTGTGTATGTGTGTGTGTGTGCGCGCCCTGGAATGCTCACTAATAAACCTCGGCCACGGATATAGAGGATAAAAAGGTAGTTGTGTTTACAATGAAACAGATAGGGAACGAGAGTAGTAGGACGTCGCACTAATTTTGTTTTTGTATAGCAATCTGTTGCTGTTCTAGTGATGGCTTTGTTATTATAGATCGAATTCCGTTTATTAAAACTTTTTTTTGTGCCTGCAAAAGCTTTTTTCCTTTTTTCTCAAGGATATATGTACGGTATTTTCCGAGCACCAATTGAAAGACTTTTTGGGTCGTTGAGTATGTCGCGCTAGAGTCACATGCGTAAATACTGGTGTGATTTGGTCCTTTTCTTATTTTAGTACGAAGATGGATTAGTTGTTTTTGGTGGTCACTTTCTGAATTCTTGTTCTTCGTTAACGGATTTTTTTATGTTGTAGGTATCTCCTTTATTAATTCAAAGTCCTCGTCGCCAACTTATCGTTGGCCAGGAAGGGTCATTAAGGAATCTCAGACACGAGTGGTGTTAAGAAAAAATATTTTTTATTTAAAAAATACATTTACATAAAGAACGAGAGTTGTAATACTTAAGGCTACTATTGTATACAACTGATACGTCACACAAAGTGGTTACCTCTCGTTATATATTTATATATATACAGTTTTGCGCAGAGTTGTGTGTGGGCAAGTCCCTACAATATATATATATATATATATATATATATATATATATATATATATATATATAAATGTGTGTGTGTTTGTCTGTCTGTGTGTCTGTGTGAATAATGGTTTTATAGATTGATTTCCTACACGTAAATCAAATGAAATTCTCGTGATCATTAGAGCGCTCAATGTAAGAAAAAGTTGGTACATAAAGCACAATAATAACATATTAAAGAGAAATAATACAACCACGAGTACTAATAATAGTAATAACTTTCAATTGCTAAAGGCCGACCGAATGCCCACTAAACAATAAATGCCTCAGATCTTCGGCGGTACACCAGACGAAAATATGCACCGTAGAAAACCCAGAAATAAAAAAAAAATCATAGTCAATACCTCAATGAATTTAAATATATATGCTATGGATATACACTGTCAACGAATAATAAAGAATATGTTACAAACATCTCACCCTGTGTACACTAATGAAAGTGAACAAAACATCTTTACCCGAATGGAAAATACTTGGAGAGGCTAAAGGATTGATTAATAATATATAGGCTAAACATGTAGTTCACTAACTTCACTCTGCTATCTATGTTAAACGGGGGAACTTAGGATTATAAGATTTAAGGAGCATAAAAAAGTATTAAAAGTAAAATTAAGATGGGCTACAAACTGAAAACTTTAGAGGCTACACTTTAAATTAGTAAAAAGCGAATAGCGATCTTCTCATGGCAGTAATACGATAATTCATAAACAGGCATTACCAATATCCTAATTAATAAACAAATAGACAAAGGGAAAGGTTGAAAAGATGCAAAGTAACCCCGATGCACCAAAAATTGATAACTATACTTACTGAAAAACGAAATACCTTTAAATAACATAACTGCATTCACCAAAAATGTCGAAGAAAAGGCTTGCATACATAACTTAACTATATGAAGATAGACCATCCTCTCGTTAAACCAGCTTAATTGCTAACCGATTAATACTAAAGTAAATGACCAGAAACACAATATGCCAACAACTGGATACAGGTGAGTTCACTTTCCATACTAAATAATTAAACATACGAAAACAACTACCTTAAAATAATCTATGGGCCTAGCACGCTTGTAACTGGAACGTACTTATATATATATATATATATATATATATATATATATATATATATATATATACACACATATATATATGCGTGTGTGTGCGTGTGTGTGTATGTGTGTAACTACTAAATGTATTATCATATCGTAGAGTTACATAAGGAGACCAACCACATAGTTCCCAAAGGATAACTAAGTATACTGAGTTGAGAGTTTTAGGAACGAAATACATCATCAATATAAACAAATATGTGCTATTTTGTGCCTATTTACATGTATATGGTATTAAAAAAAAGTATCCCTATAGCGAGGCATATATTTCTATATAATTTATCTATATTCTGTATTGAGGAAACGATAGACAACCCAAATGAAAAAAAAATGAATTCCATCGAAATGAAGTTTATATAGATATGAAAACCTTTGCTGTTGAAATTACTTCAGGCACCGCAGTAGAGTAGAAAAGATCATTCCCAGTATACCATTTTTATTTACACCAAAGGAATAAGCCCATATAGTTGTTCAGTTAACTGTTAATTGAATATTTAGGTATATATCTGATAAATAAACAAATAAATAAAAAAAGATCTTGAAAACAAGAAACACATGAATGGATAAAAGACGGGTAATAGAACAAATAAATGAATAAATAGAGCTTATCAATTAAATAGATGAATAATTAAGTCGACACCAGAAAAATATAAACATGAAATATCACATAGGAAGTAGCGGCGTTGACTGTATAGTATTACTTCAGATCAAAGCGAAAACTTTGGCCTATATACAATGCAACGTTAAAACCATAACAATACCTAGCCGTTGCGAAACATTTACCACACGGGATCGTACATCCGTTCTCTTCCCCCGCCATCAAAACTTTCTTTCCTTTCTCATGACATCTCCCTCCAAAACCCCTACTGCTCACATTCGCAAAGTATAGACATCACTTTCTTCAAGGACACAAACCACACCCGAATATCTTAAAAATTACGAATGTAATTTTGACTCTCGTTTTAATATCGTTCCTTTATTGGTCTGCTGTAATAGTATCTTTGAATGCGGATTCGACTGAAACATGTATGCACATGTGTAACCAATAATATTTGTATAGTAAACAGACTATATATATATTGGAAGTTTTTGATCTACATCAGTAACCCTTGATACAGATAAGGCAATAAGAAAGGTGTGTATGTTTATTGCTTGTGTGTTATTAAATGCAAACAGATACAAACATTCTATTATATGCGTCCACATTTTGCGTCAACAACTTGTTGAATAGGAGCCTTTTAATCACAACTGGCCTTTGCAGCTGACGCTCTCTTGATAGCGTGGAATGCTCGTCTCATGAAGGACTTCAGGAAAGCCACAATTTTATGGGGACGAGCAATAGAGACTTTCTCAACATTGTCCAATAACCCATATTCGCAGTAGTTCAAATCTGGCGATAATAAAAGCCCAAAATGCGGCAACTTTCTTTTTCAAAAGGTCTACATTGTTTTTGACCCATGAGCAGTCCTGGATTAACATCAATTTCTTCGGATGAAAGTTCTTCTTAATCCAGGGTAAGAAAACTTCCTCCAGAATCTTCAGATATTCAGCTGTATTAATCTTCAGGTCCACTTAAATGAAGTGAGGGGGCATGACTCCCATCGCAGGCAACAGCTCCAATCTCTCTGATATGTTCATAAAAGTTGTGGTTAATGGGCAGAAATCAATAGCTCTCAGTATTAATGCTAGAGTCTCTCAGTGGTTCATTCTGGGCCCAGCTCTCTTCCTGATCTACATTAATGATCTTCCAAATCAAATCCTTACATCATTCGTAGACAGTTATACTGACGACACTACAATCTCTGGCAGTACATTAAAGACCGTTAACGACCAGGTTCTCTCTGATACTCTCCTCTGATCTTTAGCATGTGGTACAATGGGGGTGAAAAGTGGCTGGTTACTTTTAATCCATCTAAAACCAAGCTTCTATCGCTACACAATTTACGCTCTGATGCCTATCTGACATCGGTTTAAATGAATGGCTCTCGTCTTCGGAAGGCTTCTGTGCTTGACCTTTACTCCTAACCTGAAATGGAACACATATATCAAATCCATTGCCAAGGTCGTTGGAAAAATGGTTGGATCCTTCTACCGCTTCAGTAGATATCTCACTCCTGCCGGAATTCTGTACCTATATAAAATCCAAATATGACCAACAATGGAGTACTATTGCCGGATCTGGGCAGGAGCTGCTAGAAGCAGCTTATCCTTCCTTGACAGGGTTAAAAATAGATTCGTATCTTAGCAGGGATTCCCTTTTCTATTCCCTGCAACCTCTTTGCCACTGGAGAGTCTTGGCGAGCCTGTCTCTGCTTTGGCGTTATTTTCATGGAAAATTCTCAGATGAACTTCAATCTATTGTCCCCCCCTCGCAATACTTTCACAAGAAACACTCGTCTAGATAAAACTACTATCAATAATTTCCCACACTCTTTATCTGTGCCCAAACCTAATGTTGATTCCATAAATAAAGCTTCTTTCTATGAGCTGCACGTCTGTGGAAGTCTCTTTCGATTGTCTGCTTTCCAGCTGACTACAATCGGATTGTTTTCAAGTCCAACGTAAACAAGTTCTTGATGAACCGTCCGCCTAAGTAATCGAATTTACAAAATTCCCACTACTGATGTTTACTATGCTATAATAACGTTGACTAATGTTTGCCCATTAAGCCTTATCCTCAAGTGGCCTCTGGGCTTTGATAAGTGGTGATTCCTATGTAAAAAAACACCAAAAGTGTCACTGACGATAACTATAGAGTTTCTGCGGTTATAGACTTTATCTATCATGAACTTTTTTCTCGTTCGCAAAAAAGCGTACGGTACTACCATGGTGTTTCACGTGAACAAGTAGCAAGGTGCTTCTCGTTTTAAGAATGGTATAAGATTTCGACATAAGAATGCTACGACGTCGTCTGCAATAGAACTTTAATCTTCCATATTGCTGCAGAAATTGTTGTTTTGTCACATTCTTGTTTTTCAGGAGTTCAGCTATTGAATGTAAGAGATTTGTTGCAATTAGCAGTTTCAAGCAACTGGAAAACTTTATGGTGCCGATTTTATCACTTCGCTGGCTTGAGCCTTGCTTTGGATGTCTTTTCCTTCCCTTAAGTTCGATAGCCAGTGTCTCTGATAATATCAGACATCGTATGTCCTTTCCCGGAAAGATTCAGCAATAACCATTCTATTGTTAAAGTCTACATTTTTTAGTATTATCAGGTGGCTAATCTCTAACATAAGACTCTAACCAGCACAGCAACCAAATTTTCAGATTGATAATCCTGTTTGATAAAAACTAAATTGCGTAATGAATATATATGAAAGTTCTGAATTAAATTAATCCTAACATACGGAAACAATTGAAAACAGATAAAAAGCGACGATGCTCACGTAACAATTTGCTCATTTTAACTCTTAGCAGTCCCTTTTTCCGTATGAAATCTGAATAAAAAGTTGAATATTCTATATTCAAAATTTCAAGTCTGTAGATCAAGAATTCATATATTATATAGGTCGAGAAGTGTGCTCATGCGCACACATTCTTACTTATGTTTTATTTAGACAGAAATTGTTGAACAATACGGAGTGTTTTTGCTTAATCATTTTCTTTTGTTTGTAATTTCTCCATTTTTCATATGGTCGTTCTAATATCCCGATCGAATTATTAGAAAACAGTTCCATAGTCGTTTTCGCCATGTGCTTTTTGCAAGTACTTTCAACTGATTTGCTTCTTTCGTCTTCATGCAGTGTTTGATTACTGTTTCCTTTAAAATCTGAATGCTTTTATATGCTTCAGGTCAAATTGCATTACAATTATATATATATATATATATATAATATATATATAATATATATAAAATATATTATATATATATATATATATATAATAGATGCTGATACATGATTGGATTCCTGAGTTCCTTGAAGAAGGCTTCGTTTCTAGAGTAATAGCTCTAAGGCATTTAATACGGTTTGGCGTAAGTTTTATCTACATCATATATTCAGCAACAAAATAGCTGAAAATTTTCTTTCAATAAATAAATACTTTGTCGCTGAAAGGTAAAACCCAGTGATTCTTGATGGACAGAAATTCGATCCTCAGAGTATTAACGCTAGTGTGCTTCACTAATCAATCCACGCCCACACTCTCTTCCCGATTTTCATCCTAAATCACATTCTTCGTTCATTCGTCAATATCTACGCAGCCGATACTATCACATAATGCAACACTTCAAAGGCAGAAACGTTAAAGGACCTGACAGATGCTTTATCCTCCAACCTGGAGCATGTAGTACAATGGAGTAAAAATGGTTACTTACCTCTAATTCATCCAAGACCAAACTTCTATCTTTTCACCACAAACACTCAGATTCCTGCTTTGTCCCAGTTAGAATTAAATGGTTCTCGTCTCGATAAAGCATCCGTCTTTGACAAACTTCTGAGACTGACCTTGTTTTCTGACCGTAAATTGACGACTTACATAAGATCCGTTGCTAATCACACGAGATCACTATTATTATGATGGGGGCGCGGGGTAAGCACTATAATGATAATATAATGTACAATTTTGAATGTAGTGCCGGTGCCAACTACGTTGGCCGAACGACATTGAGATTTGATGGGAGAGTCCAATAGCACGTACCCAGCAAGATAAGAAATTGGACATACCGAATAACAGACGTACTTGCCAACACATGTGGTTCTTCAATAACTGAAGATCTCATTAGAAAACCGCAGCGAACTTCAGTACGAACTCATTTTGAATTCTGAGTCGTGCTCACTCAAAATTCCACTTAAAGATCTTCGAGACCGATCACGTTCGGTTGAGAAGGCCTTCTCTCTGTAAACAAAGGGAATGTCTTTTAGATTTGAGCGAAATTAGTCTTCGGGAAAAATATCATACCGCTGCTTGTTTTTAATCGCTTTCCTTCTTTTTCAGCTAGAACGGAACAAAAAGTAGTTTTATTTTGGATGTACATATTTTCGATTCCCCTTTTCAAATCCCTCGATACAGCTTTGAGAACGTCAGGGTAGACCAGTCAGCTGAACCGCCCTTTATTTTTCTTTCCTCTTCTTCGGCCCTTTTTCTTTATTTAAAAACGCACTTTTATTTTATCATGAATTCTACAAATTTCATTTAAATTCTGTACCCAATGAATCATGAACCTACGTATTTAAATGTTAAGAATCGTACAATGAAATTTGAGAGAACATATGCAATATAAGTAGATTGTAGGAGTTTTGTTTTAAAGCCTTTCACAAGAATTTAAGTTGAGTTGCATACTAAATGCATCCCAATAATCAAAATGTGTCATTGTCATACTAAATGGTGTTTTTTTTGTTTTATTTTCAAGGTAATTCTTCATTCTTATAAATGTTATAATAGCAGATAGCTATAATCTTAAATTTTCATATTTCGACTCGAACCCGTTACGCGCATGAGGAAAAGGAGGGGAAAAAAGCAAACAGTCTTATCGATGCGCCCACCGCAGTTGTGATATCACACGCTTTCGAAATAACCTGTTTTATGCGACATCATTCACGCGAGGATTGAATGACTTGCAAAAATGTCGACGAAAATACTTAACCCTCCTTGTGTCGAACGTTTTAGCGAGACATACATGGAAATATATATATATATATATATATATATATATATATATATATATAAACAGACGTCTGAGATTAATATAATAGACTAACCTAGATGCCCGGCGTTGTCCGAAGGTTTGGAGGTGTGTGTTGAGCAAGAAAAATGGTAGTAGGCAGACTCGAACCCGTCACGCGCAGGAGACAAAGAATGTGAAAAAAAATAGTCACGTCTTTGCTCTTGCGATCATCGCCAAACCAGAAGTGATATAGGTTAAAATTAAGGCTAGAAATCGAAAAGAGAGGATGACTTTTTAAAATATCGGCAAAAACACGACCCCTCCCTGTGGAAAAGTTCCCAGTTGAGGGTTAATGAGTTAATGTTTTTAGCCAATCTTTTGATACTTGTCGTCCGAAGTGTCGAACTCCCAAAAGCTAGCGATCATGGAAATCCATAACCTTTTCGAAAGTTTTAGACAGACATACAAACATACATACATACGTTCATTTAAAGAGACATGTGAGATTTATATTATAAGTTTGAACAGTAGTAAATCGATACTGGTTTATTTAGACATACACACAAATTAGATGTATAAACGTGTAGCCATACATTTATATAAGTATAATGAATCTTAATATTTACATAACAATAATAATATTAAATTAAAAATAAAGAGATTTGTTATTTGCTATGTATAAGGGATATATTTATGATGTGCAGGGGTATGAATTATTGAATTAAATTAAAAATAGAGAAAACACTGATAGTGATTGTCGTTTAATCTTTCAGCGGTGCTTCTAGTATGAGCATATATATATATATATATATATATATATATATATATATATAATTGGATGCTATAAGTAAATGGTAATGCAAACGAGATAAATTAAGAAGCGGGAATAATTAGAGCATAATATAGGGTAATGTTTCTTCATCATTAAGATTTTTAATAAAAGCATTGGCTATGGAAGGAATAGCTTAATAATTGAAAATGCGGATTTGAATTTTTTTCTAAAACGTTACCTTCAATATCCTGACTTTTATATTGTCAGAGACATTGTAGGAAACGCGGTGCAATCTTAATCATGAAAAAGGCCATAATCCTGTAAGGTTTTATATCAAATAATAAACCAGGATAATAATTCCGTCTACGTAGCTGCAATAAAACCCGTCTTGAAAGCGGCTGTTGACAAGTGGCCAAAGATTAGAAGAAATACTATGAAGGAAAATAAGTGAATGAGATAAATAAGAGAAAATACCGGGGGAGGTGATCGTATGTGGAGGAGGTGGCATCGATGCATTGCTTTTACGGAGCGATGAAAGTTGAATGGGCGGCCATTTTTGTTCACGGACTGCAGGACGTGCTCAGTGGAACGTGACAAATACACAGTGAATTAATCAGTATAAATCAGCAAACGAAGACAATGCGACGCCAAGAAGTTGATCAACTCAGACGCCGGAATTACGGACGCTGGCAGAAAGGAAAATGATCACTTCTCTCACTTTTTCAATTATACAATCATTTTCATCCGATAAGATGAGAAGACATTTTTCAGCATCACTTTCGTGTTCTCTCTTTCTCCGTGTTTCTTTTTATAACATCCCTTTCTCACACCGGTTCATTTTTTATATCTAACTGTCCTTCCCCTTATCTTTATTTCTTATCTCTCTATCCTTCTTTTTTTTATTCCCTTTATATCCAACCTTCACCTTTTTTTTTATTGAAAATGTTGAAAAAAACTTGAAGGTGAGAGATAAGGATTTCGGAGTCATTTTATCTTCTTTTCTGTTTGTATTTCACGTGCTCCATTCTCTTTATTTAATTTTAAGCCAGATTCCCTGAATTTAATTTTTACTAGATTCCTTAAGCCTTAACCCTTAAATTTGAGAAATTTTCTAGAATCAAAATAATGCCGTGTATTTTGTTAAAAATATGAATGGGCATTCTAGAAATTAAATTTAGTATCATTATAGCCTTATTTGAAATTTACGTAAAAAGACGTAAAAATGATGTAGGTTGTCGATGTTTGGAGATTGTCATACTTAATCTCTAATATTTTAGTGTTAGGTCTGACCCTTTATCTAATGTTTCCTTCGATTCTTCTGTTATAGTATTATTATTTCCGTTCTTACGCAGCTTTTTCCATAACTATAAATTATTAATGTCTAATGTTCTATTATCATCTATTTTGGGGGGAGGGAGTAGTAAAATATGCATTTGCATCTTCCATGAACTAATTTATGCATCTCCCCTCTCTTTCACTGGTTGCGCGGAATCTCATGACTCACACTATACGTACATAATACATACATACATATACATATATATATATATATATATACATATGATAACCATAAAGTAAGTTATTTAAGTTTTGCTGATATAGTAATATAACTAATGTAATGTGTTTACATATAATAATTTGTATCCGTATATCTTAAGACATATAGATTTATATTTTTGGATGTACAACATACAATTTAACCAACTAACCCAAACATTCTGCAACATTATGCATATGAGTAAAGTGCCGAAATATTTTCTATATTTAATTTAATTACCTTTTATGTAATGGGATAAAATTCGGTAGAAGTTTTTCTGAAAAATTCACTTTGCGTTTCGTGAAAGTCTTGCCAGAGGAATGAGACATAATTCATAATATTTTTCAGTTCATTTTCTTTGGGATGCATTCCTAATTATTGAGGGGTTGAATACTAGGAGTACCTTCGATTAAAACCTTAAAATCTAATATATAAAGTTTGTTTAATCCAGTTCATCAACATTAAATATTAATTAGACTAGATTCTCTGAATTTAATATAACCGCTAAAGATTTTAAGCATTATTCTTTAATCTACAGACATTTTCCTGAATCAAAATTATCATGTGGTGTTTGCGAACAACTTACTTAAAGAGTCTACAACATAAATGTAATTTTTTAATATATACAGTGGCGCCAAAAAGAAAGTCGGCAGCTGTCACTTTTCCAAAAACCGCAATTAAAACTAAATTGAATGAAACTATTTGAACAACATCTACTTAATTTTATTCATCTTTTTATTCTCTATAATTTACCTGTCCATATTTGATTTTTAATTGAAGTAATCTAAGTGTTCACGTCAATGTAACAATTAAACTTCAAATCGTGAAGGCTAAAAGAAACTCGTCACAATGGAAAATTGTTATTTAAATGTAACGTTATGACATTTGACAGCCTGATTTGTTTTAGTATTCTATGTATTAATCTGTGGCAATACTCCGTTAAAAGAGCATCCTACTTTTTTTAAATTGTCAATGCACAGTCATCATATTAATGTACTTATTCGAACTAATTCGAGATTGCAAGCTTGCTTTTAGTCGTGGACCCTTGGCACTAATAATACCCCACCACCTTGAAGCATTTAAACCGTGCACCTAGGATTAAATTCGCCGTCCTTCCTTCGGCGGAGCTAATGCCTACCATCATGCCTGGCCTATTGAACTTGCTTTCGTCACTAAAA
Organism: Euprymna scolopes; assembly: GCF_053919585.1. Lineage (NCBI taxonomy): Eukaryota > Metazoa > Mollusca > Cephalopoda > Sepiida > Sepiolidae > Euprymna > Euprymna scolopes. Next base: position 85,451,793 of record NC_136494.1, on the reverse strand, counting down.
ATAACTTTCAACCAATATAGAGAGTCATTATCTTCATTGCATCTGACGAAGTCCAGACGACGCTTTTTGTTCTTTACAGAAACCAGTTGCTTTCATCTTGCAAAACAGTCTCGCAAATTAAATTCCTTCAATCGGTTCTTTACTAATAAAAGGAGAACGATTTTTTTAAGAAAATTACAGTTAATAGATTTAGGGAGCCGTTTCAAATCAGTTTCTGGGAATGCGGATCTTTATAGCCCTGTCTTACCCGTAAGAAGTAACTCTAGGACGACCAGGTGTTCGGGCATCACGAACACTGCCGGTGTTTCAGTGCTTTTGCAATCATTCATGCAGTTTTCTCATCACATTTCAATCAGCGGCCGATTTCTAGATTGGATAAACGATAAAGGCGTAGATTAATGGGCTCCTAACGATCACTAAAAAAATAGAGGTATACGGACTAAATGTTGCGCTGTATAACCCGGTGCAACGAAAATTACGATTAGAGATGATTTGTCGCTTAAAATGTTATTATTTAATCAAGTTTAAAGCTCATGTGTTCCTATGCTACTAAATAATAACTAGTTCATTGTTTCTTTTTTATTTGTGTTATATTAATTTTCTAAACTTACATTTAAATGACAATGTTTTATTGTGCGGAGTTTCTTTTTGCCCTCACGATTTGAAGTTATTTTTTTAAATAATAGGAATCATTAGATAAAAAGTCAATTATGAACAGGAAAAGTTATAGAAGTAAAAAGGCGAATCAAATGAGGAGTGTGGTGTTTAAACAGTTACATTCAATTTAGCTTTAATTCGCGTGTTTTTGAAAAAATGGCAAGTGCTGACTATTTTTTACGCTACTGTATTTAAATCAATCAACGTAAAGTGCATAGATTCTATACAAAATTAACTATTCGAGAATTTCCTTATACGAGAATGATATTTAAAGAAAGAATGTCGCACCCATTGTGATATATATATATATATATGTATGTGTGTATATATGTATATGTGTGTGTGCATTTATATATATGCATATTTGTGTGTATAGATGTATGTATATATGTGTGTATATATATGTATGTGTATATATATATATATATATATATATGAACAAATTTTAAACAAAGTTTACCGTTCATAGATCAATATTCCTCTATATTTTGAAATAAAAATATTCAATTTTCGTTCACTCAAACATACTTTATAATAAAATTAATTGCGTCAAAAGTTCTTAGAATATATAAGGAAAGTTAGAGAACGTTTCTCCTGATTGGGTGTTGGTTACCATGGGAACTTTTTCAACATTGACGCTTTATAGAGACGATTTCTTCTGATTGGCTCTTGGTTACCATAGCAACTTTTTCCACATTGAGGTTTTATCTCCAGTTTTCATTGTTTCTTTTCGTAAAAACACGGTATTTTAATATAATGATACAAATGGGTAACATTTTCTATAATGTAAGTATTATCTGATTCTTTTATTGTAATAACCATTATATTTTTTACATATAAATATTTTATAAAGAAATATAAAGAAAAGCCAAAACTAAAGGATTTATATAGTGTTAATTAACAAACATAATACGGAGAAGTTAGTTAATTTAATTTTCTGATTATAACGCTAAAGACAGAGAAGGATTTTGAGAGTCGTTTATTTTCATGCCTGTACCTAGCAGGAGGGAAGGAAATGGTTACCTTTTCATTAAATTTTACCACGTCGTTAATGCCATCGTACATTATAGTGGTAATGTCAATTGAATACAAGCTTTCGTTTACGAAGTCGCATATTAATTCTGTCTCTCTCGTTTTTCTTGCTTCTTTTTTTTTTGTTTATTTAATTACGTTTTTATTTTACTGTTTTCGCCATAATACGAATTGTTTTTAATAATGTCAACTTTTGAGGAAAAAAATTAAATGAAAGAAAGAGGACGAACGAAGAAAAGGGGGAGGAAAAGTAGAGAAAGAAAGAGAAGACTCAAAGAGAGGGAGAGAGAAAGAGAGCTAGAGAGAAAAGTAAAAAATAAAACGGAGAGAATGAAAGAGTGAAACGGAGATAACATTGAAAGATAACGTGGGGGTATTGAAAGCAGGCGACTGCATAAATATTTTTTAGACATTATTTGCATTAAATTATTAGGAATTTTCAAGTAAAGAATTATTCTGAATCCAAAACCGACTTATATATATATATATATATATATATATATATATATATATATATATATATATATATATATATATATCGTCGGCCAATTTCACGTATCCGAGAATTTCAGTTTCCTCTTCCCTCAGTGTTTGGATCGCAGATGGCTTCTCAGACCAATCTGAGCGTGGAATTTGCGTGGGCAGAGAAGGCAAGCAATGCTTGGCAGGGGGCGTTGTTGTACAGTACGATTTTTTTCTTGCCTGCCTCTTGATCTCCACCAGTCTCCTTCTTTCTGCCTCGTATCCTTTGGTTCCATGTATGATGGATTGGGGCCACTGGTAGCGATCCTGAGATGTTGTTTCCCAGATGTGAAGATCAAATCCGGTGTTTTTAGGGTGGATTTGAGTTGGTCCTTATATCGCAATAGAGGGCGACCGATTGGTCTTTTTCCTGTGACTAGCTCCGAATACAGGGTTTGTCTAGGGAGTCTGTTTTCGTCCATTCTGAGGATATGCCTCAACCAACGGAGTCTGTGCCTCATGGTAGTGGCCTCAATACTTCAGCTGTTTGCACTCTCAAGAACGCTTGTGTTGGTTACATAGTCATACCATTTGATGTTCAGTATAGCTCGAAGTTTTTGTTGGTGGAATTTTTCGAGTTTAATGAGATCACTTTAGTATATAGTCCAGGTCTCACACCCATACAGACGCGTAGATATAACAATCGCATGAGTTTAGTTTACTTTATATATTTATATATATATATATATATATATATATATTTATATATATATATATATATATATATATATATATTATCACAAGATGGCTGTGTACTACTTCTGTGTAAGTTTATGGGGGAAAAGACTGGAATGGAATTCTTCATTAAAAAAAACAATTTAACAAATAAGTATCACCTTGATCAGAATATTTCTTTAATACTAAAAGAAATTCTAAGTAATGAATTATTAGATTCAATTTCAAAAATTGTTCAAATATAATTCACTTTCTGTTTATTTTTTAATCGATTTTTTTATTTTAACTGGTGATAGTTATATTAATAATTATTCAAATAAAAAACACTTGTCAACTTAATATATATATATATATATATATATATATACATACATATATATATGTATATATATATATATATATATATATATATATATATATATATATATCACTTTATTTTATATTTGACTGGTATAATAAGGAAAATTGATTTTTCTGGATAAAATTGAAGTTTGTATAAAATATTTCTTTGAAAATTCTATGTTCTACTATTTTTGTATATGTAATAATACCTTGGAATTGTATTTGCTCTTTCTACTGTTGAGTTTACCTTCAACATCGTTATACATCCAGATTTATCGGAACACTTATTGAACACGTAAAATTTATTGTGTGTTATAATATTTAACAATATATATGTAAAACATCTATTCACTCATAATATTTTTTAAAATAAATTATTTCATAAAAATAATCCAGTATTCATTGTGTGAACCGATCAACTAAATAACAAAGATGATTTTCAAAACAAAAACTATTTTTACAAAGCAGAGCCTTAGAAAAATGATAATTTACATAGAAAAATGCAGACATGAAACGTAATATGGTTTAGCTTTAACATGGAAAAACTGGAAAAAGGGGCAATACCTCTTTGTAAAACAATTATATTTATAACTTAAAATATTACAGCGTTAAGAATAAGAAAAACTGAATTAACATAACATAGTAAATTCTTAACACTGCAATATTGTAAGTTATGTATTTATTAGATTTTTTACATGATAGCTGGCATTTTTCTTTTCCAGTTTTAACAACTAATTCTTTTTTTAAGTTAAATCTTGACTATAGTACTTTTCATGCTCGCATTTTTCTGTGTAATATATATATATATATATATATATATATATATATATATATATATATATATATACTCATAATATAACTAGGAATAAATCTTATTGAAGAAAGCAATCTACTTCGCTGAATAATACCTCTTATAACTAACCGCCTTACAAATATATCACCGCTTAATGCAATAATTATAACAAGCTAAACCGCCGAAACCGTCCTAGAAAAAAAGAAAAATCTTTGGTTTAACTCTTTCTTTCAGCTTAAATGTCAAAACAAATATACAAAGAAATTTTTAATATAGTATAAAAATTCTTTTAACCAACTACATAAATATATTACCATATTTAATGAAGTTCTATTAAAATTACCTACTACACAATGCCTAACCACGAATGATAACAGCAGCGGATAATAAAGAAAATAAATTAGCTCAGACCACTCTCTTTTGCTTTAAAGTAAAAAACTACCTGCAACTGGAGCAAGAAGTAGGACTCCAATTACTGAATACACAGTTCCACAAATCGTTTCATCAACAAAAAAAAAACAATATCACAACCAGTAACACAAATAAGATTAATATATATTATCTATAATAACATTAATTAGACACCGCCAAAAATGGCCGAAAAATCAAGTTGTTATTGTTTTTTAAAACGAAATTACATTCCTTAAAATCCATTATTTCTGAGTAACTTTTTTCCAGAAAGATAAAACCCTGAATTTTATCATATAGAAAGGATAATAATTTAAATATTTCTCTACTATTTTTAATTAAATTTTAAATGTTAACTTTCCTTAAAAGTTAACAATTGACATTTTTTTCTTGCACAAAAAAACGTATATAAACAGTTTTAAAAAAAAAAGAAGGTTTTTGAAAGAATTAATTTGTTTATTTGTTGTCTAACTAAGATTTAGTGTGATTTTCTATGAGTATGCAAAAATATTATAATATAATACCTGGATTTCAAATAATTCCATTTATTCATATAGGTAACCAGTTACTTCGCGTCGATTTGATTACAATGTCTACATTTGTACTTGATAAAAATCAAACTACGGAAGACCAAATAGTCCATAAAAAACTTATTTTTCAGTGACGAAAATTTCAATGTATTATTAAATCTGAGGCTTGCCAGTACCAGATGGGTGACCATTTGTATGAGTTTGGTTTTTAATGTGTATGTGTGTCGCGACCAGTCTCCCGAAAATTTGAGGGGGGGGGGGTAATTTAAAGCAGAATAAAAAAAATATTTCAGCGCGTTTGGTCCACCGTAGCCGAAGGGCGGCAAGCGTTTTCAAACGGGATCGAACAAATGATGATATTTTTAACAAAAAGGGCACACTATTTATCGATGTTTTGTATCGATTGTTCAAAAGATGCCCTGTTTAATAGTAGGTATGCATTATTCGGCTCGTTAAAAAAATTGTTAATTTATTTATCATAGCTTTTAAAATGGCTTTTTTCGTATAAATATTTTAAAAAATTGTTTTTTTTTGTTTTGCTTAACTTAAATTACTTATTTTACTTAACATATTCACTGAATTTCACACTTCAAAACTCAAAAGCGGGCTAATTAAACACAATCGAATTTCTGATATTCAGACGTCAAAATAAGGTATGCAAAAAAGTTTTTTTTTAATCTAGAATCCTGTCCCTTACAACAACACAATATGTTTTGTTCAGTTTCAGATGATTATTTTAAGCATATTTAGAACCCCTCAAAACAAGGAGGGTTTTGTAAGCATATATATATATATATATATATATATATATATCGTTTATGAAAAATAAGTACATCGTTGTAAAGTTAGTTCTTCTCTTAATAATCGCTGGAAATTTCGTATTGATTGGAATATTACCTGATTTTTGGTAGATTTTTAAAAAGACGGTCCGTCAAAAAGTCTTTACCTGCCCCCCCACAGTTTTGGCGGTGCCTAGCATCAATAATGATAACTTGCTTCATTTCTCTAAAAGCATTTATAATACCCATATCTCACCTTTAAATATAGATCAAAATACCCCAGTAAAAATTGAATCCTCTAGTGTTAATTATAACAACCCTGTATTTAACCGTAATCAAACACAAAAGACTAACAGAAATCCACATACCATTAACACCACACGAACGCTAGGTAAAGTATACACTTATATTGGCGCTACTTAAGCATTAATAAAGGTTTGAATATTCCTTTAATAATAAAATCATTTATGATAACCATGGAACTTTCCTAACCACTTCAATGAAAAACTTTTATCTGCAAGCATCCCTTTCTCTATAAATCGGGCTATTCTTGAAAAGTCTAAGTCTTACTCACCAGGTTATAAGTTTTGTCATCTCTACATTTCTAAATCTATAAGTAAAATTACTCCCCCCCATGTACCAACTTTATTAATTAAAAAAAAACACACACTTATTTCCCAATGTAAACAGAAGGAAAAATTCAAATATAACGAATTCTAAATTACTTTGCTTACCTCTACCTACGGCAGTAAATTTAATCAATATAAAAGATTCCTTCTCTCCCACCCCTTTTTGTGAGGCGAAAAGCACCTTATGTATCCCAATTGCTTGTTCATACATTTTTTCTAATTCAGTCTCAATATTTTAGTCTCAATATTTTTCCATTTAGTCACACGATTTCATATTATTTCACATTATTTTGTTCTTTATTCTATTTTTCCATATATGCGTATACGCATTTATACATTTATATATATGAATGCATACATTTACTATTATAATTTATAATTCTGCATTAATATAAATCAACAATAATTATATTCCTGTGTAGGTACAATAGACCCTTTCTGACCTATATATATATATATATATATATATATATATATATATATATACATTCTAAAAATAGATTAAGAAAGATGTCTCCACCTGCACCATCCCCCGATTTTTCTTTCGCCTCCTCCCTCAACTATGTTTCTCCCCACTCCTCTTGGATTTTTAATATCCTTTCTACCTCTCTTTTACTCTTATCTCAATTTTTTCTTTTCCCTCTTTTTATTTCAGCGCCCCTTTTCCTGAAAATTGGTGGAGGAGAACTTTGACCCATGGACAGCTAAATTTTTGGAAGAAAACGGATTAAAAAGATTTTTCCAAATCATAATACTCCTTATGTCAAATCTCGAGTCTGTACACTGAATATTAACAGTAGTTTGGTAGGGAAATGTACACACACCGACACATACAGACACTTTCACTTTATAGATATATAGATAGATAACGTTGAAAGTTGCAGATATCGAAAATTAATGTAATTCGTTAACGACAAAAAATATAATTATATTATGCTTAGTTCATCATATAAGGATTAGATCACTCTGACTGACGTAAAAAACATTTAAGAGTAAAAATGTTTAATTTCAACGTTATTTCACGCGGTTAAAGGTAGCCAAATGGGTACTGTCTTTACTAATAAAACCGGAGATGGCTTGTATCACCGGGTTCGAATCTATCAACTGGTGTTAATCGGAATACCTTGCACCGAAGATCCCCGACAGGATGAAACACTAGTGTATGTAGGTATTTAGTTATTACAGTATATAATTATATATATATATATATATATATATATATATATATATTCTATTGTTTTTATAAAACATGTAATATATTGCTACACAGTCATGAGCATGTTTCAGTTGGCTAGTTAGAAGTTACTAGAGATCTCTTCTGGCGATACAGCTTATAGGAAAGCATATGCATATGCATATATATATATATATATATATATATATTACTTTTTTATTTTTTTTTACTTTTGACATCACGACTCAATAATCTAATATATAAAATGCTATATTGTAAAACTCTACTCCAAAACTAAAAGTCGCAGAGCAGCGCTAGTCCGTTCAAATGATTAGATTTTTACGGACTGTTGTTTTATTGGTCTTAAGCATGTTAAAAAAGATTTTAAGGAGTCCAAAATTGGTAAAGATTGAAAAAAATCATTATACATAGTGTACCTTCATATTAGTTTAGTTTTTTTTTTTTACTTTTTAATCGTTAATCCGTTCATTTGCGTATCACGTTGTTACAGTGGTAAAACGTCAACCGCTTTGAATGTTACATTTTCGTTTTCGATTCTAGCTCATGGCACTCAAATATTTAAAATAACCACTCTGTAACATATATATATATACAATTATATACAATATCTTGACAAATTATAGTATATTTAAGCCTATTGAACGCCCGGTCTAGTATATTTTTTTTTATAAAATCACTAGTAGTTTTTTTTTTACAGTGTAATATATAATACAAAGTATTGTAGACTAAGTCACTTCTGTGAGGCGTATGAACCTTACTCCCAGAGCATTATGTGTGGCCCCCAACTGTGGCAGGCATCAATTGACGACAATAAAGTATTATAAGTTGATCTTCATTCAATGCTGGTCAACGTTGGATCTCATTGTGAGTCTGTGTGTGTGTGTCTGTGTGTGTGTAATAATTTAAGGCTTCATAATCTTTCGCTTCCTAATTTGATTGCCGTTATTGTTTTAGAAATAATTCAGCTTTTGCTAGAGGCTAACAAACTTGAATCCTCATCTCCCCGAGGACAGTTCACGTTACCAATTTACTTAATTCAGACTACACTCACGTCATATCCGCAGGAACACGTCTTTGAAATGAGAAGCGCACATACAAAGAATGATACGGAAAAGCTTTCATTTTCAAAACTATTGCCTTTGGGCCATTTTTTTTTCATACTGTAAGTTGTGGTCTCTGATGAGGCAGGCAAACAAAGAGATGACGTATTTCCTACCTATATTTACGCTTCTTTAAATGTAATATTCACTCACTTAAATCGAATTGATAACGATGATATGAACCCTATAAGAAAATAGTTTGGTTGAAGTACTTTATAATAAATATTTCGATTACAACTGTTTTGTAGCTTTGTTATTGCGTACATACGTAAACACTTGTTGAGCCCGGTTTGTTTATTGCCTTTTTTTTAAGTAGCGACATTAATCTGGAAAAATGTGCAACTAAAGCGTGTGTTTAACCAGCCACATGTGTGTGATTATTCAACCTTAATTGCGCGCGTAACATAAATGAATGTAATGAACATTAGTTTTCGAGTGCTATTGGAAAATCAAACAAGGTTGTAAGTCTGTAAGGGATGATAAGAGGTGTGGGAGAAGTAAGACATTCAGAACACCAGAGTTACCTGATAAAATAAATAATTCCATGGAAAAGAACGGCCGTGTGTCTATAGAGACAATGAGTGTACAAGTTTATGTCACACAATTATTCACAGGGAACTAAAGATAAAGTAGATTTGTGCGAAGTTTCTCCCACGGGTGCTCAGAGAAAATCAGAAAGAAGGACAGTGTAATGACAAACAATTTAATCAAGATGGGCGTCAAGGCAGCTCTTCGCCTTCCCTATGGTATAGAACTGGTTCCTGTGAGTGTTAGTTATTCTCTAAAATCAAAGAAAAACAGAGGCTGTTGTTATGAGGCCACTGAGGAAATGAAAGAGACTGTGATGAGGGTTATTGGCACGCTAAGACAAAACGACTTTCATGGGGCTTTCCAAAATTTGTTAGAACGAAACAAGGGCATTGCAACCGGTGGAGATTACTTCGCAAAAGACAAGAGTTGCATGTGTGTACTGTCAATAAAATGCTCATAGGAAAAACGTCTGTAAACTTATTGAAGGCACCTCATAGTGCTTGTTATAATAAAAATGTGCGTTTATTTGCTTAGAAATATTTATTGGTAAATTTGTCATGTATTAAAATAAAACTACTATTTTTTTACTATAATAATTAAATACTTACAGACACTAGTGTTTCATCCTTTCGTGAATCTTCAGTGCAGGGTGTCACGATTAACACCAGTCGAATGATTCGAACCCGGCAACACGATTAGCAGAGACCGTATCCATTCGGCTAGCATTAACCGCGTGAAATAACGTTGCATTTAAACATTTTGATTTTAAATGTTCTTTACGCCAGTCAGACAGTGGACTAGTCGTTATACGATGATCTATGCATAAGAGCTAAATTGACCGACTTCAATTCAACTGAAAGTGCTCAGCGATAAGAAAGGAGTTTCTTAAAGGGGCTGTCATAATACTTTTTTTACTATAATAATTAAATACCTACAGACACTAGAATATATATATATATATATATATATATATATATATGTTATAATGCTTTTGAGTAATCTTATTTTGTATCGCGTTATATGGATTCACATATTGTAATGCGATATATCACTTCAATCGGCTGAGAATTCATGTCTTTGTTTTATAATTACGTTAATACAATGTGGTCTAATAATAAACTCCTAACACTTGTGCCTCCTCAGCGTTATATTCCCGTTAAACCTTCCAGTCACTAAACTCTCACCATTTCATTGTTTTACCCCTCCAAATACCAGATGTTTGATAGTCTATTCCATCGGATTAATAGATATACGAACTTAATCCAGATCACTGCCCTCTTAACTGAACTTATCTGAAGAGGTTTAAATTTAATGTGAACGGACATTTAGCTGTTAAACTCTCCACACTCCTAAAGAAACAAAAAGAACAAAAATCTGATGTACTTTGGCACTAAAGAATATATCTCAATTATTACATAGAGCTTACTAAAAATAAAAAAGAATATCAGACATACGACAATTAGAAACCTTTTTCTTTCTTACTACTATATCGTTTATTTCATATTTCTCTCGCTCGTCCTTGGTATTTGTCACATGCTGCAGTGTGCGTTCGCTTCCTGACAGATTTATTTTAATCGAATGTTTTCTCTCTTTCTTTCTTACTTACTCTATTGTTACACACACACACACACACACATATGCATACACACATGTATATATATATATATATATATATATATATATATATACATGTGTGTGTATATATAAGGAGATAAAGAGAGAAAAAGAGAAAGGCAGAGAGAGAAGCGTTTCAGTCTTCGATTCAACTATCAAACTCTATATCAGAATAATGAGAGTTAACGGTGAATTGCTAAATATTCCTAAAAGCTACAAACGTGATAGCTCTACCGTCAAATGTGTACCCTGATATCGGACTAAATAAATGAGCGATTAGTTGATAAATCCTACTGCATTACAAGCAAGCGCGCCGCAAAATCTTAGGTGCACGCGGCTAGGAGGGGCTCCAAATTTAATCAACTTTCCAAAACCTTACTATATCTACCTTCTCAAGAAATCAAACACGTTATACCCACTATATATTTGCATCATTTGGACATTCGGGTGGATCTCTATATTTGCTGTTCTATTTTGTATATTGCGAACATCTCCAATGATTGTATCGACAATGTTTCTGATGCCATAATTGCTAATTAATTCTCTTAATTCAATTAAACATCAAAGAAGGCGTAATTATTCGGAAAAGAAACAAGAGAGATAATCGGTAGAGCAAAAGTTTGCGTAGAAAAGAACTGTTATTTCCTCATTGTTATTAATTAGTCTTGTTTTTGTTTTACAAGCCTTTCAGACATGTGTTCGTAAAATGCTTCGTCTGTCAGTCATGCAGTCCATGACGCGTTAGGTTTAAATAAAATTTCCTTGACTAAAATCGCGGAGGAAATAGACGTAATTTTGTGTTAGAGACGGTAACACATTTTTCTAAGTGATTCTGTCCATCTGTCTTCTCCACTCAGTTTGGAATAGTATTTTCATCACAAAAAATGGCTGTAAAGGCGCACTGAATTCTACTTATGCCAGAAAAACTTACAAACCCCTGTTTTCTTCAAATTTCTCATTAGTTTGTTTAAGCTATGAATTGATCAGCCTACCGGATGCCAAACATCCTTTCGCTATCTCATATATTCTTACTGAAAGATATGTTTTAAAATTTTAATCGTCCTTTTTAATGCAATTGATGTGAATATTCTTGCACTTGGTTCACCGAGTAGATTTGTTAGATGATTTTTTTGCAATTCGTTTTCATGAGTTCACTTGCTGCTATAATTACTGCTATAATTACTAGAGTAGAAGAGATTTTCCTGGGACGATTGTTATTTTCGTGTCGTAAATGCTCTGTATATGGCTTGGCGTGTTATGTATCGTACAATCTGCCCATTTAATGTTTTAATAGAATCGTCGTTCATCTTCACGTTTAAATTAAATAAGCATTCACATTTTAAGTCATATCGTGAATGAATAGTTCGTTGTTCCATATACTATCTGTACGTCAGTTAGTATGCTAGGCTTAAAAATTGAATGAATACATCCTTATTTTGAAAGAATTTCTTCATCCATATATCAATTAGGTTGAATTTTGAAGTAAAATTTTAATCGGTAACAATACAGATTGAATATGTAAATCGTTATATTAAGTCTGTTTATTAATGTCGGTCATACTTTACGTAACATTTCTAACAAGTTTCACTAACTTAAACATTAAGTATAATAGTCGCTGATATTTTATTTCAAAGTTTCATGCGTCATTTTCATCGTTAAGTGCACGTATCTACTAAATTCTCATAATTCTTTCACTTTCAAATAATAATTATAAATGATTCCCCACGTGTCTATGTTAATTTCTAAATATTGGTTAAAGCTGCTAATAATGTTTAGATAAACAAGTTAAAGAAAATGCTTATTACACGCTATAATAAGCATTTCCTTATATCTGCAAGTGTAATATTAACGTTTCGACAAGCCGATATATTTCTATAAGAAGGTATACTTTTTCCTGTGCACGATTGCTTGAAAAATAATTTCATCGCTAAAAGCACATATTTAATTATGACATGGTAATAATACCAACGATCGGTTGTTTAATTTTTAATATTTGGTGGTTCAATAAATTTGTTTTTATTATTTTATGGTACTTGAAAGAAGAAAAAAAACTACGGAGTATGTTTTATTTCTGTAGTTACATGGTTGAACATTAATCAAGGACCTTGGAAATATTTCCAAAATTCCCCTAATTGTGATCTTCTGTGTTTTTTACGGTGTGTCTTCTGTTCCGACCAGTTCAAGAAATTCCTTGCATTGTACTTTCTTATAATTAGCAAGTGTTGTCTTTGTTCACTTTCATCATAGTTATTTTATCATTTTTATGTCAAAGAGAATCCTAATTAGTAATATAATTGTTTTATAACTTGTGATAAGTTTTCCTCGTAATTAACTGTGTTTGATATTTCGACCGCCATATTGATATTGAACATTATACATATATATATATATATATATATATATATATATATATATATATACATACAAGGTGGTTCCATTGCGAGGTTCGAATCCTTCGACCAGTGGCAATCGCCACTTCTTGCACTTATGATTGTGAAACATGAAAAACTAGTGTATATAATAATATATATATATATATATATATATATATATATATATATATAAGTCCTAGCGAGAAAGAGCAGGACTAAAAATGTTTTAAATAATAATAATCATAGAATAACAATGACAAGGACTTTCGCTAGCGAGGACTACTATTCACCCTAACCAGTCATACAGTCCTTTTGAAATTGTCATCTCTATTTTTCTCGTTATGTACTGAATATTTGTTAATGAAACCTATGTGAAATATATTCCTTATTAAATTTTAAATATTTTCTATTCTGAAAGTAGTTTTTAAAAATTTAATCTAAAAAAGTTATTTTAAAGTTTTTGTTTAAAAAAAATCAGATTTTCTCATTATTCAGGCCTGTATTACAAAGAGGAGGTTGCAAAAAATGAATTGTGGTGAAACAGAGAGAATATTCAGACCTTTAATAATACAAAGAGGGGGTTGCAAAAATGAGTTGTGGTGTGAGGAGAAATACAAACTGAAACAGAGAGAATATTCAGACCTGTTATAATGCAAAGAGGTGGCTGCAAAAATGAGTTGTGGTGTGAGGAAAATACTACTGAAATAGAGAGAAGGAGAGTTTTAAAATATAATCTTAAAAAGATTAGATACAAGTTAGAAAAGCATTTCATAGAAGGCAGGAAAATTGTTAAGCAATTAAATTTAAATTTAAATTAAATCTATATACCTTACTTTGTAAAATGTATGAAAGTACATTTGAAGATAAATAAATTTCAAAATGAATCTTGTACCTTTATTTTTAAAGCCTATAAAAAGCACATTTTGTTTAACAATTTTCATGCCTCGGATGAAATGCTTTTCTAACTAACTACACAATTATCATATAAGATTAATATTTATTGAGTTATTGAATTTCCCTAATCCGTAAACTCCCGCACATTCTGACCTTATACTCCACTAGAGTATCCGTACATTGAACACCTTCATACAGACCATACCCTAGCGATGGACACCCACATTCATTTCCAGTCGCCATCACCAGCTCCTCCGGCCACACTACCTAATCCTAAATACCAGTGCCTCCTGTTTTCTCGCGTTTCTTTCCTATATCCCACCTCCCCAATCTCTTCTATCTCCCTCTATCTATAAAGTAATGCCACTATGCTATTTGGAGCTAGCATCGGATGCATGTCATAATATATATTTTTACTGTAATTTTTTAACTCCTTCAAGTCAAATGAGTTCGAAATTTTGAGTTTCTGTATATATTCGAGAATTATACACGAGACAACTTTTTCATGGAATATAGAAAGCATGTCTATTTGAGTGATTTTCCTCATTATTCGATGCAATACCTTATCACCGACCGCCAGATTATAATCGGAAAAATACAATATAAAAAATTGATCCTAATCTCATGCTGTACGATCCTCGTACATCACCTCCTCATATTGATAATGTGCATAATTACCGGAATCCTCTATTACAAACTACATCGGAATTTAACTAAACAGATATGTATATTGATATGCACCACCTTTCTTCTACATTAAATTAAATGCGTTAAGTATATATATATATATGTGTGTGTGTGGCGTGCGTGTGTGTGACTACTTCATTTAATCACATAAATTAATATATGAAAGTATAAATTTATGAGTAAACTTTAAGTATTTACTTCAACAGTGCTCGATGCGTAGGTAGAGCTAGGTAGTATGTTATAAAATAATACATTTTTAAGGAAGTTTTAACATTATTAATTGCTTATATATTTTATAACTTACTCTCTCCCTCTCTCTCTCTCTCTCTCTATATATATATATATATATATATATATATAAATGTAACTCTTGGTTCGTTCGTAATTAATAGTCTAAATGACTAAATAAATGATTGCTTCGTTTATTGTATAATATGTTTACTGTACCCATGCGTGTTTTTATATATTTCTTTTTTATTATAACATTATACTTAATTTTTCTATAATGAATAGGTGGTTTTCTTTGTACCGATAGGCCATTTTTTATGGACAATTATTTATCAACGCTTGCCGTTACGTGACCAGTGTTTCCAATTAAGGGGTTTCCCGCTAGATCTAGAGATTTCGTTTGCAATCTAACGGAGAATTCTAGAAAATCTTGAGGTATTTCGCACCCACACACCCGAAATTTTAGATTAAAAAATAAAGAAAAGCGCTTGAAAATACTTTAAAGCATGAAATAAACTCATTCATGTAAGTAAAAAAAAGTGGCATTCATTGCCTTTGGTAACAATTATTTATTGATTATTTATTTTGTTTTTCACCTTTTTTTCGGCTAACCATTCTTAAATCTCGCTATAATATCGATTAAGAGGGGCATTCCAACCTCCGTAGTTTAGCTTAAAATACGATCTAAGCAACCCCCCTTAGTCAAAAATTCTAAAAAGCAAGAATTAACAGAAAAAAAATCTCATACCAAACACAGTAGAATTTAATTATCTACCAACTTAAATAATTTTAACAAAACCTTTTTTTGTTGTTTTTTTTATTTTTCTAATTTCCAAATATGTTGTTTAAAGTGGATTTTACACACTGAATAAAAATAAATAATAAACAAATGTCCGCTTATCGCTTAAAAAAGTAAGGAGGCTTAATTTCTCAAAAGTTGTAAACAAATGACTAGGTGTATCAGAATTTGTGTATGAATTTTTGATACCTCTAACAGGAAACTGCAAATAAAATATAAAAAAAATTCGTTATTTCTCCTTTAAAAGTGTTTTTTTTTTAATTTTCCTTATGTATTATACTTCCAAAATAAACTATTTACGTTGTATAAAAAGTAACAAAAATATAATCTTTTTTTTATATTTTAAAAAACAGTAATGAAATTAATTGAATTGCACGAGCTCAGTATTTTCAATTTTTAAAATTTAAAAATCTATCAAATTTTTTCTATTGATTCAATTTTACGATATTTTCAGGGTCAATGTGAAATTTTCTGCTCTTTCCAATAAAACGAATATAATATTTTAGACAAACGTTTTTTAATTCAAGCCCCCCATTTTCAATGTCTACTAAAAAGTAAATTATTAATTTACTCACCAAAGTGTTATATATCACAAATTGAAGATAAAAGATCAATAAATAATATATTCAAATTTTTAGAAATTTACTTGACAAGTCCGAAGTTTAAAACCTTTTTGTTTAAAACACGTTGTTTGTTTGTTTTTTGTTTGTTTGTTTTTAAATGAACCCTTGGTCCTTGCTCCTTTAATTTAAAAAAAATTAGGGTTTGAATTATTTTATTCGAGTAGGTATAAGCTTGGAAAGACAGGGGGCCGAATTAATTCATGCCTCCCATTTTAAAATGACTATAAGAAGTAAAAAATTAATTTACTCACCAACGTGTTATATATCACAAATTGAAGAAAAATACCAATAAATAATATATTCAAATTTAAAACAAAATGTAGTGTTTTATTTTAGAAATTTACCTGTAAAGCACGAAGTTTAAAACCTTTTTTTAAAAAACACTTTGTTTTTTTGGTTTGTTCTTTTAAATGAAACTTTGGTTCTTGCTCCTTTAATTGAAAAAAAAATTAGGGCTTGAAATACATTTTGCGAGGAGTTATAAGCTTGGAAAACGGGGTGGAATTATTTAATATTTTTCACGAAATTTCTGACACACCTAACAAATGACTTATTTGCCACTAACCCTAAGTTCGAGTTGCACTCCCAAATTTAGAGTTAGTGATAGTCATAGATTTTTTATACAATTTTCCAAGAGTGAGTCCCCAATGTTTAAACGATATGCAACCAGTTAATTGTTGGAAAGACAACTTTTAATAAAAGAAATTAAATAAAAATAACTTAAACACAGTTTCACACGCATAAAAGATAATTGAATTTTACTGCATTTGGTATCAGATATTTTTTATTGTTTACAATTTCTCGAATGTTAATTATTTTATACAAATGATTGTGTTGTTCCCACTGTCTTGCCCCCCCCAAGAGCCGTCATTCATGATTATATTTATTTTTACTAATTTTTAAACGTTTATTTTATTTAATTGTCGGCATGAACCAACTTTTTAAGATGCAGCATATGCTAACACTTCCGTTAAGTTTACTGTATTTATTTTTTAGCAAACATTAATAACAGAAACTTTTCTACTTTATTTATATTTTTGCATAATTAATGATGAAAGTATGTTTTCTGTATTTCTTAACATCTGTTGAAAAAAATAATTTGTACAATCTCTTGAAAAAAATCAAACTTTTCCCTACTTTCACCTTAGTATTTACAATGTTCATATAAAGCATTCATCTATTCTTTTTATAATAAAAATTCCGTTTTCAAAAAGAAACTTTTACTACCAAATGTCTTTAAAAAAAAAAAGTGCAAGTTTTCCTGAAAAAAACACAAAATACTTTCACCTAACAATTTATGGTAAAAAAATAATTTTTGGGGGGAAAAAACAACAACTTTCATTGATACAAAAATTGCAAAAAATAATAAAAGTAAATAAACGAACAAAATGCAATTTTTCTTGAGGAATGTGTGCCATTGATACAAACTGAGACACAGCAACGCGTGGCCGGGTACAGCTAGTATATATATATATATATATATATATATATATATATATATATATAACTACTTCATTTACTCACATAAAATTAATATACGAAAGTATAGATTTATGCGTAAACTTTAAGTATTTACTTCAAAAGTGCTCAATACGTAGGTAGAGCTAATATATTTTATAAATTACTATATATATATATATATATAATCCTATGAATTTATTTTTTGTATGTGTATTGATATTTATATAAAAACCTTTTTTTCTATTTATTTATCATTTAAATCTCATCTGTGCGTTTAAATGTATGTATGTATGTATGTATGTATGTCGCTAAAACTTTTTTAGCGATATCGGACCGGGTTGAAAGAGTTACCGGCTGAAAACGCGATGTATTGGTCAAATAATATGTGAAAATTAGAAAAAACGTTCAATTATTTTTTTAATGAGAAAGGGTGGCAAAACATAGTTCCTCCATGACAATTTAACCAAACATGCATGCGCAAAAAAAGTACTGTCTTGAATTGGGTTTAAATAAAAAAAAGAACGTTGCTTCGCTCACGCGAACGTAGAGTGTGGCTACAGTGAGAGCGCCGTTGTCTTAATGTTTCTCGTCTGCACCGACATATCGGAATTTTTTATTTATTTTAAAAGTTTGAATGTTTAACAATGTTATTCATGCAAGTTTGTCGTTCGTGTATTCTTTATTTTCATTTTTTTTGTTTTTCTATCAGGTTTTCCGTTTTTTTTTGTTTTGATTTTTTTCTGAATTTTTAAAGAAGTTTAAACATTAAATCAGGGGTATTTATACCATTTTTTTCGTTTGCATATTCTTTATTTTCACTCACGTTCGCTGTTTTTTGTTTTGTTTTTTTTTTTGCCGATTTTTTTTAAAAAAGTTTTACCATTTATTTTCCATTTTATTATTATTTTGATTTACCCCCCTCTCACACACACCTCACTACATCCGGGCGACGCCGGGTACGCCCTCTAGTTTAAAGAGAAAATACAACTATTTTATACAAGGGGTGTGGGATTTCCTTCATCTGCAAAGGATCTACCTAATTTTCATATTTTTTAAACATTCATTTCGATTAATTTTATTTTCTCATGGGACGATCATCTTTAGTTAACAAATACGTGTTATTATATTCATGTAAATATTCTACATGCTTTATACTTGCGTAAAATTTGCATAACAAGTTATAATAAACACAGGTATCTTTCTATATACAATTATTAGGAACGGCCAAATCGGAGGGAGGTAGTAAGCATTTTTTGATATCGTCTCTCTTTAACCATCTACAAAAATTCAATAAATTATCCAATCAATACGAAATTCTCACCGATGATTTAAGTAAAGATTGAACTTTATAATGGTGTACTTTATTTTCATAATTCCTATTTATATGCATAATTACTATTAGCCGACATCGATCCTTTTTACTATTTGTGGTTACAAATATGCTTAAAATAATCAGCCAAAACAGAAAAAAATATATTGAATTGTGGCCATGGTGAGGATTGTAGATTAAAAACAGCGTACGAGTACTAGATTTTATGGTTGACAATACGAATTTTGAAAATGGTTTACTTTTTTAGTTTTCTGTGTTCTAAAATGTGAAATTCTTTGAATTATGTTAATAATAATTATCTTTCAGATTAGTAATAATTTATATATTTTCATTGTTTTACGAAGGACACTATTTGTAAATATCTGAAAACTAAATTATAATTTTTCTTTTTAGGTTGCCCAATATTGCTAATATACCATTAAATAGGAAATGCGTTCAGAGATCAATACTAAAACAAAATAATCGAAAAATAGCTGCGCATTTTTATAGAAATACGATAATTTCTTTAGGCAATTTTTTGGTATCTAATATTACCTCACCTGTTGTAGACCATTACACCTACACACAGTTGTTCGTATTTACAAAGAGTTGTTATATCCCCCTTTTCTTTTTTACTCTAACCTACGCTTGACTTAGTTTAAAGTGTGGAGGACATGTATTTACCATATTTATACGTCAGGAAACACTTGATAATGATGGCAAGACAGGGTGAAGACGACAAAACGTGATACTAAATGAAGCAGTTGTCTGCAACACATACGGCGCCTAGCATTACCAAAACGGCCACCCATCTGGTACTGGCTACCCTCACCGTTTCTTAACTTCAGAGATTATGTAGACAACACACACACGTGCGCAAACACACACACATACACACATATACATATATATATATATATATATATATATATATATATAATACTAAAAGTCTATGGATCTTGTATGTTTGCAATCAGATTTCCGGTTTTCAACATCCGGTTGCGCATGCGTAAATAGCAACGTCTTCAATCCGTTATTCCAATTCCGGAATTTTTATATCGCTTTTAATACAAACAATTTCATTTAATTTGATCAAATAGTTATTTATATATACAAATAATACATAGATTCATAGATAATTATAATATATATTATAAAATCTATTTATCTATGAATCTATTAATAATATGAAATATTACCCTATACAATTTATGGAAAGAAAACACCTCTCACTTTCCCTCTAATAGATTTCAACACTCCTACTCCCTCTGTTTTCGTTACGTACGCGAGAAATAGTTACGTGTATGTGTGAGAGAGAGAAAAAGAGGGCGATGTAAAACTGGATAGAGTTATCCCCCTTAACTAATGCAGACCTTTTTACTAGAGGGCGTTATTACAAAAAAATTTCTTTTTCTTCTTCCCATGATTTTTAAAATCGTCTGCTTACATTTCCAAACGGAAAGCTGAATCGGTAAATGCACACATTTCTATTACATTAAATAGTGTTTTCCTTTACACAATGGGTACTGAATGTTTGCTTAAATTAAATGAAAAAAGTTACATTTTATTTTCATTTTCTATTTAAAAAGCCATTATTAACATGTGGAGAGTGTTTTTTTTATTATTCTGTACTTTCAACTAACAATTTCATTTAAAAGATGATATATCAAAATTTGAATTTAACTATAATAAGGATTATGATACCTGTTCAGTGCATATTTACCTATAAGTATGACCAACCACTTATAATTCAGTAACTGTAATTTAAAAAAAAATAACAATTATAATAAACAGAACGACTCATAGAAATCTATCTATATTCTTTTTTCATTTTAATATACTTTCATAGAAATGCTTCTGTTATGTAAAAAAAAACTATTTTCTTTATGCCACAAGTGTCACGCTCATACATGAATTCCATAGCTAATATAACGTACTGACCCAACGGGTCACGGGTGGTCTAGTATATATATATATATATATATATATATATATATATATATATATATATGCGCCGCTTATAAAATTAAACTCTTATAAAGTTTATTCCTCTCTTAATCGTAAAAACAAACGTTAAAACTACATGTCTAAATGAACTTATTTTGATTTATAAAGGCTACCGGAGTTTCTTCCAAACAATTATTAAATTATGGATATGTTCGTTTCGCCACGCGAAATCTATAAAGTAAGATAAAATATGGAATGATTTGTAAGTTATAATAGTTTAGCATATTATTATAGCAAATCATAATAAAACTTATTTAGACAAAATAATCTAGTTGATTTAAATGTTAAAATATCCACTGAGAAAATAATGGCATTAAATGTTCTTTTTCCCGGAAAATGTAACATTTGACATTTTATTAAAAATAGTCGAAAAAGTTTTATATTATTCTGCTTTTAATATAATAAAAGTTTATTGAGAATAGTGGATTTTAATTCATTTTACATTTGTTTTAAGAAAATAAATAGGTTTTTCTTCCATTGCCTAATATATATATATATATATATATATATATATATATATATATATATATATATATATATATATATGCGGATAAATATTTTACCACCAAAATCCTCTGTCAGTTTTTGGTTTACAGATATGACATTTAATGAATAGGGTATTTGAACACATGTGAAAGTTTATATTTGGGTTTCAGCCGGGGGAAATCGGTGCAAAAGTGTGAAAAAATGAAATTTTCCAGGCGACGATAGAACGTCGACATTACGAATATGCATGCATAAGGTAATAGCTATTATTCATGTTTAAATTTTTAGTCTTGCAGCAAACATGTCTTCATAGATCAGGTATTTACGTCAAAAGACATAGTAAATCGTAAGAGAAACGTTTTTGGTTGCGATTCTCGCTGGTGATGCACGAATCATTTTTTTGTAACTTTTTAAAATCATTATTATATATTGGGTTCAATAAAATACTATAATAAATACGAAACTTTCATTAATCAAAATATTATATTTAAGCGTACTTTACGATCGGGCAGTGCCAATCGACCTGTTAGTGTAGATATATACACACACATACATATATATATATATATATATATATATATATATATATATATATATATATATCACATTTCACCTCTAATTTTTTTTTCGTTGCACCCCTTACTAGACAAGCACCTCTCTCATATATAGCATCATCCTCTCTAAATTTATCAGAATCCTTATCAGGCAATCTTTGTATTTTATCTCTTAGTTATTCTTTATATTTTTAGAGAACTTCTTCTTCTTCTTCTTCTTCTTCTTCTTCTTATTATTATTATTATTATTATTATAAATTATTATTATTATTATTATTATTATTATTATAATGATAATAATAATAATAATAATGATAATGATAATGATAATAATAATAATAATAATAATAATAATGATAATGATGATGATATATTTCAGCTCCGATGAAAGACTGAGAGAGTGGAAGTGCAGAAGGGTAATGTAAGCGATGATGGGAGGCGGACAACTGAGGAGGTAAGGCAGATGAGATCATTGACTCTGAGACAATGAAGCCAGTCAAAAGGCCTCTAATTTTTTTTTCGTTGCACCCCTTACTAGACAAGCACCTCTCTCATATATAGCATCATCCTCTCTAAATTTATCAGAATCCTTATCAGGCAATCTTTGTATTTTATCTCTTAGTTATTCTTTATATTTTTAGAGAACTTCTTCTTCTTCTTCTTCTTCTTCTTCTTATTATTATTATTATTATTATTATTATTATTATAAATTATTATTATTATTATTATTATAATGATAATAATAATAATAATAATGATAATGATAATGATAATAATAATAATAATAATAATAATAATAATGATAATGATGATGATATATTTCAGCTCCGATGAAAGACTGAGAGAGTGGAAGTGCAGAAGGGTAATGTAAGCGATGATGGGAGGCGGACAACTGAGGAGGTAAGGCAGATGAGATCATTGACTCTGAGACAATGGAGCCAGTCAAAAGGAGCAGATGTATGGAGAAGTGGTGATGAAGTTCAAACTTTGACTTCTGTAGAAAAAGAAGTACTTCTGCAGTTAAGAGAGGTTCTTCTTAGAGACGATATCATACAGATTACAAGTATGAAGGGTAGTGATAGGCGGAAGGTGAAAAACGAGATAAAAATATTTCAAGGATTAATTCACAACATCATCACAAAGAACATATAGATTACGGAACTTAACAGGCCTCTTTATGCAGCGTCATACGTTATTGCGAATCGTTTTGGCTTATTACAGAAGAAAAAGGGAGACATGACGGATAGAAGGCCACACTGGCAGACGCGGCTTGAAGAAAATATTAAACGGTGTTGGAAAGACATTGGTAGAATCGAAGAAATAAGAAAAGGAGTTAAACTAGGACAGAAAGCCAAGGACGATCTTGAAAGGAGGTATAGATTGCTGGAAAAAGAAACGATGAACGTTCTAACAATGTTGAAAAAGAAGGTCCACACTGGTGGTATGAAAATTAGGAACTTTGTTGGAAAAAGTGTTGCATTTCGGCAGAACAACCTCTTCCGGAACAATCAGTCTCAGCTGTATAAAGAATTAAAATGGTAGCAAACAGGCGGGAAATGACAACACTCCAAACGCAAAAGATGGAAGAAAGTTCTGAAGTGGGATTTAGTCTGTCGAAGGGCGATATAATGAGAAGTCTAGCTGGTTGGAAGAGGTCAGAGAAAGGCTATCAGAAATGCAGCAGATGAAGAACGTTGATATAACCATCGATGACGTTAAGGCTGGCATACGAAGGATGAAAAACTGGAAGGCACCTGATCCAGATGGAGTGATAGGCTTCTGGTTTAAACAGTTTCCATGCCTTTATCCACCTATAGCCGCTGCCCTGCAAAGGGTTGTAGAGTCGGGAGATGTCCCTGATTGGCCAATGAAGGGAAGAACAACACATTAGGAAAGATCCTGCAAAAGGAACAGATGCCAGTAACTATAGACCAATTACATGTATGCCGTTGATATGGAAACTGTTGACTGGAATATTTGCGGAGAAAATTTATGATCATCTAGAGAGTAATGGTGTTTTTCCTGACGAACAAAACAGGTAACGGAAAGGCTCGAGATATACTAAAGAGCAACTACTAATTGATAAAGCAATAATTCAGGATGCGAAGAAGAGGAATCTGAACGTAGCATGGATCGATTACAGAAAAGCTTACGACATGGTTCCTCATTCATGGATACGTGAAACAGTATTGATGATGAAGATTGCTGAGAATGTGGTAGGGCTTTTGGAGACAAGTATGGATCAATGGAAATCGGTGCTGACAGCAAACAGAGAGGCGATGGGGGAAGGTTGGCATTAAACGTGGGATATTTCAAGGAGATTCGTTATCACCATTCCTTTTTGCAACGATAATGAGTCCACTGAGCATCCTCTTGAAGAGAGAAAAACTGGGGTATAACTTTGGATCTGGTGACAGACGCCTCAACCATCTACTGTTTATGGATGATTTGAAAATATTCGGTAGAAATGAAAAGGAAATGGAGAGACTGGTAGAACTTGTTGGGACATACTCACAAGACATTGGGATGGAATTTGGGATTAGTAAATGTGCGCTGCTGGTGATGGAGAGAGGAGTAAAGGTTCATTCGAATGGAATAGTGCTGCCAAATAGAGAAATCATGAAAGAAATAGAAGATACAGGATATAAGTATTTAGGAGCGCTGGAGGGTGTAGGCATCATGAACAGAGAATGAAGGAAAAAGTCAGGAAGAAGTATGTTAGAAGAGTTAAACTAATTGCAAAGTCGAAACTGTATGGAGGAAACCTAACGAAAGCAGTAAAGGCATGGGCAGTCAGTGTTTTGTGATACAGTGCGGAAATTTTAGAATGTTCTGACAAGGATTTGCATGCCATGGATATCAAAACAAGAAAAGTTTTACCAATGTTTGGTATATTTCACATTCGAAGTAGCGTAGCAAGGCTGTATCAAAAGAGGAAAGATGGTGGGAGAGGATTGAACAGTGTAAAAGATCGTGTTAGAACCGAGGAGATGTCGTTGAAGGAGCATGTGGTTAGAAGTGAGGAGTGGATGCTTAAGGTTGTGACCAATGAAGTGGAGGTATGTGAGACCAAGGCTGATTATGTGAAACGTATGGATAGAGGAAGGGCAGAGGAACTGGCTAGAAAGAAAATGCATGGAAGGTTCTTCCATAATATAGCAGAAGTGGCTGATGAAAGATCATGGCAATGGCTTAGAGCTGGGTATCTGGTTAAGAGTATTGAAGCTTTTGTTTGTGCAGCACAAGAGCAGGAATTAGGAACGCGATTGTTAAAAAAAAGTGGTTCTAGGAGTGGAAGTTACTGCAGAATGCCGGATTTACGGTAAGACCTCAGAGTCAATTGCGCACCTTGCAGCAGGGTGTAGTGGACTGGCCCAGAGAGAATACCGCCAAAGACACGATCGCATGGGACTCCGGATATATTGGGAGGTGTGTAAGAGGGTTGAGGTGAAGTGCGCTGGAAAATGGTTTGAAGAGGTGTCTGATTAAGTGAGAACAAGTGAGGATGGCAAGGTAGAGGTATGGTGGGGCAAAAGTGTCATAACGACCAAGAAATTGGAACATAATCGTCCAAATTTGGTCGTCATTGTCAAGGTCTCAAAAAACTGGCAGATTGTAGACTTCTCAGTACCCAGGGACAGGAATGTTAGAGAGAAGGAGAATGAGAAGTAGAACAATTATCCTCCATTGGTCTTGGAGATAAGGCGTATACACGGGGTTAAAACACAAATAATCCCGGTCGTAGTTGATACACTAGGAGTAGTATCAAGTCGTCTGGAAGGACAATTGAAAAAACTACGAATCCCCGATGTTTTAGGCGGCCTTCAAACCTCTGGAATTATAGGTACCATCAGCATCCTTAGGAAAACGTTTGATCTTTGAAGCTCCTGGTTTGAAGCCGGGATTAAGGGAAATCCTCTGGAAATGAATCTCATCCCTTTCCAGAGAGACGTTCGTAAACGAAATCAGAATTATTATTATTATTATTATTATTATTATTATTATTATTATTATTATTATTATAGTTATTACATGCAAAATAACGAAATGCAAAATGCACTCGCACACACGTACGTATGCACTTGCACATTTCCACACTAAATCAGAACCGACACATTAGAACACACATACGCGCACACACACCTACGGCCACACACATGTACAAAGTTATCCTCATTTCTAATGTAACACCTTGAAAAAAACCAACCTTACTTCACTATAAGATTAACAACACTGAGAAATACGTAGGATCACAGTGTAGTATCTGTTCTGATATTTCACTTCACTTTTTCTATCCTCGATAAGTGGAGGAGAAATCCTTCATGACTAAGATAATTCTTATTATTGTGTCTATCCACAGTGCCCCATTTTTGGGAACGAGATTTTCCCCACACTAAAAGTCGATCTCCTGCCTAACTCTGCTCACGTTGGGAGACAAGTGAATATGAGTATTACGAAATACTCTCTGCTTATTCATAAATATCGCTCCTTTATAGAAACAAGTGTAATTATCAAATTATAAATAATATGAATATCCCAACAGACTAAGACTAAGACGATACAAATAAAAAAAAATTAAACTTTAAAATCTTAAAATATAAAATATAAAAATCCAAATTAAATAACAATCCCCTACAAAAAACAATACCCAATAAACCTTATTTAAACTACGAGATCGATCTCACATTTCACAAGCCAATACAAGGAAATATGCGCACTCTCACGTACCCTTACACACACACAAACACACAAACACTGATGCACATATAGGACACACCTCCAATTCATCCCACATCCCTACACAAGTAACAAGAAAAATATATAATAAAAAGGGGAAAAAAGGAAAAAAGTTAAAAGCAAAAAACAACAATATTCAGTGACCATGTACCGAGTCCAATAAGCAAAAACTGAGTGGGGGAAATATACTGCTGAAAACATTTGGAAACAGAAAACTTCCCCTTTCTTTGAAATACATCCTGTCATCAAAATGGTCAGCGAAAACGTTATTCTAAATTTAAAAATATTTTACATTTTGAATATTTTACAAACTTTACGAAGTGGACGCTTAAGAACACGAGAACGCCGGAAACGCGTTAAACAATTTCCAAAAATTATTTCTATGATTTAACAAATGAAAATATGAAATAATAAAATAAGTATAAAAACCTAACAATTTTTGGTGACTGCAATCATTTAAATATACATTCATCTCACGTTTGAATCTCTTACCCTATTATATATATATATATATATATATATATATATATATATGGCGATTAAGCTACACTGAATATTCCGCGTTTCATCCACTGTAGGATTCTTCAGGCTTATGCGCGATTTTTGTGGTTGTCTGTCGTTTTTATATACGCAACTTCTATTGAGATTTTAGTTAGTGAAGCAGCTTTCTAGTATCCACCGCGCCCTTCCTATCAGCCGATGAACATGCACTCATAGCACAAAGGCTCAATTGACCTCTTGGTTACGTGATTCTTTGTGTGTGTTCTATTTAGCCTGGATATCTAGTGTCTTGACCTGTTTTAAATCTAGGTTAGGTTGTTTATGTTAGTTATATATATATATATATATATATATATATATATATATATATATATATATATATATATATATATGTATATATATATATGTATATATATTATTTTTAAAATATAATTATCCACTAACACGTGTTTCGTCGTCCACGACTCATCAGAGTGACTGAATCTAGCGAGAAACGCGGAATATACAGTGTAGCTTAATCGCCATATATATTTTATAAATTACTAACTAGCTCTACCTATGTATTGAGCACTTTTGAAGTAAATACTTGATGTGTACGCTTAAATTTATACTTTGGTATATTAATTTTATGTGAGTAAATGAAGTAGTTATATATATATATATATATATATATATATATATATATATATATGTGTATATATATATATGTATATACGTCCAGTATTTCTTTTTTGCTAATTAATGTTAGGAAACTATGTTCATTGCAAGTAAGCTTACTTTAGTTTAGTGATTTTATTCGAGAATGAAGCTCAACTCTTTCTGTGGTCTATATTTTAATGAATATATATTAGAACTCTGATATGTATAAATGTGAGGTTTAACTCTTTAATTTGAATATGTGGGTGGACACTAGGAACAGTTTTGATTGGCTAATCTAATAATCAAAACTCCTTATAAACGGAGATGCAAATCGTATTAATTTCAGCATTAAATGAAAGACAATAATTTATTGTTAATCTTGGGGGTGTTCATTTTTTTTCCTTCGTGGCGATTTACAAAAATAAAATTATACCAAACTACACCCAAAAGACATTGTATATACGAACATTACCATTCCCAATCTTACGCGAAATCAACCGCCATGTTGCTATGTTAACACGAACACACGTACACAAGAAATATTTTTTTACATTTTTGAATTTTTTAAAAACTGATTTCTTTAATTAAACAATCATCGTAACATTTCAAACAATAAAAAATTCAGTAATCTTAAAGCTTAGACGTTCTTTGTTTACAAGCTATTTGATGGTAGTGACATCCAGAATATTTTTTAGCTACGGATGACCAAAACTGTATAGAATGAACCTTTTTTTATTTTTTAGAAGTGTTATCTAAACAGTCTTAATTTGTACTCATTGTACATTTTTTTAAAGATTTAAGAACTGTTATTCCCCATATAGGATCTGTTTACTTTTTGCCTCCCAATGCTTCGTCTGCTAAAATTTTAATCACGTGATTACGGTGTGGCCTCAATAAAATAAACCATTCGTTCAAATGTCGCTTGTTATGGAGTGAGTTGAATACGATATAAAAAATCACTTTATTGGTACTTATGCACTTATGTTACCGGTTGCCGAGTGTATTGTAACTATTTTGTACTTTCGCCTAACAATTTAATAAAAAAAAAGATATCGTAAAACTTGAATTTAACTTGAAAATACTATTTTTAAAAATAGCACTGTAACATTCCCCACTTTATTTCACATATTTCTTTTTCAAAGGACCATGTGAATACATTGGTTTAAATTTAAAATATTGTGGAATTCTTTACTTAACTATATACATATCTGGATATGAGCCTGGTAAGGCAGAGCACATATCTTCAAGATTCATGTCACCAGAACTTAATCAATATATATATATATATATTATATAATATATAGATATTAAATAAAATCGACTTATAATATCCAGAAAACCTGCATCGAGCATTGGCTAGAAGTGTGGCCATGTTGAATTCATAACTAGCGTTCGCGTTTCTATTAATATATATATTTTTTGTAGACGAGAAAAACTACCTCTATTTTATCATTTATAGAGAATATGTATTCACAGACAAAACTAATCATTTTTTCCCATACAGTAGTTGACAAAAATGTACATCTATAGACTTGTTTCGTGAAGGTTTCGTTTTTTGCGTTGTCTGAACTATAATCGTTGTAGATTTGAACGTTTGCGAACATTATCCTTTAATTACATTTGTTTTTTTCTAATCGAAGATGTTCTATTTTATTCTATAGTCGTCCGAAGTGTGAGTACATTTTGTACACACCAGTTTTAAGTACCTTTACATTAATTCCCTACAAAACTAACTCTCAGAATATAAAATATCGCATGTAATATGCGCTAAAGTGTGCGGTTGCCGATAGATTGCGTACGAGAAAAGTGACACAGGAAAGGAATTGTATGTTGTTTTGAGCCGACAATTATCGCAATTATAGTTCTGTTTGAGGATATCTGTAATCAGTTCTTCCCATAACTTTCTACTTATGCACTAAAAAGTAATTATATTAATCATTTACGTTGATGCGACAAAATTATTACTACGTAATTTAATTTCGAAATGGAAATTTCTTTTTTCTGTAATCTAACATATTCAACATAAAGTTGTACGACACGTGCTCAGAGGGTTTGTTGTAAATTACGTGAAAATGAACGTTGACAATGTATATATGTCTACGGATGTGTCATTCTTTTAGTGCGACTTTAATTGCAATCAAAACAAAAATGAAGGCACCCAAAAGCGTGGATGCTTATCAAGATCTGGAGATCACTCAAGTACAAATACTGATTAGTGTCAGCCGAGACAACACTATGATTATCGGTGATGGTGGGAATTGTGTAGAAATTGTTAAAGAGGACGGCTCAATATGGATTTCTCCAAGTAGAACTTGAAAACGACCATGTTATAGTCAGCTTGGAAGCAGATCTACGATTTTATGTTTTACTAATGAGCAGTTTAAAAAAAGCTTTGCTCGTGAAATTTTCGTTTAGTTTTAGGCACGCAGAGAGTGACATGTTACAGTAAAAGGGCTGTACCCTTTTTCTGTAAATAAGAATAACATTAGATGAGTGGAAAATGAGATTAGGATAAGCCGAGACTCGAACTTTGTAAGCAAGTTTCAGAAATAGATTTAGAAATTTGAATGTTAGAATTTAGCTATTGTTAAATTCTATATAAAATAGTTAGATAGTGTTTGTATTGTAAACAGAATTTGATTGCTCGTTCTTTTATGAAAACTGAATTAAAAATGTCATCTAAAAAGAATGAACAGTACAAATTAAAAATATATTGCAAAAAATAGGTTAGGTTAAAAAATAGGTTAGTTGGGAATTCTTTGTTGTCGAAAGTGTGTTTTTAACGAGTGCTTAGTCACGTGAATTGGTCACGTTTTGGAACCATACATCTGACGTCATAGCAAAAAGGGAATTCTCAATATAGGAGCTAGTTGTTTTCAGATCAAGGCGCTCGGTAGTTGATGCAGAAGAGTTAAGTCTGCCTGTCAGTCATAGAGAGAGTTGAAGTGAGAGTCCCCTTAGAAACGAAGGGAGAACACTTAACCCTGTAGATACAAACGGAAATTCATGACGTCATCATTCAACTGGTCAAATGAAATAAAGAACATCATCGATTTTTGTAACTGTTGTCTTCGTGTCGTCATTCAACAACTGAAAGGTAAATGTGTTTTGTATATCATCATCTAAATGAACTTTGTAAAACCTTCCAAGTAATGTGTCCCCTTCCCCATCATATGTAATTATTCTCTCCTCTGGTGTAAAAGAACAGTATGACACATCCCTTCAATAATGATTTCTCATTATCTCTCTCTCACTATTATAAATGTCTTGTCTCCCTCATCGTTAATATTAACTCTGCGTCATATTAAATATGTGTTAGAGAATGGATGGAGAGAGAGGGGGGAAGTGTGTAAATTATATTGTAGACACGTTGACCGGAATCAGGATCAGCTGATCGGATTGCGTGTGAATCACGTGATGAGGATAGCTGAATCGAGGAGATTGCATTTGGAATTGGAAGGCGACGGACGGCTCAACAGTCGTCACCCCCTCCCTTCACTGGGGGTGACGCTGACGTGTGTAGAAATGAGAGCAAGAGAAACCATGCAAGCCAGAGATTCACTTTCCATCCTTCTGCGAGACATCTGGAAAAGTGAATAAAAACTATAAAGCCAATTCGTTGTCTTGGAGTGAAATGAATCTTCGTCCAAAACAGGTACCCGTCACCCCTCCAAGACACGAGATAATTCTAGATAGACCAACATCCACGACGCAAAAGGTATGTCAAAAATACATGTACCACACGCACACAATGGCATATAAACATATCATTTAATAGACAGAACCACTAGAGGATCACACGACGTAGCCTTATTAGATAAATATGACAACACAACATATGACCCCACCCCTATACAACAGAGAGAGTAAGGGGTAATTGCTGATAGTAGTTGTAGCTAGGCGAGTGTTTGCCGTGAATGATTTACAGGGATAAATTATTGCGTTGTGGGAGTCTATATTTATAATAGAAGCGATAGACAGTGGGGAGTTTTATGAACATCATTAAAACAGTTATTTAAACAGGAGGGAAATGCATTATCAAATACGATAATACAGTCAAGGAAGGGCTTTACATATAAAGTTCATTATACAAGACAATGAAGACAAAACACATTACCTTGCGGTTTATGAAAAACGAAGACAAAAGGTAACATCACAAGTATAAGACATTTATTCATCCATTAGTTGGAATTCGATGCCCACTAACGCTCCTTGATTGTCATCTTTTTCTCTCCTTTTCTCCCTTAAGAGTGTCCGTCAGTCTCAACAGTCCGTTCTACCAGGCTCTCTTAAACTCTGTAACTGGCTGGCTGACTGTCTTCCAGTCTAACTTAAATGTATATATTTACACTATATTTCTTTGTGACGTAGGCATGCCAGTCACACATTCCATGTACATGCTTCAAAAACGTGTCCTGGCAACATAAGTCTCAGATTTTCTCTGTATACATTCTCTAATTCCATTGTTTTATTATATCTGCTTCGATCCAAATTACCCAACACAATTTTCTGTTTACCGCATTCTTTTGTTATATGAGTTATTCTAATTTGCATTCCTTTCTACAATGCATTCATGAAACCGTATCTTAACTAACAACTTAACTTCTAACAACTGCGTTCAATTCCAGAATTATCCTTCAATAATAATATTAGATCCTAATTATTTCGTTTCTAACTAAAAATCAGGAGTTATCCCCTTCAATATAAAACAAACGCAGAGATATAAGGTCAATCAGGAAACTGCTATAGAAATAAAGCTAGGAAATAGATAATCTCGCAAGGTGTCTTTTTTATGAGAATGAAGTAGAAACGAGGTGGGAGGAAGATTGCCCATTACATTTCGAAGTCGGTTTGGTATCCTGTACAGGTAATCAAAGTGCTCTAATTAATGCCGTCTCAGATGTGACTACAGTTCTCTATCTTAGAACGTATGTGGCTTTCATACAGGTAGAGGATTGCATCGAGAGTGAGATATTATTTGCGGCAGTAGAATGATCCAACCATTTTTTTCAAAAATCGAAACTAGTAAAAGTAATTTTAGTCGCAGTTGGATAATGGAGGGGGATAAAGTTACCAGAGCACATGTTTATATGTGTCTATATACTTTTGACATATACTATTAAGTTACCATTTACTAATCGATTCGTGAGGTAGGTTCATGATTCCTTCATATAAAAGAATATTCGGAAATCAGCTCCTCATCCACCCGTTTTATTTCCGTACGGATTTAATAATCATTAGGTAGATTCACAAATTAATTTATCATTACACGTGGACGTCTTCATATTCATACATTTCTTGCTGAAGATAGGAACCCGGTTATAAGGAAATCTATTTAAGCGTTGGAACGGACACGTTCCCATTATTTGAATTAAGATATTCTATGCGAGGGATTTGAACGCAAAGCAATTTAGAAGCATTTAATCGTCTTGCATTAAATAAACGATGCGAAGTTGAACTCCTCTCAAATGTGTACAAATAATCAGACGGAAATAGTTTGAATGCTTTCAGATGAACAAACGCCGATAGCTTTAACCTCCTTGGAAATTACAGAGCGATAAATTTGATTAGAAATTTAATGTTTAGACTAAGATGCATCGGATGTTATTGATATTACCATCTTTTCAATAGCTTCCACTGCTCCTTATCAGGAAATTGCATCATGACCTGCACGTATTAAAGTCCTCCATCTAAACATAATGTTTATTCAAGTTTTAAAAGAAAGCAGAAACGGTCTAACATGTTATAAGAACGATATTATAGTTTCCTTATCGTGTATTTATTATATAAATTTAATATTTGTTGTTGCCCATGTATGTACTTCACAAAATTTAGTTCGTGTGAACAGAATAATATTTTTTATAAGAAACAGAAAACCGACTTCCATTTCCACACAGACTATTTGCTGTCAAATTTAAATTATTAGATAAGGGATATCTACGATATTTTATAAGCGTCCCCCTGCGTATGGAATAAGAAGAGTTTCTGGGAAACAATTACATTCCTTATTTAAAATTAAAATTAGAAAAAGAAAACATTATCGTACGAATTATGACAAGAAAACATTATCGTACGAAATATTCATAAAGCATTTTAAACAAACGCTATGATCTTTATCTTATTGGGAACAAAATGTGAATAATTTTAGCAACTTTACTTGAATGTCTGAATCTCACAAGATATGACACGTAAAAAAACTATGTAATTCAACATCATTGTTTGACATTTTTTAAATATTTTTTATCATTTTTGCGGTAAATAGGTATTAAAGTAGTGATGGTTCTATGTCTGCCCATAAGACAAAACCTAACTTTATGAGAATTAATTTATAAACCTTACTATGCTTGTCTGTCTTCATTTCTTAAATTGCATATTCGACGATCCGCTAAATCACAGAACAGTGCGAAACGGCACGGAGGATTGCATTTTTGTGGGCCTTTTTATGGGGTGGTGTTCGGTTAAAATAGTTGCTAAGGGATTAAAAATGCGTCTAAATTGAAATAAATCAACATTTGTCTATCGTTGTCGACTTCAAATGTCTCATATGCATGAGCAAATATTCATACATTAAATGAAATTTGCATTGCACGCTAATCCAACTTTTTTTTTAAATCACTATAATACAATCACAATACAAGAGAATCTCTGGCGGAGGCGCCTTTGATTTTGTTTTCGGTCTCGATTCTAGCTGATAGCACTGAAATCATTTTTTTTTACTGATGCAATCAAATCTTTTATTCAGCTTTTCACATCTGGAAGAACTTTTTTTTTGTTTTTGTAGCTAAAGCGTAGTGTAAGTAAAATTAGGTTTTAAAAATTAATGATGAAATATATGTTACACTAAATAATTTACGTAAATAAAATAGGAATAAACGAAAAGTTTACAATTATTGAATTTTGTTTCTTTTCTTAATAAAAACAACAGGGGATAATTTGATTCGTGATTCTGAATTGAAATTCTTAAGAAGAATTCCTGTTTATTTTTAATACAAACTTAGTCTGAATCCTAATTTAGTTACGCTAATTGTAGACAGAAATAAAAAAATATAATAAATTTAAAAGTCTTAAAATATTCGAATAAATTTCGTGTGATGACGATAATATATATATATATATATATATATATATATATATATATATATCTGTGTGTGTCTGTGTAGGTGTGTGTGTGTGTGTGTGTCTGGGGGTGAGAGTATTTTCTTTCTCAAGCATATTTCCTGAGAAAAAATAGACTTTTATTGAGGAAGGATCATAAACAGAATTTTCCTTTAAAAAACGTTTATTTTATTTAATGAAATGTATATTTATATATATATATTGAAATAAAGCACTTAAGCATATTTTAGGACTGGACAATACTGAACGCCCTCGGCTGGTCTATAATAATAGATAACTAACTGTACGGAGCTATTGGTAATTGCCGTTTGTCTCTTGGAATTAAGAATGCTTTCTGAAAAATATCATCTCCGAATAATGAGAAAAAACAGAAGATATTTTACAAAAAAGGAAAAAATCATAAAGCTAAAAACAGAGGGAGGAAAAAAAATAATAAAACCTATATATATATATATATATATATATATATATATATATATATACATATATATATATATATATATATATATCATGGCAAGAAAAATGTGGAACATGTTGATGATTGCCTATATCGCCAGAACATTAATTTTAAACAAAAAAATATTTGTTTATTTTACTACATGTTTTAATTTTCATTAAAATTTATTTCATGAGTGTCTTATTTTCGAAATACTATATATCCATACAGATATATTATATATATATACATATATATATATATATATATATATATATATATATATATATATATATATATACAAGGTGGTCACAATTAATCAAGGCCCGGAAGCCAGTCACGGATAAGGGTTATTGTAAGTACAGTACATTTATGTGGAGATTTAATAAATTCTCTTCTTAAAGGGGCGGTTCATCAGGAATTTGTTTACGTTAGACTTGAAGACATCCAGGGTGTAGTCAGGTGGAAAGCAGGCAGACGGAACAGAGTTCCATATCCGTGCAGTTCTAAGAAAGAAGCTTTGTTCATGAAATCTTCGTTTTGATTTAGGCATAGATAAAGAGTGGGGAAAGATTTGGACAGTGGATTCAACTAGGGTGTTTTTCGCAAGAGATTGGCGAGTGGGGGGACCAGAGATCAGAGTTCAGACGAGCATCTGCCATGGAAATAACGATAAAACAAAGATAGGCTTGCAACGTCTCTTCTGTGGGAGAGAGGTTGCAGGGGAAAGAAAAGGGCATCCCCACTAAGCCACGAAGTCTAATGTGTACTCTGTCAAGGCAGGATTGGCTGTTTTTAGCAGGTCTTGCCCAGATATGGCAGCAGTATTCCATCCTTGGGCGTACTTGGCTTTTTATATAGATAGAGAATTACATCAGTAGTGATATATCTTCTGGAGCGGTAGAAGGATCCCACCATCTTTCCAGCGACCTTGGCAACAGACCTGATGTACATGTTCCATTTCCTATCAGGAGTGAAGGTCAAGCCCGGAAGCTTGTCAAAACATAGGGCTTCTCCTAGACGAGAGCCATTCATTTCAATTGATGCCAGACGGGGATCACAGCGTTGATGATGTAAAGATAGGAGTTTGGTTTTAGATGCATTAAAGGTAACCAGCCACATGTTCCCCCAACGAACCACGCGCTCGAGATCAGAGGAGACAGAACCAGAGAGAGCTCTGTAATTTACAGCCTTTGATGTGTTGCCGTAGATGGTCGTGTCATCAACATAGATGTCAACGAATGATTTAAGTATGTGTTTAGGGAGATCATTGATGTAGATCAGGAAGAGAGTTGGACCCAGGATGTATCCTTGAGAGACTCCAGCATTAATACTGCAGGCCTCTAATTTTTGTCCATTAACCACTATTCTTATGAGCCAATCAGAGAGAAATGATTTAATGATAGAGAACAGTTCAAGTTATACCGTAGCTGGGAATCTTGTTAAGTAGGCCTTTATGCCATACCTTGTCGAAGGTCTTTAATATGTCAAGAGCAATTGTCCTAGAAAGGAAGCCTTTGTCAAGAGAGTCACTAATCCTATGAGATATAACCGTTAGCACATCTGCGGTAGATCTTGCAGAACGGAAACCATATTGCGTGTCACTAAGAAGGTTATTTCTGCTGAGGTGGTTGACTATTTCTCTATTTAATATGGATTCCAGCAACTTACTCATGACACACAGGATATTTATTGGTCTGTGCTTAGAAGGCGATGGCTTATCAGCTGAGTTCTTTAATACAGGACATACTGATGAGGTTTTCCAGGGTGTTGGAAAGCATTTCTTAAGGCAACGCTTAAACAGTTTCGTAAGTATGGGAGCAAGTTCTGGTTGAAGCTTTTTTAACACTGTAATTGTGATGCCGTCATGACCAGTTGCTTTACTGGAATCAAGGTTCTTGATAAGCTTGGCGACCTCATGCATCAGATATTTGTATGTTACCTAGCGTGTTCTGTGTTATAGGAGGAAATATGAGGAGTTGATGCCCTTCGTCCCATAGGGTAGAATTAGCCGCAAAGTTCTTTGCAAATAGTTTGGTCTTGTCTGAAGCTGACGAGATCATCTCTGGTCTATTGATAATGGTTGGGATAGAACGCACACTTCTGTTCAGGATCCTATTTGTTATTTGCCAAAACTGGTGGGAATCAAGCTGCTGATCAGCTACTTTGGATTTAACAGACTGGGCATATAGCTCTCTTGCATTTTTATTACTCTTTTACAGTGGTTGATGGCGTTCCTGAAAGCAGCTTTAGTCTCACTGCATCTATTAGGTTGGTAGCTATGGAAAAAGTGATGTCTGTGGGCGATGGCAGCAGCGCATTCTGGGGAGAAACATGGCTGGCTGTTAAGTTTTTGTTGGAATTTTTTAGATGGTATGAATCGGTCTATTCCTACAATTAACCATTCGGTCCGGTCTGATAATATAGAGGACACATCCTTTTTTAAACATGGAATGCAGAGGTAGATCAGATATGAATGTACGGAAGCTATCCCAGTCAGCCATGGAGTATCGGTATACAGTACGGTGGAGGAGTACGTCTGGGGACTTTTTACATATCATTTTTATCTTAACTGATACGACGGAGTGGTCGGGGGATCCTGGAGGAGAAAGAACAGAACATCAACATAGCACAGGGGAAGTTGAGAGAAAAAGGCTTTGGAGGATTGCATATTGATCTGTAGTATCGGGCACACGGGTGGGCTCGGAACAATCTTAGTGAGGTCATAAGCAATGGGAAAATCATGACAGAACCTCCCCTACTCGTCCGTCCTTTTTGAGTGGGTCAGCCATTCCATGTTATGGACGTTGATGTTACCACAGATGTGGATGTATGCCTAGGGATGTGCAGACAGGATGTGGTCTATTTTCTCATATATGCTCTTAAAGATAGTAACTCCGCTGTTATGGGGCCGATAGAGGGAAAATTTAAATGCAGTGGTGTAAGCAAGTGCTACCTGGACGCACATATAACGTAAATTAGGACCTTATTTAGAGATATCCCTGCCACATGGGAAGCCATCTTTAATGTAGGCAAATATTCCATGCCCATGGCGATCTTGGGGGTCAGACTTAGATGTTAAGTTAGAGTATCCGTTAATTATGAACTCATCTAGGGAAGTGATCGGCCCTATTCCAGTTTTGCTTAGAAAGAATATGTCCGATTTCGTCTCCTGTAATTGGGTTTCAACCTCTGGAAGGTTGGAACGTAGACCTCTGATGTTGGAGAAGGAGACATATTAGTAGGGGTCTAAGTTGGAAGATGGGGTTCTAGGTTATTCGAGATTTTTTTCTGAAGATGTTTCATGATGAGGTTTTGGGATTTGTGGAACAGGTCGGCATACTTGGTGAGAGCAGGATATGGAAGGAAAGTAAGAGAGAAAACGACAAGATAATTTTGTCGCACATGAAAAGTTAAAGCCGTAACAATTACCCACTAGTATGGCATCGAGAACCCCACCAGAGACTACTGCATGGTCCAGAATCCATTCATTAAATGGCAATACAGCAGTCCCAGTACTTTGCGCCTGCTGATAGGACAGCCTCCTTAGTGGTTAATCCAAGGTTCGGGTCCCTGACTATCAGGCGGATAACGTCAGCCCAGACGAAACGTTTACCTCCAGCACCCTTACTAGTGACATGGCTACAAGGATAGACATAGACAGAAAAATTTCCGACACCTCAGACTACTGTTCACCAAGTACTACCGACCTTTAAAGCAGCTTTTTCTTCAGCCTTTGTCAGAAAAATCACCCATTTGAATGAAGACTGAAGGACGAAATAGGAGAAGCGAGAGTTACTGGAGCTGCCGATAACACATGCACTGTATTATCTACTCTCCATTAAAAATATCTATGTTTACATATATATACATATACATATATATATATATATATATATATATATATATATATATATATATATATATAAAGTTTGTTTGCGCTTTTAAAAGTTGATAATATGGCGTATTATACATAGGTCGAAAAGTGTATATCTCCATTATGGTTACCCAGAAATGCAATGTTAGTATTATTTTAGCCTTAGATTGTGCAATAACATCATTGAGCTGATGTCTTTCTAGTGTATCCGAAAAAAATAGTCGAAGTGATAGATAATGTCAGAACTTTAAAATAAATGTAAACAGTTAATAGATAGACGGTTGACAGTCGGAAAGTACAGCCCACAAATAGGTCCGCTATTTCCCTATATATATATATATATATATATATATATATATATATATATATATATATATGTGTGTGGGGGTGCTGTGTCTGTATCAATAACAACACGAACGCAGAATGTAAAGGTAAAACAAATATATTAAGATGAAAAGATAATACATATTTACAAAGGTGCAGTTGTACTGCAGTTGGAAGATTGTCCGGCAGAGGGCGTGTTAAAGTCTTTCCTGGAGCAACCGGCACATGCTTCTTGCCTATCCGGCGTTGGAACACAACTCCCCGGTTTCACTGCCTTGATACCTTTATCTATATCTTGTTCACCCACGTATGCTAATTAGTGGGCGTCTCCACAACAATATATATATATATATATATATATATATGAATAAAATAAACAAGATATAAACGATGCTTTAAACGTTATGTGAATAAAAAGGAAAAACCTAAAAGAGTAAAAACAAAAATAAAATCAACACATGTTATATATGACCGCATCCCTGTACATCCTCGCCTAGAAATCCTGATGATGTCCCCTGAAGTAGGAACGAAACGTTGATTTTATTTTAGTTTTTACTCTTTTAGGTTTTTCTTTTTATTCACACACACACACATATTTATATATATATATATATATATATATATATATATATATATATATATTCGATGAGCCGGGCCGACGCTTATATTAATACCTTGGCTCATTTATAATAGAAGCCTCAATTAAATGCGTTCGATCTAATAAATCAGTATTTAATTCTGATCACCCATCTTTAATATTTCGAATAATCAATGATCTCAAAGCATTGCACACGACGTAAATCGTTAGGTGAAAACGTCAAATTACCTGAAGTCCAATCGCGTCTTTAAACTGGCGGGTAAATCGTGTAAGGTAAGTTCACATTCTTATTCAATTATATTTTAGTACATCGTAATTTTCGCTATGATTATCTCATACTTTACGTAAAATTACCATGTATATATCCTCTATTTCGCTTTATTTTACACTGTATAATATTTTAGTTGTAGTACATTTTCTCTTTATGAGATTTTATGTTGATATAAATATTTGTTTTACCTCATTACTTGAAAATAATCGGGTGTTTTTATTTTTTTTGCGCGCTAATTATAACTATTTCTATTCGCATATTCGAGTGCTCACATTCTTGAATTAGACAGGGTTACTTTTATTACATCAATTTATATATTTATGCATGATAAAAATAAATATTAAGCAATTTATTCATTTAAACATCTCTCTGTCATGCACTTGATTTTAGGAATACGTTACGATTTTTGTCTTGGTTAAATAACATAGCCTCAGTAACAATAATATTTTCCTCTATCTGCGTTTGTTATTGGCACTCTAATGCATGATAACATTTAGTATCAATGGTAAATACGCTTAAGATGCCGCAATCGAAATAAATCATATTTACATTCTCGTTTATGATATAAACTTGCCATTCAACAATATCCGTAAGACACATTGCTCTTAAAAGATCAATTGAGAATTACATGTCCAGCATTCAACATTCGATATTATTTTTTTTCTGTTATCTTGAAATACTTTTGCATAAGAAGAAAAACCGATCGATATTCAAGTTGTACTGCAAGTTTTTCATAGAGGCGAATATATTATGTTTTTCTATTTGAAGATACTTGATTTTCTGCTATTACTTTTCCTTTACAAAAATGAGTAAGTTATAATTCTATCAAGTTCTGTATTTAGAGCATTACTAAACATTTACAACTTAAATGTTTAGAATCTTGGGCTTCTGAAACTAAAAACATATAACGTAAGAATGACCTGCGTGAATTTGAAAAGCACCACGTTACGACCACAGAAGTACATTGAAAACGCCGAATAAAAACACATTTACAATTTCATACATTTTATTTTAAAATGATAAAGGTAAAATAATAATTAAATCGAAATATAGGAAGAAGTAATGTCACAGTTAAAGAACAGAATTCATGAAAATACAAATGAATATTTTAGATGCGTTTTGCATCACAATTAGAATTTCGTTAACCCAATAACCTTACACTTTTCAGTTAACATGTTAATATTATAACCATATGTATCACAAATGGTTGCTCTGTTAATTGTTCTCCATCTGTTGATGGGTATCTGTTCTAGCAGTCGGAAATATATGAACTAGTAAAACTTGTCATAAATTATAAACTGCATTGTGAACAATTATTTGTTAGAAAACTATGGGGTCCCTTTGTGGTTATTTGTTATAAAAAGGTTGCCTTGGATAGTTATTCTACTATTCCGTTTCTTTATAAGGCACCTCACCTCTCTCTCTCTCTCTCTCCCTTCCCCCTTTCACACACACATTCTTTCATTCTCCCTCTCTAACTCTTTCTTTCATTTAGTAAACCCGATGAAAGTGTATGTTTTATTGAACATTCTAATTAGTGGCGACTATTCTTGTTAGTAAAAACATCACGAATTGCTTTTGATTTTCTACCATTCCCCAATTATTGAACGAGAAAGAGCATTCGTTACACGCATGT
This sequence comes from Euprymna scolopes, assembly GCF_053919585.1. Classification (NCBI taxonomy): domain Eukaryota; kingdom Metazoa; phylum Mollusca; class Cephalopoda; order Sepiida; family Sepiolidae; genus Euprymna; species Euprymna scolopes. The sequence continues at coordinate 85,409,431 of NC_136494.1, read as the reverse complement.
GGACATTTCCTTAACTCAGCAAACAAAAGTGGGCTAACTATATTATTGATACAACTGTTTAAGTCTCAGATTTAACACCGATGTATATAGTCATACATTAAGTTGCCAAGTTAATTTCTAGAATTTCTGTGTAGACAATGTATGACGAGCCGGTCGCTGCCGTGTCCAATGCACAAATGACACTGCGCCTGCGTGATGGGACGGGAAATCCCGTTGGTACTCACTTGCATGAGTTGTCGCTCCCGCGGTGATAAAAGACGTTGGACTTTTTTGTGTGTGCGGCATTCTTTCATTTGCTTCGGTCGGTGAAAGAGATTGCGTGCTGTTTGTCTCAGTTACGCGAATCGAGGACAGGAAGAAAGGGACAGCGAGAACTGCAAATAGAACATACTGATTCAAGCTATTTCGGCATTATGACTGAAGGAAGGTTCGACCTAAAATTGGTACCGGAATATGACGGCATAACATATTGTGAACTGGGTAGAGAGAGTGGACCTTATCTGCAAGCTATCGGGAGTCGACAGATTCGAACAGGTCATCCACTTGCGACTAGCTGGAGGAGCTTTCGACGTCTATCAACAGCTGTTAGCTGCAGAGAAGAGTAATGTAACACGGGTGAAAGATGCACTGCGCAGGGCCTTTGCGCTTGACCTATGTGAGGCATACAAGCAGTTTGCAAGACGCACCTTACACTCAGATGAGTCGGTAAATTAGTTCTACGCTGCGTTAACGAATCTTTCCAGTCTGTTCGGAGGAGTCCCGAGTCAGACGCTGAAGTATGCATTCATGGCTGGACTGCCTGCCCATACCCAGAAGTTGCTACGTGCATCTGTTGACATCAATCAGATCACAACAGAAAGTATGCTCAGCCGAGCAAGGTCCGTGGTAAATAAAGAACGGGTCGCAGCCGCTGTCGACAGGTCAGACACGGAAAAAAATGCCTCTACACAAGCTGTCTGCAAACTCACTGCAGTGTTTCAATTACTCTGGAGTAAATCATCTTGTTAAGCGCTGTCAGCTCAAACGATTGAGACAGCGCCGTACACCATGCATTCGATGCTACTGATGCCAGAAACAGAGACACATCGTGTCACAATGTCTGGAAAACGGAAACAAGGGCGAGATGTGAGCGCCACTCTCTCCCCGAGTAAGATGAGAACCGACCTTCCAGTGAAGCGCGTGAGTGTCAACGGAGGGATTCGGGATGCATTAATTGACTATGGGTGCACCCGATCTCTAGTACGGTTTGTGATCCGCGGAATGGACACAAGACAGATGTACTGAATATTGATGAAAAGAGTATGACCAGCAAAGGAGCGACCAAGGTCAGTTTCCAGGTGGATAAAAAGATCCCCGTGATGGTGGAGAGGTTGGCTATGGATGGAGATCTGTTGGTATTCGATCTCTTGCTCGGAATTGATGGCATCCACCTGTTGGGCGGCGTTAATATAAATTACTTATTTAAATGATTTTTTTACTATTAAATATCTTACAGATGGCATATTCATTGCTTATGTCTATGCGTGATGAAGGCCCTAGTTTTCATTAACAGAGTTGAAAATTACAATTTTTGTATCGAATAATAAACTGAAAATAATATTCTTCTATGATTTTCTCTTAAAGAAGCTTTTGTACTTAAAAACTAATAATATGTAAGTAATATTTGAAATAACGTGTCATTATTTTTACTATGTTTGTCGGTCTCTCACGTTTAATATTTCTAAATTAATTTTATCGCAAAACGTTTACGTTTCCAATACATTTTGCACTAGTAAACTTATTAATTGAATGAACGTATAATGCATTTCCCGCTGCTTTACTTCATTCATTCAATGTCCTACATATATATTTAAACTTTTTCGTCTTTCTCTTATTTATTTACATACAAATAATTATTCGTTCTAAACCTCTTAATTCATTACCCCCTCTCACTCCCTTCTTTTTTTCTTTTGTCCCGTCTATCTTTTTCATTGTTTCTTTCTCCTAATGATGTAATCATTCATATTTTCGCTTTATTTTTATTTTGCCCACAGTTCTTTCATTTTGTACTGAGTGTGGCTATTTGTGATCATACGAGATCAATTCAACATGGCGAACTGATATGGTCACATTAAAAACGACTTTCGGCCGGCCAGATCGTTATGAACAATTTATTTTTAATTATGTTGCACAAACTATAATCGGAGATAAAACAAGGTAATCGCTTTCCAATTCAGCCATTTCTATATACATGACGCGTCCGTTGTCGACTTGAGTGACATGGGATAGTTTCTTGCTAGTTGACGGACGAAGTGGGCACTTGATAATCGATCGAACCCTGTCATTCTTTTTTTTTAATTTCGCCAATAAATGCGATCCCTTAGCAATAATTATTACGAATACATATTATATATATATATATATATATATTTAATAGGAAAGTAGGTGAACAAATAGGATATTATTGAATATTTGTCCATCTATTTAATTTACATTTTACATTCATAAAAAATATTTTAAAAATGATCTGGAACAAAATAGTGTTTAAAAACTATGGGAATAGATAAAAACCTTATGTTATTTTACTGTAGTTGCCATCCTGTACAACATCTATATCTTGAGTATTTTCGACTTAATTGTAACAGGATTTGTGCTGTATGATATTTCTCTTAATTTTGAATTGTTGTTAACACTTTAAAGTAAGTACTCTTTTGATTATTGATGATTTTCATCTTTCTTTTTCACGTACTCGTTCGATATTCCTTTTTGGATTAGTATAATCAACACTGCTCTTGTTTCTATGCACGCTTTAAATAGGAACCCTTTTTATAATCTTCTTTCGATGAAGAATAGATTAGGTTAAACGGGGAACTCCTACGTGATTAGTGCAGTTTCCTTTTGGCGATTTCTTTATTCTGCCAGTAATAGACGGATGGCTTGGACACTCCGACTAAGCATGATGTCATGGGGAAATATACTGTGTAATATAAAGTATGTGAGTATAATGCATTAAATTCAGAAAACATTAATGACCGTTATGTACTCTAATGCCAGCTGATATCACAACCAATTTTACCATAACCCGCGCACCAAACAACACTCGCAGTCGGATAAATGTTAGACCTGACTCGTAAAATAGATGACAACGCTACTAAGAAAGGTCCTCATTTTCTTAATGCTCATAGTCACATTGCTAATTTTAGCGAGTTGTTGACTAAACCTAAACTGGTATAAGGCAAGTAAAATGCATCGCCCATTATAAAAGGAGCGTTGATATTTCCAGTTGCTTAAACTGGCAAGCAATTCAAATTTAAATGTATTAACTTTGAAAGAATAATTCAGGCATTGATATGAACTAGCTTTTATGTGTATTATATTCTGTTGTATAATGCATTTATAAATACAAGTATACCAGTATATGTAAAAGTAAATCAAATGTGTGTGATAACTATTTTTAAGCGATGGCTATTATGTCGCCTTGTATATACAACCAGTGTAAAATCATAGAATCTAAAATAGTACTCTTGCTGTTCACGTGTTTGCGTTTTATATTATGCACGTTTTTCTCTGCAATCGCAGCCAACTTAAATACATTAAACCTCATATGGCAATGCACAATTTTCAAGTGCGTACATATAAAAAGGTTAGAATCACACTGTCAAAAATGGTATATAAGGTTACAAAGTGTTTATCAGCTGGTCTAAAAAAGAACCTAAAATGTACAATGAGCGTGTTGAAAGTAGCCGAAATGTTTTGGAACAGTAATAATTTGTAAAGTGCAGCACATCACTATTATATATTACCAGTAAGAAAAATTTCCAATATTGTCACAGGGCCCAATTAAGACAGTGATATTGCGCACAAACAAACGCTAGGTATTATTTTCAGATAAAATTTTATAATGATATTAAATCTAAATTGTGGATATATTTGACCAGTTTCTGCAGTTGCATGTGGTTTCCCATCATAATTATTGAATTATTAAATTCCAAACATATGACTTCTTTTATTTAATGTAAGCTTTAGCTCGTTTTGAATTCGAATCCTCCAAACAACATATTTTAAACTGTAATAAGGATGCGATGATTAGCAATCGCGTAAAACTACTTAAAACATTCAAATCAACACAGCTTATATATATATATATATATATATATATATATATATATAAAGATATATATATATATATATAAAGATATATATATATATATATATATATATATATATATATCTTTATGTTAGAATTGATGTCTGTAATTTGTGTTCATTTCACAGGCAGAACAGAATATACCAATTAATCTCACGCAGGTGTACGCTGTATGGTTCTTTATATCAAGGGACTGCAATAAGATATGCGCAGCTGTAATTACTTTTTGCACTGTGTGTCCTCAATTTCAAATAAATAAAAAATAGTTTCATTTACACAATTATTCACTGATATATCTTCTGGAACAAATATGCCTGCTCGAACACTTGTAACAATACTTACATTTTTAATCATCCTTCAATGCCATTAATTTTATTCACAATGGTAAATATACTTATGTGGAGCAAATATATATTTAACAATATGTTGATTCTAATGGGTTAAAACTAGCTGTATATATATATATATATAGTAATTTATAAAATATATATGGCGATCAAGCTACACTGAATATTCTTCGTTTCATCCACTGTAGGATTCGTCAGGCTTATGCGCGAATTTTGTGGTTTTTATATATGTTGAGGATTTCTAGTTAGCCAATCAGCTTTCTAGTATCCACCGCGGCCCCTCCTCTATATATATATATATAAAGGGTGTCCGTAATGTTACTATACAGTCTTACAAGTTACTATACAGACACCCTACAGCTACACAAAAAAAATTATTAACTATCAATACAAATATAATAAAATAAAACAATAAGACTGTATAGTAATTTAACGGACACCCTGTATATGTGTGTGTGTATGTAGAATAACTATGTAGTTACTGTGGGTAATGTCCCCATAATATTCTGATATTAAGGTGTGTTAAATAAATATTATAATAATTAGGATTGATCTAGTTTCATATATATATATATATATATATATATATATATATATATATATATATAGTAATTTATAAAATATATATGGCGATTAAGCTACACTGAATATTCTGCGTTTCATCCACTATAGGATTCGTCAGGCTTATGCGCGAATCTTGTGGTTGCTTCTTGTTTTTATATATGTTGAGGATTTCTAGTTAGCCAATCAGATTTCTAGTATCCACCGCGCCCTCTCCTATCAGCCAATGGGCATGCATTTTATCGAACAAAGGATCTGTTTTAGAACTAGGTTAGTGGTTTAAGGTAGATCTTTTCCTTCCTTTTTTTATATATATATAAAAATATACCTATATATATATATATATATATATATATATATATATAGGCCTTCAGTCACGTTGACCTAATTGCTGTGAAAGATGACATGTAGACCTAATTGCTGTGAAAGATGAAAGAACTTGATGAGACTGCTCAAAGTTGTCGAAAACTTAAAGTACCTTGAGATCACTGAAAAAGATGGAGTAAGTAAAAAACTGGCGTGTCACAAATTAAGGAAGATAGGGTCATCCACTCTCTAAGAAAAGTTGAATGGAAGAAGTTTTGTTGCCACAGTAGAAACAGTCTTTCCCTATAGTACTGAGGCATGCACTCTTACAAATGGTCTGAAGAAGAGACTGGGTTGCTGCTACACAGGGATGGTTAGGATGTGAAGCGTCCTGAAAGATGACGGAGATTAGATGAGATGAGATTATATATATATATATATATATATATATATATATATTAATAATTATTTCCACAGCCAAATAATGTCGCAACCCACAAGAGCCATGACAGCAAACGAACATGAAGTCCAAGATTCGAGTGTCGCCCACATTTTGGCTCATTAGTTAGACGTATCCAAACCCGGGATTCGAAACCGGATATGTATATATGAGACGGAACATGTAGATTATTCGCTGCATCGAAGTAAAAATAGTTTTTACGTAAATATAAAAGTTTGTAATTGGCAATGCTTTGATTGTATGGGTTTGAAGAATTAGCTTTGGATTTTGTTTTAGATATTAATAAGTTATGTGTTATACGATTCCTTATTTTTTTCGGAAAAATATTCAATTTACGCATAAACTCTTTCTCATATACACACACACACACACACACATAAACATATATATATATATATATATATATGTATATTTCTTATAGGTCTTTCTATATAAGGAACATGCGTCCATATTTTATATTAATGTAAAGAAAGTTAGTGTTATATTGGCAATACTTGTTTTTTCATAGATAATTGTTTAATGTAATCTGTTTTTCTTAATCATAATTGTAGCAGTTGACCAAATCTTTGACACGATAATGTGCATACAAATACAGACTCCAATCTTTGTGTTATTTTTTTACATATTTGAATAGTATTCTAATTTAAAATAAAATACGTATAGAAACAGGTATGTATACATCAGTATACACACATATTCATTTGATTAAAATCCAAGATGGCTTAATGGTAAAATATAAAGGTAACTGCAGCTTCTCTTCCAAATTCTGGAGTCTTACCATGTTGTATCACATTTTAATTCCTTTTGTTTGATTGGTTTTTGCTATTTCTCTGATGAGTTAAGGGCATAATAAATTCACTGATTGATATAATAATTAAGTGATTGATTGTGCGCTACGAAACAGATACACAGATGTATAAATTATTTGATGTAAAGGGATAAAATACAGTTGTTGGATCGTTTTTTGCTATTTCTTCTGATGAGTTAAGGGAATAATATATATATATATATATATATATATATATATATATATAGTACTAGTGCAGAGAGTGATACTGACGTAACTCAGCCACTGCGCGGTTGTCACCGGAACACAGACGTCAACAGCTGGAGTAAGCCGAGCATGTAACGTTGAAACATTAAAAAAAAAAAAATGAAACCAACCTTTGGGGGGGGGGGGAGAAGTCTTAATTTTTTGTTGTTTGTTTTTTAGAAAAACTTGAAAAGTGAAACATTTGTTCCACATGGTTCGTCGTAGCCTTCGTTTCGGGATCTACAAAATGAAGGTTGTGGCGGTTCACCGTAAAATGGTGATACCCCCCCAACTTTGTTGTATGCCTTCCAACAGTCTGATACGACCGTTGTCCCCGGCAGAATATACTGTTTTATTAAGGGAAGGAGGGTTTATGCATTCAGGTTTGGTACACTCACCAAGAAACCCTCTTTTTCGGCGGGGTCCTATCCACCGAAGACCCAGACCGGTGTGATTAGTTGGCCTACGTTATGTTTTCGGCGATTGAATAGTACCTCGGCTATTTCCACCGTATGGCCCGGCCCCCCTATCTGCCGACGATTTCTGAGAAAATATTCTCCACAGATGTCTCTCAGGAAATTTTTCCAATCGGCGATGGTGTGTGATACCATTAAACCGCATTCGCGTTGGAGATCTTTTTTCGTTGCGCGCTGGTAGGCCCACAGGTAAATGATTTTGATAATTGTTGCTATTGTAAGCCTGGACTTGACGAAAAACGTGCCAGTCTTTAGTGAATTATATGTTCGGCAATTGCTAGCCTGACACTTCCAGGCATAGCCATCGCTGACTTTTGCTTTTCTCATAAGCTGACAGCTGTGTCCGCATGAAGAACACGTTTTTGACCTTGCCAGTAATTTTTGTGTTGGCAAAAATCCAGTACTCTGGCTGGGGTTTTGAGTTGGTCACATAAAGATGTGAAATTTATATTTTTTACATTTACATTTTTTCTTCCTGCCCTGAATTTAATACCTTGTGTGCCTTTTCCGTTAATGTAGGAACTGGTGGGTGTGTGTGTGTGTGCTTTTTTATTTTTTTATTTTCTTCCTCTTCTAAATTGTCGTCTGCTGCTTTGAATTTGCAACACGCGCCGCGTTGAAAAGCATCGTGCCTCATTTTTAGTAGCTCAGCTTTATGTTACGGTGACGCTGCTCGGCTTACTCCGGCTGTTGACGTCAGTGTTCCGGTGACAGCCGAGCAATGGCTGAGTTACGTCCGGATCACTCTCTGCACTAGTACCATATATATATATATATATATATATATATATATATATATATATGCATATATATATATGTATATATATATGCTTGCAAAATCCGATCCCGCATTTTGCTAGTCCTACCCTCTGAATAGAAGGAAAGTATTTCTTCGAAACTCCGCGGATTAAGGACTATCCACTTATCTAGTGTTTCCTTTTCAGATTAAATATGTGTTTAACTCATTTCAAATTGTTTTTTATCATGTGTTATTAACTGTTTGCTCGTGTATATATATATATATATATATATATATAGATAGATAGATAGATAGATAGATAGATGGATGGATGGATAGATAGATAGATAGATAGATAGATAGATATGTGGATATTTGTGTGGGAGGTGTATTCATATAAATTAAGATGGAAAGGATAAACATTCGAAATTAAAAGATTACACCAGAGATTGGTACAAAATACTAATATTCGTCTAATTACAGTCAAGGGTGATGATTCATTTGAATTAAATGGGGCGAAATTTTAGTCTACGCTATGTTAGTTACACATAATATCGGAGTATCATGCTTTCTAGATTAAATATCACCTGATAAGACACCCAAATTTAAAAACACGAGCAAATGACATATCAAATGTTATAAAAGAATATTTTAAGAAAAAAATATCATGAAGTAACCATTAGCTAAATGATTAAGAAAATAATATCCTAACGAGACGAAAGAAAACAACTGGGGAATCTAAATGTTCCAATAAAAGACGTCCGTATAATAAACTTATACATTCAGATTTTATTTTTATTATTTTATTGTTAAACGCGACAATATCAGAAAGCGCTTTGATAGTACCTAAAGAGACATGGCGATGTAATAAAAGGTTTTAAAGGATGTAGACGTTTTTTTTATTTTTAATTCGTACCATGCAAGATATTTAATCATTCCTTTATATAGTTTATTTACTACGGATATGTATTTTAATTAAATGTTAACAAATTGTAGAAGTAGTGCTACTTCCAATTCCATAACAATTTTTACAAACAAAATGTCGGTCTTTCTATGGGTAACCCTTTCAGTGGAATATTAGCCTGCTATTCTTAGAGTTCCTAGGATTTGGTTCTTCAAATTTAGATTACTTCCAAACACAGAATATTTTAGATACATTGACGACATTTAAATTTTTTCCTCCTGAAAACACGCACATAGATTACATCAAAAACAAATTAGACACAGTCGAACCCTCCATTAAAGTTCACCTATGAAACAGAAAATAATCACTCATTACCTTTTCTAGACATACTTCTTATAAAATCCAATAATAAACTATCCTTCAAAGTTCACCATAAACTTCACACAAAAATGATTACATGAGTTTGTATTCATACCATAAGAACAAAATAAAAACAAGTATCATAATTGGGTTCTTCTTACGCGCATTCAGAATTTGCAGTCCAGAATATCTGGACAAAGAATTCAAATACATCGCAAACTTTGGAAACCTTGCAATATCCCACATATTTCATATTGAATGCTAAGTGAAAGGCCACACAAATATTTTCCAGGAAAAATAATGAAAAATCATATATACCAGCCCTTTTTTCATAAACAGACACCTTCTTTTACCCACACACACCAAGAATACAATAATTCACAACACACTAAACAAACTCCGAATTCCAATCATACAAATCAGATCACAAACTATAGGACAAATATTAAAAAATTCAAAACATCTCCAAAACAAACCAGTTTGCAATGCAGGCATATACACTATTCCTTGCTAAAATTGCCATCATAGATACGCTGGTGAATTCCAGCGTAAGTTAGTAAAAAGGTTCAGTGAACATAAAACAGATATGAAAAGCAATTATCAAAGTGCATTATTCTCTAATTTATTGCAGCATCATAACAACTTTGACTTTAAACAAGCAAAAATAGCTAAATTTATTTCAAATAAACGACGCCTGAGGCTTCTTGAATCAGCACTTATCGCAAATTCAAGCAGAATTAAACAACATGCAGGTTTCTATAATGTAGCGCCATTAATAAGTAAGATTTTATTAAAAGAACATAATTTAATTGTAGACACAGGTTAACCTTCTCACACCATAGAAACATCACTCGCAATAATTAATACATATAATAATTAATATATATAATAATTAATACATATAATCTCAATCAATAAATTTCATAACAAAACATACTCATTTCATTTCTGTTACACACCTATATTTTAATTTTAACAGTCATGTTCTTTCCAAAAAGAATATTAACTGCGTTCATATCTTTTAAAATCATATTAACGACTATATGACGTTATTCAAAATCTGCCTCTCTTTAATAACGCAAGCTCCATTCCTTTTTTGAATTCCCAACGTCTTTTTTCCGTTTCTGAAATAGTACTGCATCACACTTTGCACATGAAACATTTTCAAATATTTGTACTGATGTTTTTGTTTTCTTAATCTCATTAATCCAGAGAAAGTGCCGAAATAAAAACGAAACGTTGATGAACACATAACTCTGTGTGTTCCTTTTTATTCCCCTCTATATATATATATATATAAATATACATAACTATTAATTATTTAATAGTAGAATGAAGCATATGTTGAATTCCCTTGGCTTCTGAGAATTTCGACTGAAGTAAGGATAAACAAATATATAGTTTATTTTCATTAAGAGAGAGTGATTAATATATACATATATGTACACATATGTATATATATATATATATATGTATGTATGCATATACATGTATATTATGCATGTAATACTGAGGTTCCTATAATTTTTCCTCATTCAATGTTTCAAAAATTGAAAATCGCATACATAATATATACAGATCAAATCATGTCAAAACACGTCAAGCTTTTAAAAAGCATTTATTAATTAAATGATATATTGTAGTCTTATATATCTGACTCATAAGCTGACCCCTCCAATTTCGACAATCTATAACCCAAAAGTCGTACTTTTATGCTTTCCTCTTCTTTTTCTATTATTCTTCTGCCCCGTATATTCGTGTTATCGCCACCCACATTGTAGACTGGCTGACAAGTATTACAATAAATATAAATATTTAAAAAAAACAAAAAAAAAAAACAAGGTAAGCAAACAATAGAACACATCTTCCGTATATCGTGTATAAAGCATTTATTCTCTAAGATTGTGTGAGATAAAGGATCATATAACGGTTTCTCTTGATAGTTGTCTGTTGGTGCATTCTTGTCATTAATTGATCAGTTATTCTCTGCCTCTGGTAAGACTACTTGACTCTGACTTCAATTTTACCGCTCTCTCCCCCCCCCTCTCTCTCTCCCTCTTTCTCTTTCTCTCTCTCTCTCTCTCTCTCTCTCTCTCTCAGGGAACATCGCCACGCCAACAGTCGTCAACTCTCCCCAAATTGAAACTGTTCCTAAACTAAGTCAGACGCCTATTTGTTTCAATCAAAGTCGAAAATTCTAAAAAATATCCTCTTTGCATCAGATTCACTGATATCAGAAACGAAAGATGCAATCTGATATAACTAGCTTGTTAACAATCACCTGTGTTTCGCTAGACGTATCATGTTTGTTTTTTTTGTTTTTTTTTTACACAGTGATCACCACTTATCAAGGCCCGGAAGCCACTCAGGGATAAGGGTTATTGCAAGTACATTACGTAAGTGAGGAGATTTGCTGAAATGTTTACTTAAGGGGGCGGTTCATTAGGAATTTGTTAACATTGGACTTGAAGACAACCAAGTTGTAGTCCGGAGGGAAGCAGGCAGACGGAACAGAGTTCCACAGGCGTGCAGTTCTAAGAAAGAAGCTTTGTTTATGGAATCTGCGTTTTGATTTAGGCACAGATATAGAGTGGGGGAAATTTTTCAAAGTGGATTCAGCTAGACGGGTGTTTTTCGTGAAAGATTGGCGAGGGGGGACCAGAGATTGGAGTTCAGACGAGCATCTGCCATGGAAATAACGATAAAACAAGGACAGACTTGCAATGTCTCTTCTGTATATGCATATTCTACAGGTAAATGGTTCTTTTTATAAATTCCGACACGTCTTCGTTATTACGAAACACATCCTAAACAATCTGAAAGTAAAGTTTATACCATTACAAATCTATTACACGATAAGTACCAAATCCAATTGGTAATCAAAAGGAGAGTTGTAATATTTCTTGAATATTTTCCCTGGCCATCATACTTCAAAAGTCTAAAGGTTAAATTAAATTACATCTTAATATTATCCCTATACTTTCAATCTGCTTAGATAAATATAATTTTTATTATAAGGTAAATATAAACTTTCTGAATCGATAATTGATTCTTGTGATCTAAAACTTCTACTTCTCTGAAATAATGATTTTGATTACATTCAATTATTTACAATTAAGAGGCGATGATATGTCTCTTACTAAATGAACCTTTATTAATTGAGATTGGAAAAGACTGTGGTTTTGCACGTTTCATGTTTGTATTGTATTATATTTACAGCATTTGAAGTTATCATTGCCGTTGCGTCTTTACAGAATCGTGGGTATCTCTGTTATTACAAACTGAATAGGTTACTTGAGAAATTATTAGTATCATCGAGATCAAGTTTTGGACTGCTCAACATTATGTAAATCTTCGAAAGATTTTCTTTTTTATTGGACATGTGTTCATATAGAGAACATGCTGTTCACGAAAAACTTAACCTAGTAACACGACGTCTGTCTGAAAGAAATTCCAAAGAATAAGAAAAGATAGAACCAATCGAATTACATGTATATTTCTACACTTTGCTATTACTAAGAAATCAGGCATATATTCACAGTACTTCATACACGATCCTATATATTTGTAGGTATACAGAATAGACAACAACGTGTACTATTAATATATTAATATGTAATTAATTAATTCATTTAGAAAGCGGTTTCTGCACTGACTAGTTGTTTACTCTTCAAACAAAACATTGACATTTTTCCGAATATTGCTTTAAAAAGTACAATTAAAGTATACATATTTTCTAAGTGTTAGTCTGTAGAAATTACTGAATAATTTAAAACAGCTCTGACAATAAACGCTTTTTCAGGCATTCTATTTCCTAGAAACAATACGAACGTTTAATACTTCGTTACTATTTTTATTGTAAATATGATGATATGAGAAATTACTTAATGTAAAAAAAAACTTTCGACCAGTAGTCTGTCTTCGCGCAGACAACACTGATAGAAATTCGTAGTATATATATATATATATATATATATATATATATATATATATATATATATATATATATATATATATATATATAATTATTTACTATGATGATTATTAAATACCTACGGACACTAGTGTTTCATCCTTTCGGGAATCATTAGTGCAAGATCTCACGATTTCCGCCGGTCGGGCAATTCGAAGTCGGCAACGAAGCCATCTGTGACTCCATTAGTAAGGACCAAATCACACGGACACCGTCAACAGCGAGAAATATCGTTGAAATTTAAACATTTATTTGTAAATGTTTTAACGTCTGTCAGAGTAATCTAATGATTATAATATCAGGATCTGCACATGCGAACTAAAGTGACCGACGTTATTCCAACTGTAAAGTGCTCAATTGTAAGAAACAAGTTTCTTAAAGGGGCTGACATAATATATAAATATATGTGTGCGTATGTGTTTGTGTCTGCGCGCGCATTGTTATGTAAATATATGCACAAACAAGAAAAAAAAGTAGTAGATGTATAAAGCTTGTTGTCAATATATAATTGTGTTAATTAAGGCACTTTTAGAAAAAAAATCCTCCGGGGAGATGCTAGAGTTGAGTATTTTCTATAGACTCTCTAAATGCCTCAGTCCATTTCCAGAGGCAAAACTGGAAATGGAGCGTTCGTTATTCTTTTCGTTATGATGATTAATTACTGAAACCTCGTCTATGCCGCACTTCTAATGAGGCAAACTTTCCATAATCGATAACAGGTAATATACTTACTCATTATAAAGACTTTGTATTTTGATCATAAAAAAATGATAGGCTGAGTTGTTCTTTTCTTTGTATTTTTATTTGTTTCCATATAGATTTGGTCCGTTGGTATGTCGATCACACTTTAATATAAAATAGGTTTCCCATAGGTAAATGTGGAAAGTGATTGTGTGTACATGTTTAATGACACAGACTGATAACCTGGTTATGCCAGGTTTTAGTTCAGCTCGTTCCACACAAACCCATGTATTTAGGTGCCACAGGGATTATGAACAAAAACCTGGAGCCTTACCTAACTAATATTCCTGGTGAACCAAGTGCAAAAGAGATCCAACAATTGCACATTAGGATACTAAAAAGAGCTCTCAGTTGGTTTCCAGAAAAAGCAGGGCAATGTTGGCAGCTGGTTTGGATGCCACATACCGAGCGTTATAATCTTCAAAGGAACAAAATTAAAAAAAAAAAAGATCTTAGCAACCTTCACCTGGTCGCTAGCATAGTACACGACGCCTTTTTATGGAATAGCTTTAACTAGAAATATATAGGCGAGACAAATGCCACCAACGAATAATTCCATTCATAAGAACAACATATATGATGCGTAAATGTATTTAAATTATCTTTACAATTATTATTTAGTAAACATTCAGAAAGACAGTGTGATGCTCCTTAAAAGATTAATAGTCTCACTGCGTTAAAGAATTTATAAAATAGACTAAATCTGTTGGTCGATAAAGTTGGTTATGAATAGCACGCTTATGTTTGAAATAGCATTTTCTCACGACTCTTACACAAATTGTAATAAATTGTTTTGATAGAAGAAATCGATAAGGACTCCCGAGAAGAAGTTGTAAATCTAATAATCTTATTCATTCGTATCTCATTCAATGCACCTGTTTGTGACGCTTACATATGGAATAGATATTTCTTCCTAAGACGTTTATATCAATTTTGATAAAAATTCAACACATGCCTTGGATTCTAGAAAATCTTAAAAGGTTTTGAGAAGACTGGAATTGGACTTTAGAGAATCTTATTTTATAAAATCTAACAACTATGGGTCTAATTTAATGCAAATAGTTGTGATGCTTACAGATAAAATTGCTTTTTCTTCCCGAGGCGCTTGCTTTTTCTTCCCGAGACGCCCATGTTGAATATTTAAATGCGTTGAATCATCTTCATAAGAAATTATCTCAATAATTCGATCTGTCAGACTTTGGATTATTCCTAGGACGCAATAAAACATATCTTATTTAAGAAGCTCTACCGCATCTTTATAATATTCACTATCTGGTAATCAGTATGTCAATCGGTAAAAATTCTGTTACCAACAAGTTTTATTGTAAAGAGAAATTTTTGCAATATTTATTAAGCTACAATTTTAGTAGCTTTTTTACCCAAAAAAACGCGGGTTGTGAATTCCATTGCTGCTTACTAACGATTTTGGCTTACCAAGAATAAGATCAATAGGCTTCCCTTGCCTTTGCGATAATAATCTTCCGATATTGTAACACGAGAGAGTGTTCAATGATACGTGAGTGCAGTTCTAAGTGGTTCCTAGTTCGGAACACCAAAGTATGTTAAGCAGTTTGGCCTTGATCGTCTATACGTTGACAGCGGTTGATGCGCGATTCTAATTATTCCTTTTTCACGAGTAGTCTGCAAGTAAAAAAACAAACAAACAAAAAAAAGAAACAAGGAAAACAATTCAAAGTCTCCGGGGAAATAGATGTGGCGCGCGCACTACGCTGTGTTCCTTTTAGATCCGCAGAATACAGCATTTTCCCGGCGCTAGGGTAGGTGCCGATTCTGCTCTTTGTCTTGAGAGAAAATAACTTAAGTTGACTGTTTTCCTTGATAGTTAAGCTATAAATCTAATAGGCAATAAATAAAATCTCCGGTCGTCAGCTCCTGTTTATGCAAGAATTATATTATGAGATTAAATTACTATTAGGTTGTTGGAAAAATAATGTCGTTTTTGCCATATTGTATACATATATATATATATATATATATATATATATATATATATATTTATATTTATATATATGTATATGGTAAAACTGATTGATAATTAGTAAAAACGTGAAGAGAGTGCTCAATACTATTGCAGAGCAAATATGTGTTTTATTTTTTTATTGCCGTTTTATCTGTTCGGTCACATACGTTTCGGATGTTGGACCGTGTTTACGATCTAACAGCAGTGTTAGACCTTACAGAAATGGTTGGTTAGTATTAGGAAGAATTGTTTTTGGAGGAATACAGAAAAAAGAGGGGGGTTGGGGGTAGGAGATAATAGAGGAGAATGCGGGTAATGACAATATTTCAGTTTTGAAGTTTAAAGTATATTAGGTTATATTGTGTGTGGGGGTAGCAATTCAGGTAGGTTAGGTGGAAATATGTGGATATAGGAAGGGGAAGAGGAGAGAGGATAGTAAAGAGAAAAGAAAAAAGAAAGGGGGTAATGAGAGGAGAGGGAAGTTTAAATTTTTGGGTTTTAAAATTTTGACTACTTTTTTTCCTGTTCGATAAGGTATATTAATTAGGTGAGAGGGAGAGAGAGGGAGAGATAGATGAGAGGAAAGGAGGGAGATGGAGAGAGAAGGGGGTTAGTACGGCTGTCATTTTTGGCTGTTACAGAGTTAAGTGGTCGTTGTTCATTTCATAGTGGGTTGTTTTTAAACAGTTAAGAGTTAATACAGACGTTGAGGCACGCATAAGAGCGCATAATGCATATGCACACATATTACAGACCAATGTGTAGACACATAGGCACATACATATAGAAACAATGGCAATGCAGATGTACATGGATCTACATGCAGACATATACACACATACACGCAGCTCTCGTACACATATATATATACTCGCATATATATACATATATATACAGATATAAGTACATGCACACACATACATAAACATGCACACACCCATTCGAGTACATATACGTTGATATACAGATCTCCAGTCAGAAGTAGATGCATACATACACATACACAGACATATACATACAAGTACACACATACGCACGGGCTCATGCACACGTATACATAACTGCCTAAAAATAGATGTTTATAAAATATAAATATGTAGACCCATATAGGCACATATATATACACAATTACACAAATATATGCATATCCACACCTGCACAAATATACATACGCATACCGGCATGCATACATCTATGCCTCGTAAATAAAGTAAAGTTAGGATAAATAAATAATAAATAAATAAGTGAGTACATCGTTTAATTTAGTTAAATTATTTTAGTTAATACTGCGGGGTGATATAATATATACAAGCATATACAAGTATACACATTCATAAAAATACAAACATACATACACATACACACATATATACATATATACACAGAGATGCGTGTATTTATGCTGAGTAAGTAAGGTAAAGTTAGGATAGATAAATGAATGAATAGATAAATGATAAATAAATAAGTGGGTGCAGATAATTCAAGGTTAGGTGGACATGTTGAAGTTATGTTCGAAATGCATGTTGTTGATTTAATTTTTAGTGGTCTGTATTGATTTGCTTTGCTTATTGGATGGGGATTATTTTATAGTTTCTATGAAAAGGGGAGGTAAATGGGGTATAAAGGTTTAAAAATTATAAGGTTCATATACATAGACGGGCGCTTCTAACGAGTTGCCTTGGGCAGTGGCTATACTTAACTTTATTTTCAGTGTGAAGTGTGTTGTGGGTATAAGCATACAGACACATATATGCATATAAATCCAGGTATAGCTACATCTGTACATATATGCTCACTCCTGCGCATATACATAGACACACATATACATATAGTCACAAAGACCAGCAGATGCATGCATACTGATACACTTGTACGGAGACATAGACACACAAATATATATCCATGCATACAAATGACCGATGAATACACACAATGGTGCCCGCGTATATAGAGAAATAAACATAAACACAGACAGGGATACATACATAAGTCCAATCATGCCTGCACATACACATAAATGTGAAGATATATATGCACGCACATAGGTAAGTAAGTAGGTGTGTTAAATATAGTAGTGTTTCCGGCATCCCCACAAAGGTGTATATATATATATATATATATATATATATATATATATATATATATATACGTACAGATATCCATACAAGTTGCCACGTATGTACATTCATATAATTGTGGGGAGTTTTAGTCCTAATTGGTAAGTGGGTATTGGGTAGTAGGATTCATGGGTAGATGAATGTGTAATTGGGTAGGGTAATATAGGATATGGGGAGAGTTGAGTAAGGGTGTTTGGTTATATTTATGTTACAGTAGTTGGGTCTCTGTGGTAGATGGGTGTAGTGTGTGTATTATTATTCAGCGGTTCTAAAGAGGATGTTGTCTATGGGATGTTTCAGAAAGGTGTATAATTGCTAAGAATATGGGATTTGTAGAGCCGGCAATTTATGGTTGTTTCAAGCTTTTTTATTTAGTAATTTGTCTCTATCTTAAAAACTGAATATAAAAAATGTTTCGTCCAAGCAGAGGAGGCATGGGGAGTCTAAAGATTTATATACGTAAGATTTTTTAAGGGTTTCCCACGTGATGGTTGGTGTAAAGTTATTTTGGATTAGATCTAGATATTGGGAGGTTAGTCAGATTTTGTTAGGGTGGTTGGGGATTGTAAAGGAGTATTTATGTACTCTAAACCTATCTTTAAAGGAGGTGCCTGCCAGGCCAATATAATATTTTTTGTCGGTTGGGTTTTCTTCAGATGCAACTGGCTTTATAGACTACTTCTGTTTGTAGGCATTGTTGATTAAGTGGGCATTGGGATTTATTGGTGCAGTTACAATTATTTCTACTGGTGTTATTTGTGTTCACATCTTTGTTAAGTATTTTTCTATTGTGGTTCTTCATTATTTTTTCTGGGTTATAAGTGCAGCTATAGCTAAGTTTAATTGTGTTTGTATTGAATATTTTGTGTATTGTGTGATTGGGTGGAAAGTGGTTGTTTATTAGTTGAAAGAATTTTTGCCTTGTTTCGTTTTAACCATTATATTGAAGGGGGGCTGAACCAAATTATTTTCCTGGCTCTATTTTTCTTGTTTGGGGTATTGGATGGATTAGGTTCAATGTAAATAAAAAACTGTAATAAAAAAAATAAAACACACACACACATACATATATATATATATAAAACATTATTTTTGCATTAACTTAATAAAATAATGAAATACAAATCTAAAATGCAATTTCCTCAACAATACAAATATTTACACTTGAATATAACAGTTAGTTCCAAAAAGAACAATCTGTCTGCGACGAACGATTCGTTTCATTTTCTCTCCCTCTCTCATTCTCACCTCTCTCTCTCTCTCTCTTTCTCTTAGTATCTCCATCGCCTAGTTGTCAGTGGGAGTAGAGCAGGCGGTGGCGTTTGGGAGGAGGTGTCTGCTGCTGGGAGCTAGTTTAGACTTTGCCAAAAATTGCTCGTCCTGATGTTTTTATATCGGGTAACGGTGTGGGTCTGATGAACCAGAGTGTTGTCCCCTTATCAATCACGAAACAATACATAATAATCAATTATTTATCGATTATACACTGCCACATTATGTAATTCTGCAATTTCTTACAACAGATTTTCACATCGAGCCAATTCTGATCCTTGCCCTCAAAAGTCATCTCAGCTTTAAGTTAACCAAAGACAATACTTACTACCATACTCTCGAATTACATGGTTTTATTAGCAAAATATTATTAGTATGAAAATATTATTATCAATTTCAAATTCTCTCAGTTAAATTTAATTACTTAGGTGTTAATTAAGTGTTAATCAAACAAATGGAGTCAGGAAGTCAATAAGGAAGTGCACGAAATTGTTCGCGTAATAAAAGCTCTAGCTCAGCTCTATTATAACCGTTATACCTTCAAATCCGACCACCATAGTTGGTTTCGACAAATTCTTCCTTTAAGCTCACCCAGCTTCCACAAGAAATGGGCGTGTGTCACCCGTCCATGCGTTTTTCACTTATCACATCTGTAGTCAGCTTTGTAGCTGAGAGATAACGTCCGACGATACCCTATCAATAAACAAGTCCGCAGCGCATGCACAGGCGTACAGTTCTCCATTTACTTGTTATAAAATCAACATGCAAAAGTTCTAATATCTAATAAAAATGTCCGTCGCCAACTAATTGTGTTCATAGTTCTTCTTACAAAATTTCGAGTTCATAAGAAATAAAAAAAAATAGTCTTATTTCAGAGCGACCATTCCCCTTTTATAATGTTTTTTTTTGTTTTTTTGTTTTTTTGCAATTATCTACCCTTAAACCATTGTCATTTCCGGAGTCGAATTTGGTGTGGTACAATTCTTCAGTTCCTGTCGTTGCAAAAAAAAAAAAAAAAAATCCAACCAATCGATCGACCATTCGCCTTTTATAATATATTGTTTTTTTCTAATTATCTCCTCTTAGACCATTGTTTTTTTTCTAGGACCGAAGTTTAAAAGGTGCAGTCTTTCAGTTTATTTTCCAGTAAAAGAAATTAAAAAAAAAAAGAAAAACAAAAAAAAACAATTTTATTTGATTTATTAGTTTTTCTCACTATCTTGGGGTTCAGGATGGTTTCTTCAAGTTTTATAGCATCGCAGTTTGCATCAGCTCTGGTTTGGGCTATCCCGACTTTAGGTGATTTTTTGACGAGGGCTTCCTTCGCCGCCGGTGCAGGCAACCTTGAGGCGTTTCTTACTGTCAACTTCTTTCATTCGTATTATTACACACTATATCGCCGCTACCATAATATGCAATCAGAACCCTTATCATACTTTTCACCACTATTACCTACGGAGGCTTGCCTTTTACTCTTGAAGAGAGAGGTCTTCAAACCGGATCTGTAATTTCCTCAAATTTACATCATCCATTTTTTAAAACATTTTTGGCAATTCCAGTTAAGCTCATGCAGAATTTTGTTTGACAATTGGGGCACACTGTCACACATACAGTAATCTCCTTCCCGTACCCTTGATTCTGCACACCTATTCTACTATCTCTTCGTCAGCACACACAGGTCATAATCTCCTGTCACGTATATTGGGCTTTCGGTTGGACAGATCCCTAGACCACTGGACTGACATTTCTTAGCCACTTCCCGGCTCAATATCATAAATCTATCCCTATCCACATTGAAGGTTTTATATTCCGCCTATCTAATATTTGGCTACTAAACCAACTTGAATATGTCCAGTGGGAAGGAGGCAAGTAAGCTGATATTACGAAACACTTTGTATCGGCTTTTTAAGTCTCAAAAGAGTACAGAAACAAACAATAGTATGTTCTTATTGTCTAACAGCGCACTATATCTGAGGGCGTTGTAGTACTCCCAAAGTTTTTTTTTTTACTTCCAGGCTCATAGGCTGTTGAAGACGGAAAGCAGTTTCCACTTTATACTCTTTAGCACTTCCCTTAATTGTTCAGGACTTATTAACCAGGAGACAAATGTACCAAAGCCATGGCGTCCAGTTGCGCCTTTACATAATTTATATAATTAATGATTATCTAGTTTGCCTTAACTGGCTTAACATGTGTAACACTTGAAAGTATTTCTGTATGAATACTTTCTCTCTTGAGATTTCCTTCTCTACCTTCCTAGAGATATTCTATATTTCTTCCTGCAGGATTTGTAATTGACCAATTATAGTATTAACACTTTATCGATTTTTCGCAATTTCCACCCTCGTAAAATTTAATATCTAGAAACCTTCCTTATTTATCTGAACCAAGGTTACTTAGTCACTTTTCTAAATAATTTTTCATTGCTTAATTAATTCCGTGTCTTCTTCGGTGATCACGTCGAATAGAGTTCCTTGTGTCTTGCCTATTATTAGTATGAACGCAATTTTCCATACATTTTAACTTTCCTAGATAATTACGTTATTCGGCCCACTGTTGTCACTTTTCCCGGCTCAACACATCCCCTCCCAGTGTGGGGGACCTTTGTGGTATTTGGGCTAAGATGGAAGTGCAGTATCTCTTCCGGAAGATACTGCAAGCAAAGACAATATGTGGGGTAACCCCACATATCAGACCTTGGCCAATGTAGGGGCAACCATTCATACCAATTGTCACTATCCAGTTCCCCCTCGGGGGAGCTGTCCCCCTTCTGCTTCACACTCTACGTTAAAAAACGGCCTTATGTCTCATTTGCTAAGTGAGGAAGCAAATAAATACCCGGCCCACCGGTGTAATAATAACCGTAACTAATCCTCTCATGGATTTTATATTCGTGCATATTCCTCTACATCGTTATAAGTTTTATTTAATTGCTGCCTAACATTATCGAGTTTATTGATTCCTTCACGATACTATGCGATCAATTTCTCACAGAATTCTAAATCACGTGCTAGGTTAACTAACCAGTTCGAGTGCGTGATTATCACCTCGCCGATTTTTTTAAAAGCAGCTCCCCTTCCTCTTCTCAGAACTCCTGTCATCGAGACTAATTCCATGATAGTACACAAGCCTGACCGGGTCCATATTTGTAAATATATGGTCCTGGTCATAAAATCCGACAGTGGATTGAATCTACCTCGTACCAAAAAAAAAAACGGGCATGGTCATCGCAACCAGCTATAACAGAGTCTCACAAGTAGGATTTTATACTCCTACAGACGATGCCACCACGACATATTAATAAAGCGAGAAATCAACAAGATAATCTTCAGAACATGAGTGAACATATAAGCAAGATACGCCGCACCTCATACAATCCACTGTCGGATTTCGACACGGTTAGCTTGAACTGTGTCATTTAATAGGGTTTCTTGTGTATATGGCGTGTTTGCTCAGTTGGTCGAGTGCTCGCTTCGCGTGCAAGAGGCTCTGATTTCAAATCCCGGTTCGGATATGTCTAACTGATGAGCAAAAAATAAGGGCGAAACTCGAGTCTAAGACTTCCGATTTGTTGGCTGTCATGGCTCTTGTGTGCCGCGGCATTGTTTGGCTGTGGAAATAATGATATATTCTCTCACATTCTGAATATATATATATATATATATATATATATATATATATATATATATATATATATCAGGTCGCCTGGCATTGTTCGGTCGTAAAATACGTATAAATATCATATTTTAATTATGCAGAATTCTCATTTATTATATATATATATATATATATATATATATATATATATATATATATATAATATACCGTAAGTATTATAGGTAACGTTGAATTCCTTTTCTATGTAAATAAAAACAAAAATATATTCGATTTGAGATCGAAACCGGAAACTAAACATAGTGATTAAAGTACAACAACTATTAGGTCAGCTTCACATGATCTTATAAAAAAGATGTTTTCAAACGTATTTATTTTTAGATAAGGAATCTGTAAAAAGGTAATAAAGAACTCAAAAGAGTTGATGCTCAGTCCGTCAAGTCCAAAGTAGCAGCGGTTTGGTTCCAACCAGTTTTTGCAAATAGCTAACAGAATCCTAAACAGAAGTGTGTGCTCTATCCCAACTCTCATAAATCGATCTGAGATAATCTTGTCAGCATCAGACAACGCCAAACTTTTTGTCAAGAACTTTGCAGCTAATTTTACCCTTTGCGACCAAGGCTGTCAACCCCCAATATTTCCTCCTGTATCAGAAAACATGCTATGTGATATACAAATGTACGTGACGTTGCCAAGCTAATCAAAAACCTTGATTCCAGTAAAGCAACCGGCCCTGGCGATATTCCAATTATAGTACTCAAAAAACGTCAACCAGAACTTGCGCCCATCCTTACAAAACTGTTTAAACGTTGTCTTACGGAGAATTGCTTCCTATCACCCTGGAAAATCTCATCAGTATGCCCCATATTTATGAATTCAGGTGATCGCTCATCTCCCTCACAGTACAGGCCAATAAGTCTCCTGTGCGTCATAAGTAAGTTACTGGAATCTGTGTTACATAGATAAGTAATCAACGATCTCAGCAAAAAGTAACCTTGTTAGTGACACTCAATATGGCTTCCGTTCTGCTAGATCTACAGCAGATGTGCTTACAGTTATATCTCATAGGATTAGCGAATCTCTTGACAAAGGCTTCCCTTCTAGGGCAATTGCTCTTGACATATGAAAGGCCTTTGATAGAGTATAGCATAAAGGTATACTTCACAAGATCTCTAGCTACGGTAAGCTGGAAATGTATTCGCAATTATTAAATCATTTCTCTCTGATAGGTTCGTAAGAGTAGTGGTTGATGGGTAGAAATCAGAAGCTCACAGTATTAATGCTGGAGTCCCTCAGGAGTCCATCCTGGGCTCAACTCTCTTCCTTATCTATCACAAATCCAAATCGCATCCTTACATCATCCGTAGACATCTATGCTGATGACACTACTATCTATGGTAGCACATCTAAGACCGTAAACGACCAAGTTCTCTCTGATTCTCTATCCTCGGATCTTAAGCAAGTGGTACAATGGGGAAAGTGGTGGCTTGTTACTTTTAATGCATCTACAATCAAGCTTTTATCTTTACATGGTCAACGCTCTGATCCCCATTTGGCATCAATTGAAATGAATGCTCTCCTCCTGGGGAGAGGTCATGTTCTGGCAAGCTTATGGGCTTAACCTTTACTCCTGATCTTAAATGGATCACATAATTAAATCCGTTGCCAAGACCGCTGGAAAAATGGTGGGATCCTTCTATCAATCCAGTAGATATCTCACTGCTGATGCAATTCTCTATCTATATTTGAGCCAGGTACGTCCAAGGATGGAGTTTTGTTGCCACATCTGGGCAGGAGCTGCTAGAAAGGACTTGTCCTGCCTTGATAGAGTTCAAAATAGACTTCGTAGCCTTGTGGGGGATGTCCTTTTCTCTTCCCTGCAACCTTTTTCTCACAGAAGAGATGTTGTGAGTTTG